>NC_091063.1:52146787-52746787 GCF_000393655.2 Nicotiana sylvestris
TTCCTTTTCCTTCTCCCCCAGGCTAACCTCTCCTGAATTTTATCATCAAAGGCTTGAATATGAGGCCTTTTGGCGGGCCTCTCGGGCTCTGGCTCGTTATTTACACAAGACATTTTCTCAAACCAAACAACATAATTTGGATCTACTTCCCCCTTGGCGATGTCTGGTACCTGGGTGCCATTTTTTAGATACCGGCAGCTATTCCAATCCTGCTGAACTACAGCCTCAGGCAATGCAACTTCTACATGTAACTCTATAACCTGGGTGCTTAGATCTTCATCTTCGGGCACAATCTGATACCTTCCCAATTGCCTCAAGACCCTCTGCGGTGCATATGGCTGGATACTCCTTACACCCATTAACCTCAGGTAGCCTTTGGTAGCAGACATATAGATGGCTTCTGTCCTCGGGAGCCATCCTATAGTCCACTCGACCTGACCTGCGTTAAGAACTTTCAAGTGAGAGACCCATGCTTCAAACCCTTCTGGTGTGTTATAATCTTTTACCCTCTCCTCGTAACTAGTGATGAAGTTATTCGGGCTCGAACCATAACTCATGAATCTGGGATGATGGCGAAGGTGCTCGATCAACCACATTTGCAGAAGGATGCTGCAACCTTCAAAAAATTGAGCCCCTGCTTTGCATAGAGTCAATGCTCGATAAATATCCGCCAGTACCAATGAAGCAAGTGTATGATCTTCCTTGGTAGTGAGGATTTGTGCAATTCTAGCCATACGAATATCTACCATCCCTTTCTCATTTGGAAAAACCATGATCCCCAAGAATGCCACAATAAATGCGAACCGGCGATGAATTTACCAAAGGCCCTTGTCTTGTTTGTTGCTCAGACCTTTTTCATGCGTTTCAAAACTAGCAGAGTGCCAGAACCTGAACTATAAGAAATGGAAAGCACAACACTCGTTGCTCACACGTTTTTTATTCGTCTATTTACTAATATTCAGGAGGTCAATGAACTTGTGCACCGATGGAGCCCTTGGAAATATAAGTCGTTGCTTCCTCAAATCCCGTCCGAATTCAATGTACCCGGTTATTTCCTCCAAAGTATGATCTCAAAATCCGAGAAACGAAAGACATTGTGGACAGGATCCCAGAAAGTTACCAAAGCCTTGATCAAATCTTCCTGTGGTTTGATCTCAAAAATGTTTATAAGAGCACCCAACTGCTTTTTCACCCATTTCTGACCATCTTTGTCTAGATCATTCCACCACATACGCAAGTGTAGCTGAGCCTGTTCCCTGACCACTTCTGGTGGTTCCTGGATGGTATTCATTTGTTCCTGTGGAAGATTAAGGTTAGGGTTGACTCTAATGAACCCTTTTGTAAACAGGTTTGGAAAACAAATCAAAGGACCGTGATTTCTTCCCTTATATGCCAATTTTAGCCAAGTGACTGTTTTTGCAAATGCGGTCCCTTCCCAATTTCACATGAATTTTGGGGTCGGGAGGATTATTTTATGACACTTCACAAACTTGTCTGTTCTTTCACGAAAATAACCTTTCGACAACTGAAAAATACTCTAAGGCTATCTCGGCAGGAACAGCTTAAGACATTGCCGAAGCTGGATCGGCTTATTTTGACCACAATCCAGACTGTATTCACTTGACCACTTCACAACCTTATGTAGGTTGCCTACATATCCCACGTCCAGTGAGAATCAAACCTACATAGTTCGGTCAGTTTTGACACATTTGAAAGAACACAATGTTTGACTCTTTTGAAATAACTCTTTTTGAAAAATTTTGGGCAGAGTTTCAAGACGTTTTCCAAATACCGGGATTTTTAGAACCGGGCTTTATTTCCTTACCTATATCACTCTTGGTTTTCCTTTTTTGCTTTATTTCCCTGGCCGATCAGCATGCAAGCCAAAATAAATAAATATTCACATAGCACGTAGAATGCATCAGGATGGTCTGTTATTTCGGGCATACCTGTCCTAGACGGACCCAACCCCTGTGTTGAGTCCCCTAAATCAAATGCACATGATGCAAGCAAACGTTCCTACTAGGGATCCGACATGAGGCTGCATTTTTCTAGGTTTAAATCCTGGGGTTTTGGTCTAGACTTGGGGTACCCGAGCGGACAACAGGGGCCGAGGAGGGGGCGACGTACCGGGAGCACTGAAGTCTACCCGGCCTTGTCACTTTCCCAGCCTCGTTCTATTTGGTATAATTTCTACAGAAAAAGCGGGCTACGCGAACGTATACACCATTTCCAGAAGACTCAGATGGGTGGCGTAAAAAGACAGTTATATACAATTCAAATAATATTAAAGCGGTAAACAGATAGCATTTAGCACAAAAGATTCACAGAATACAGTAATATTAACAATAAATAAAGCCAAACAAAATCATATTAACAAGCTCGAATTCTTGAACCATGAACCAGAGATTCTGGATTCGGTCCCCAGCAGAGTCGCCAGAGCTGTCACACCTCCTTTTTACTACACCCCTAGAAGGGTATAAATAAAAGGAGTTTTTCCAATTAAAGGACAATCGAAACGGGATTTATTGTTAAAAGATTTAGAGTCGCCACTTGGGAGATTTATGGTGTCCCAAGTCACCGGTTGAATCCCAAATCGAGGAAAACTTGACTCTGTATTATAGTCCGCGAACCAGAAATCCGAGTAAGGAATTCTGTTAACCCGGGAGAAGGTGTTAGGCACTCCCGAGTTCCGTGGTTCTAGCACGTTTGCTTTGATCATACTTGGCTTATTAAATTGTCTAATTACTCATTTTAGAACCTTTGTGCATTTGCCTCTTTTAATTAAGAAATTATCTTGAAACCTGTCACGCATACGTGTACCCATTTGTTTGGCGCGTCAAAAATCATGCCATGCGAATGTGTCCATAATTAATAACGATTTATTAAGAAAAGTTTGGCCGAAGTTGCACTAACGCATACTCTGGTTTTGTTTTTAAGATCATAATCATGTCACGCGAACGTGTCCACGACCACGATAATATATTAAACGTGCCTAAAGCAAACTACGATACCTTGTTATTTTATATCTAAATCATAAGAAATTAGTAGAGGGCCATGCATTTTAAGATTTTATTTGGTACGACGCACCTCCGATCTATATTTGAAAAGCCCAATTAATTATCTAAGGAAAATTTGCGGACATTTCTACTTGTTTAAACTAAGGGTTCTACCCTACAAGTTACTAAACACATTGTATTAGAGAATTAAAGACCCAAAGGAAAACTATTTCAAACACCATTGAACAGACCCCTTTTAAAATGTCTTTATAAATTGGGCTCAAACCCAGCCCAATTTTTGATGAAGCAAAGGCGCCCAGAGGTCTGTATTCGACATACCATTCAGATGGGCCTGCGTTAGGCCCTAGTTTTATGACCCAAATTTTATGCCAATCAAGGAATGAAAATTAATGATATTAATTTGGAACATGAAATTGACTTAGCAAACTTAAACTCTGATTTTGAAATATCAAACACCAATTACCTATCTAGCTTTCTAATCTTAACTATTCCTACATGAAATGACCAAATAAACATTCTGACCACAAATGTCCAAATCAAGCAATCATCTGATCATTACGCCTGAAACCAGTTTTTAACTAGTTTCAACATGAATCTGAACCTTGACTTCGAGAGTGAACATGCTTACAAAATAGATTATAGGTAAATTGATATACATACAAGCCAATACTTAGCATTTCAATGAATTCAAATAGTCATCACAGTTAAAACTACATTGATCTTCAGCACAAACTAAATAGAGGTATACAACCCCCAAAGCATTAAATTAAACCTCAATGCCTTAACAACTCCTTTACCCAGCACACACTCGAACTCATTAGAATAAAACTAAATAGATAGAGTCCATAGTTCATTTATCACTACAAAAGCAGATTTGCAACTATAGGTTCAGAGAATAAAGATTCAGAAAAGAAGGAAGGAGATGAACTAAATTATGAATAACAAACTAATGTTAAGCTCTACAATTCCATTTTTCATTTCACCCTTCAAGTCAAGCATTCACCTTATACAAGTTGTAGAGCGTGTACCTGGAAATTGACAAGGAAACAGAAGTGAACACTCAGCAGTAAACAACAGAATTTAGCACCAGCACACCAATGCAAACTAGAAAAATGGATACGAAACAGTACAAGATAGTCTTAATCGAACAATAACCCAAAGCAACCTCAAACCAAACTTCAAACACCCAAAACTCAATTCATTTCAGCACCAGATTAATCAGAAATTCTTCAGAAGTTAAAAGTCTTTGAAATTATAGAAGATAATGCAATGGAACAGTAATTTTTGTTCTCGAAGTCTATGAAAGTAGTAAATTTTTTGCAGTTTCTGTATTTTTAGATTTCCAGCTCTAAAAAAAATCTCTTCCTTCAAAGGCAAGAAAAGCTGACTTTATAAGCAAGGCACTAGGGCAGCTAAAGGAGGATCAGACTTGCACCTAGACCCTTTTCATATTTTTGTTTTTGCTACTTAGTCCCTGAATTTTTGGCTTGTTTACCAAGTATGCCTGCTTGTCAGCTTCCAGGAAGCTTCCTATTCTGTTATCAGGGAGATTCCCTCAACCAAATACCCAAACTAACCCTCATGCCCCTGTTATTTCCCCTTTTAACCCAATGGGTATGGGTCAATGCTGACCTAAGGTGAACCATATATGGGCCTTCGAAAATCCCGGGCTAGTCCCCTTCTTTTGGGCCTAGGTCCAAGTGAGAAGTTCAGAAGAGACTAGAGAGCAGAAAGAGGAAAGGCAATTAAGATTTCATTCAGCCTTTCGAACCAAATGCTCTTAATTGGCCCAAGACTTACGGGAAAAATCAAACAAGCTAAAATAACGAATTCAAACAAAACTAAAGAAGCTAATAACTAACCACTATTCCTGATTTAAAAAGAAACGCATGCAACAAAGAAGAAGAAGAAGAAAAGTATAAAAAGAAACAAATGGGATAGAGAAAATACTAGGAAAATTTGCCAAGCCGAACGGACACAAATCTTGAAATAATCTTCAAACGAACCTCTGATTTTTGGTCGAGATAGACTTTAACCGTGTGTTCTCGACTGAAAATACGCGATTAAAGTCAATTTCAAACTCAAAATCTTGAGACTCTGCTACTCTGATTTTGGGACTTAGGCCTTGAATCTTTGATCAAAAATTTGAGAAACTCCAGCAGGATTGGAAGCATATGGGGTGGGGATTCAAGATGAGGAGGGGGGGGGGTGGTTGTCTGGTGTGATTTTGGACCCGATTGGACGAGTTAGGGTTTCGATCATCCTCTTCAATCCAAGATTCGAAGAGTTTTGGTGGGATTCGAGGGAGATGGTTTGGGGTTTTGGAATGGGGAGATGGAGGGGAATCAAGGGTGTAAATTTGGGGTCGATTGGAGTACTGCCGCCGGCAGAGACGATTTCCGACAGGCGATTCCGGTGGGGATGATGAGGGTCTGGTGAAGGAGATGAGAGGGGGTAGGGGGGTTGTTTGGACACTGATATATCAAACTGACCCAAGCTTCAGGACCGTCCGATCAAGAAACTTCGACGGTCCTGATCTGTTGCCAACGAAACGGGGTCGATTTGATTTAAAAGGGGGAAGACCGGACCGGGTTAAGGTGGCTTGGGCCGGGTGAGGGGGTTTGGAAGAGTGCAGGGATGGAACTTGGGCCTGGGGAAATTCGAATACAAATGGCCCAAATCAGGGTCTTCTTAATCCAACTCTTTTTATTTTCCTTTCTTTTGATTTTTTTTCTAATTTCTTTTAAAATAAAATTTAAAAATTGAAAATTAAAATAAGACCTAAATTAATTCCTAACAAAATTATCCTATCCAATTGAATTAACTAACCCGAAATAATGCTCACCACCACTAATTAAATGCCAATTTAAAGAAAACTAACAAAAATTCGAAAAATTAAAATTAAAGTGCGAAAAATGAACTATTTTGTGATTTTCGCATTTTTATAAAACACTAAATTATTAATTAGTTCAAAATGCAAAAATTAAATTCTAAATGCAAATGCAGCATATGTTGTATTTTTTTCATTAATTAAACAAAATAAAATGCACAGAATGCAAATAATTAACAGAAACTGCCACGAAATCCACAAAATTGCAAACACTGAAAGAAATTATTTTGTTTTGTATTTGTTGGAATAATTCATATAGGGCAAAAATCACGTGCTCACAGCAACCAAGAAAAACGAGGCAAACGAGCCGCAATATGTCATCCATATGATCATGGGGGGCGCCGATGCCCCGCAGGAACCCGTGATAAGAAGAACAAAAATATCCATCACCAGAGAAAAATGGACTGGGGGATATATCCCCGAAGACGCTCTCACATTTAGTGAAGAGGACACCGAGGCCTTGTCTCAGCCCTACAACGATGCCCTGATAATTTCCTTCCTTGTAAATTCTTTTTGGATAATATGTGTACTCGTGGATCCAGGTAGCTCGGCCAATATTGTCGGGTCAAGGGTGATAGAACAACTTGGACTGCTCGACCAGATCGTGCCCGCCACTCGGGTCCTCAATGGATTCAACATGGCAAGCGAAATGATGAAAGGAGAAATCGCCCTTCCGGTTACCGTGGCCGGCATGACCTAAGACACCAAATTCCATGTCCTCGAGGGAGATATGAGGTATAATGCCTTATTTGGGCGGCCGTGGTTACACTGCATGAGAGCAGTACCATCCACCCTCCACCAGATGATAAAATTCCCAAATGAACGGGGAACAACACACGACAAGGGAAACATTCGCAATACATGACGTGTACCAACGCTCATACCTCCGCCCCCGAATAAACCAAAAAGCAAATCGGGCCTCACCCTCGGTCAAGCTTAACAAAACGAAGTAGAAATCCATGTCGCATCTCCGCCCTAGGCAATTATAACGAACCAATCCCGAGGCATCGCCGGCATATCTCACTTCAAGGTATGACCATCTTCCTTTTTATTTTCAAATTTGGAACCAACCCCTATGAAGGCACCCGACCAGAGCTGCCGGAACGCTAGCATTGTCAGAAGACCTCAAGGCTCTAAAAATGCACTCATTGCACTCTTTTCCTTCGACCGAGTTTTTGTCCCAAAAGAAGGGTTTTTACTGGCAAGGTTTTTAACGAGGCAACGTCTGCGAGCTGCCTAAGGGGGAACTCTCCAAAATGCTCAAGACTTCCCTTGCGGATGATTTTTGAATAGCGAGGGGCATTCCCCCGGAAAGCTACCCGCTCGAAGGAGTTTTGGAAATTCCAAATAAGGTTCCTATGGGAAAACAATGTATCGGACCGAACGGTCGAACGAGCCATGACCATATAGTCAGGCCCCCATCGGCGAATGCATGTACTATTGTATTGAGCAATCAAAGAATACCTTTTGTCAAAAGAAAAAAGAAGACCCTCCTCAAAGTAAGGTAACAAATTCTTTCACCAGAAACGTCCCAAAAACTCGGGAACGAACGCCAGCAGTTCAAACGCTCAGACGGCCTCCAGGTCGAAGCTCTGAAGCCACAAAAACTTCAGGCGAGGCAACATGAAAATCATAGAACGATCAAATTCGATCGATTCAACACAACAATATATGTTTACGTAAATGAATCGAAGGGTATCTGCCACCAAAAGCACCTCGTACTCCAAAAAAAGAAAGTTCGGCATACTCGCAGCGGGGATCCTTCCACCGAATGCGTCCCGGAGTACTCGAAGACTTGACGTCGATAATTTGGCACTCGTACGACCCCAAGGTCGAAACTCCAAGCTCATAAAGCCCCAGCAAGGTAACTCCGAGCTCACAAATTACGGCCTTCGAGCTCAAGAAAACTCGATGACTCGGAGACTGTCGCCAATCGCCTTACACTGGGAAACCCGAAGCCGTAAGACCCCGAGCGGGCAGACTCGGTATAACCAGATTTATTCTACATAGCCACACAAACTGTAAGACCTCAACAAGCGTGAACAATTTTGTAAGACCTTACTATATGCAGAAAGCTCAAAATCCCGAAGTTTAGGCTATAAGTCGCATTTGTAAGAATCCCGAAAGGGCATACCCTCGGTGTAGACACCTAAATAATCACTCAGGATCAAAAATGGCTCCGTCCAAACACATATGACTATGGTCAAAACGGCTGATCCAGCCAAAATAACGCGACTCGGTGACGCCCGACCGTCGCTAAACAAAATTGCAGGCAATTACTTCGAATATACTTCGGAAAGAATAAGTTAAAACAGGCTTCCCTCAATAGGCAAACGAGCTTCAACCATGTCAGCTCTAAATCGCGAGGCTTCAACCTACTCAGCCTACGAGCTAAAAACCTTCCGAGGTGCTCGAACATCGCCGCTAACGACTTGAAATCGAGGTTCTTCTCAAACCGATGACGGGTCAGGCAAAATTATTTCAAAAAGACCTTAACGAGATGAATACAAAGCCTACAAAATGCCTATGGGAAAAAGCGTAAGAGCCATTGTCGCCAGCCAAATAAGCCTCCGGGCCGCACACTAAAAGGTCTCAATGACAAAACAGCGTAAGAGCCACTGTCGCCAGCTTGAAAATTGACAACTTGAGGAGTAAAATGAGCTCGAGTCGTAACCCGATTCGGAGACCGGATCCAAAATAGTTAACTATACAAGCCTTCGGGCCACATATTAAAAGGTCTCAACGACCAAACAGCATAAGAGCCACTGTCGCTTGCTTGAAAATCAAAAAAATTTAAGGGTCAATTGAAGCTCGAGTCGCGTCCAAAATAGTTGAAACAACAAATGACCAAGGGCGAGAAATAGAAACCATTGTCATCCAGCCATGCAGGCACGAAAACCTTGAGGGTCAATTAAAGCTCGAGTCACAACGTGACTCAGAGACTGAACCCAAAATAGTGGAAACAACAAATGCCCAAGGGCGAGAAATAAAAATGATTCACATCCGCTCATGCAGGCATAGGAGACTGGAGGTCTGGTAATCTTGAGTCAAGGCCGGTCTCAAAGATTGAACCTAAACAGCTGGGCAAAGCATAGAGGCCCCAACGCCTACTTACGACAAAAGTCGCACTTAAAAACCTCCAGGCATGCCTAATTAGCTCTGAACCCACGAGGTTCCCATCAAACACCGAAACCAGCCCGCCCGGTCAAAAGCAATGCAGAAAGGGATACGAAAGAGATAAAGCTTCAAGTTTTCCCTTATTTTATATAGGCAAAATGCGCGCTCTCCATCTACAAACATGTTCTGCAGATATCGAATATAAAATTGAAAAATAATAGAATCTACACTCTACTCCAAAAGGCTGCGGCCTATCGGCCCCAGATTTGCTCTTTGAGACGTCAGCAAGAAGTAACCGAGCATCACGCTCGTCCGCCCTTGCACGAGCCAATTCCTCCGAGAGAATAAAGCCCCTAGCGCCGGCCTCCTCGAGTACCTCTCTATGGGATCTACAAGGAACATATTCTTCGATCCTCTTCTCACGATCAAGGGCCCACTTCAACTCAGCTTGGGCGTCAGCAACATCTTTCACATGAATCGCCATCTCCTAATTAGCCCTGGTTCGACTCAACAACGCTTCAGCCCGAGCATCGGCTATCTTAGCCCTGACCTTTGAGAGATCGGTCTCGAGCTTTGCGATCATATCTGCTTGAACTGAAGCATTGTCACGAGCCAAACAGAGTTGGACCTCGAAGGAGGGAACCTTGGCCGAGGCACTTTTATCCTCTAAAGCTTGAGCTTGCACCTAAGCCCTTAGTTCCCCGCAAGTATTCCTGACGCGGTCAGTTTTGCCCTTAAGGTATTCTAAGGCCTCCGCCTTTTTCTGCAGCTGAGATAGGAAAAAGGGTTAACCTTAAGGGTAAAAAGGAGCGAAGCGCGTACTACGAAAGGTTACCTGCTCCATCAAGAAGCTCTCGTAATTCGAGTTTCAGTATGCCTCATATCGCCAATGCATCAACTCAACCTCCTTCTCCTCGCTAAGGAGCTTAAAGGACTCACCCTCGTCCAAAGCTTCCCAAAGCCTGGCCCCATGACGGAACAGTTCAGACCTGAACCTATCAAAGGCCTGCAAAAGAAAAACTCGATAAATAAAGGAGGACGCGAAATATAGAAAGACTGCGCCGAAACTCACCATGAAGTGGAGCCGGCAAACTTCCTTGAAGGCGGAGCATACTCCTGTTGGTCCTGCCCCTCCTGCCCCGGGAGAACCAACTTCGGGCAAAGCATATCCACTCGGAGGAACCACCATCCTGTAATCAAACACTCCGGGAACAACAAACTCGGGAAATGCACTTTCCTCGAAGATACGGGCCCATTGAGCCCCATTAAAAGCTCCACCACTTTGCGGGTGTGAATCCCATTTATCGCTATCGTCCCTCAGCTCGGAGGCCGATGACTCCTTCCCCTCTTCGGAAGTGCAATGCCTCATCCCAAGGAATCGCCTGCTACCTACAACAGCAAAGCCAGTACAAAAGAAAGGGAAAAATGTCATCTCAAATATACGAAGGCCAAGGCAAAGGCAGCATGCACGCATACCTTGGTATCTCTCCCCCCCATCTGATAAGGAATACAGCTCGCCACCTACGCTCGTCACAGGTCAAATGGGTCACCAACCTCCAGACCTAGCCGGACAGATCGAGAACTTCGTCCGGCGTCCATGAAGTTGCTGCAAAAAGGGAAAAGCACAATTACTCAACTGAATTTTCGCTATAAGCTGAATCCGAGAAAGCGCCAGACACTCCACTCACGTGCGTAATTCCATCCCTCGGGAAATGACATAAGCTCCATGGGGATAATGTCGGCCATCCAGACAAGGACGAACCAACTGGCCCACTCTCGATCCCTATCTTCTTCGTCATCGACAACAAAGGGCGTAGACGAACGGCACCGCAGGGTTAGCAGGCCTCGGTGATGAAAAGGCTGGTACAACCTAACAAGGTGACTGAGCGTGAATTCAAACCTATCCTTCTCCGCAAAGGACCTCATCATCAGCACCACTCGCCAAAACGACGGATGAATCTGCGCCAAAGTAACCCGATACTTCAAGCAAAAATCAAGCACGAACCTATCAAGGGGGCCAAATGCGAAAGGATATAGGTATACGCTTAAGAATCCATCAGCAGAGTCGGTAATGCTCTCATCCGAGGAAAGCGCCTGAAGCGTTATCTCCTCGCTCCATCTGTAGTATCTCCTCACCATCTCCAGATATTCCTCTTTTATCAAAGACACGGTCTTCAGAGCGAACTCCCATGGATCCTGAACGCCGGGACTGGAACTCCCCACTCCCTGGCGGGCCGGCCTCGAAGTAGTTGCCATGAGGTAAAATTGACAGACTAAATCAAGAACATGCGCCAATGTTTTTTGCGTTTGAAGAAATGGAGAACCTTAAGCCAAGGTGGAGGGGTAGCTATCTAAAACAGTGAGGCCTTTTGAAGAAGCTGAAGTTGCCCCACATATATGCAGGAAACAGCGATGATTCACCTATCCGAAGTGAGCCCCGGGTAGCCACTCAACACAGATCGATGGGGTGATAACCGACCCCAGAGGCATCCATCGACGAGAAACCAGGCCTCAAGGAGTCAACCGTATTGTCTCCAGTTTCGAGGCATCATCCGACCTCGAGGATCTCCGTAAAAAAAGAAGTCAGGCTACGGGAAGCTTTCAACGTCATCACTCGACTCAAGGCGGTACACGATCTCATGGTTTCCTTTTCTAAAATTAAAAATAAGCACGCGAAGCTCCGATCACGAAGGCTCCAAGAAGGCTCGAGGCAGCGCCTGAGTACAGGCAACCTCTCAATAGAAGTCTATCCCCTACGCTTTAAAAAGCTATCTGCATCAAATTCAAAAAAGAGCCCCAGGTACCCAAAGCTGACCTTCCTCAGGTTACCGCTCTCGAAAGCTCCAAAACTCAGCGTACTATCTCCATGCAACTCGGAGGGCCCGACAGCCCGAACCTATCGGATCAATTCAGGCTTGGTCTGAGGTACGACGAGGGGCTCGAAAAAGAGCCATGTCAATCAGCAAAGGATCTCTACACCAAAAACAGAGGTATTGGGATAGAAAAATCAGCCCCAAGTCACCCCCATTCATAGGGGGTAACGACACGGTCATCGAGGCTTTGAGAGACTGACCGACGGACGCAATTACTGCGCTCTTGAGGAACCGAATCTACGGCGGTACACTCACCTTGGATAACGGGAATCTACAGCACATTAAATGATGTCAAATGTACAAGTTTGTGGGGCACCCCGGTTGCCACAAAAGCTCGTGCCACAGGTTGCATCATTGGTGTGACGTCACCATAAGAAGCTCGAGGAGTCAGGCGTCAAAATCATTTCCCATCGCTTCGTTCTGGGACATGGAGACTATCTATATGCGTCAAAATCAGAGGACTTGATTTCTCGCTATCAAGCCACTTCGGAAGAATGCCTCGAGACCCCGAGGACGTGAAGCCATGACAAAGTTCCCTCCCTCGGGGCTCGTCGGTGCCCGACTCGAAGAAGACGGAGGACGAGGCTAGAACAGAAGGGGAAGTTCCCTAGGCACACGACTAAGTATGACAGGGCCGGCCTATCCAGAGCCTACGCCGAAGCATGGCATCTAGCCGTCACATCTCCACACTTTACAATTAATGCCCATGTACTATAGCCGGGTTCCCCTCCTATATAAAGGGAACCCAAACTACCTTGTAAATGGCTTATGTTGCTCCAACTATTTCTCCACAAGATCAATAATATCTCTCTCTCTTCTCTCTAACTCGCTTGCTCTCACTAGCTCGAGGCCACTTTAGCATTTATCGCTTTCTTACTTGTTCTTTATTTATCGCTTGGCCTTGGCCATATAGAGCTTTGTTTGATCATAACCTAACTGTTATCCCCATTCCCGACTATCCCCTATAGCTCGAGCTCGACCCGGATATCGACCCGAGGTCTCCCATCGACCAGTCCTATATCCGTGCAGCAGGCCTCTCGATTTGATTACTGCCTCGTTTTAGCTTACATTTCATCATTAAACTTCATATTCCTAGCATCATCTGCTCTAACAACTAGTATAAAAATAGATCACATATTTTTAGAATCTCATTTACAAATTTAATTGTTATTACCATTCATGGTAAACAAGCTTTATACAATTTCTTTTATTATTACCTTTTGGCTGTAAATTGTATAATTTGTCAATAATAACTTGAAGTAAAGAAATAAGATATATTTTGTATTTTTGTATCATTATTAGTTACTTGAAATATAATAACATACAAATAACAAAAAACTTTTTGCTTGATTTTACTTGAGCAATTGAAGCAGGTAGAGTGGAACAATGCAAAATCGAATACTAGTTTTCACCACCAAGTTCAATTAAACTGAATCATGCATCAGAATAGTCAAATAAGAAACAGTGCAGAATTTGATTTTGGAGACAACAAATAAAACATAAGTATCTGCATATTCAAGACAAAACTTGCTTTATAGGAAAATAAAATAAAAATAGAAGAGTGTTTCTTGGACATTCTTTTTTAGCTAGAAATATTATCGACGGGAAACAAACATCTCAAAAGGATGCAAGCCGTCAAAGGCTGGAGTGAAACCGGGTGCTTTATACTTGCAGCTGTTCTTCTTGCTTTGACCCACTGCATTATCTGTTGCTGCACCAAGAGCAGGGAAATCAAGATCGAAGCTGTGACTGGGACCGTCTCTTTATTGCGAGGCAAGAGCAATCGAAGGAGCATGTGCCTGAAGCAGGTCGAATACTTACGGAGACAAACTCAATTGTACTTGTAGGTTGGAGCCTTCCTGAGATCGTGACCATCCTCTGTTACGCAACCATAGTGAATATTGGAGAGATTTCGCCATCGCACTAGCCACCAGCCTAACGTGTTGGCTCGGAACTGAAACAATCACATCCCTCCTAGGCGATAAATACTCTAGTCAATTCATTTGTAGAGATCATGTGATAACACATATTATTTGTACTTATTAGGTGAGAGCGCCTAGAGTCTTTCGCAAACAGCTTCTCTACTCTCCGGGATAGGGGTATGGTCTCTGTACACTCTACAGACCTCACTTGTGAGAACTCACTGGATTGTTGTTGTTGTTATTAGGTGAGAGCATTATATTCTCTCGTCAATTATCCAATCCTTTTGCTCATTCTTTTTATAAAATATTTAAAATAATATTTTCTTTCTATACACTAACATTATAAAATATTTTATCAAGTTACCTAAAAAATAATTACGGAAAATAATTAGTAACCTAAAATTAAGCATCCCCGCTTATTTTAAAAGATACACTCTGCATTTTGTTTCACTCATCATATATTCCCGGAGCAAATGAATTATGTCTGTTAGTTATAAGTTTCAATGATGAAAAATAATATATTACAATTGATGTAGGATCATAAGGAATAAAGGAAATAAAGAAGCAGCACTGGTCAGAAATAGATCAAGGAACGTGACTAAATAATTTGCGATGCAAAAAGGAAGATGCAGTAAAGATCCGGCAAGAATAAAGTCAATCGAAGATTGACGGAAGCCAACAAGGAAAAGAATCAATGATCAGCAAGAAAAATATAGCGGAAATCTGGCAAAAGAAATCAATCAGAGATTGATGAAAGCTATTATTGGAAGGCCCAAAATCAAAGGGAATCGAGATCAATGAAAGCGGAAATCAAGGGATCCAATGGATATGCATAGGGGATGGAAAGCTCGTCAAAGCCATTAATCAAGGAAGATCAATGGGAACTTAACCTTATTCTTGGAAAGAATCAATCTAGGATTCCTTTCAAGGATCAACTCCCTTGGGTTTGCAATCTCTCAAGATTCGTGACGGCCTCATAGAAAGTATATATACAGATGCTTCTAACGTAACATAATATATTTTGATCGAACCATCTACCCTCCTTTTGTTCTACTCCAAACAAGCTTGTAGTTTCATTAGATCTGCTGTGTAACTAGTGAGAGAAGAAAAATAGATAAACATCGGTGAGACATTGTATTAAGAAAAGAAGAGAGAGTATAGAGACTAAGCTATTAGTGTAAAGCTAATGTCACGACCCAAACTGGAGGGCCATGACTAGCACCCGACCATACTTGCCGAGCACCAATGTACATTTTATCTCACCTTTTTTAATTATCTTTTAGGGTTGACGAGATCAATATAAATGGTAGACATGAATCATGGACAACCAACAATAAAATATGATAGCATGAACATACATAACATGGGATGACCAGACAATCAAGAAACTATATATAAGGTACGAGCTACCACGCTACCATGAAAGACTATACAACAAAAACCAGCCGACAAGGCATACCAAACTATATATGAGTCGACACCTGTCTATGAGCCTCTAAATGAACATAAGTGCTGCAACATAGTCGGAACAGGGCCCCAACATACCCATAATGTCTATAACAAAATGCATACCAAGATCACGGCAAGTCCGGAGAAGGGATCTCGCCAATCACTGCTGAACTGGACAACCTACTGTGGTGGGGGAGCTGCACCTGCCTGTCTATCAGGGCCTGCAGCATGACATGCAGCGTCCACAAACAAAAGGACGTCAGTACGAATAAAGTACTGAGTATGTAAGGCAGGGAACCATAAATATAATGTAAGCAGGGATAGAGAATATACAACCTGGAACATCTGAGTACCTCTAAGGGCTACTGACATGCAATGCATGATACATATGTATGTATACATAAACTTTTAAAACATACGCCTCTGTGGGCATCATCATCATCATATCATACCCAGCCGTAATAGGCTCGGTAAAAAACGTACCCGGCCATCATAAGGCTCGGTAGAATCGTACCCGGCCATGTGGAGCTCGGTAAAACCCAATTGATTAGTGGTTGCACAATAGGTGTCGTACCCGGACGACTATAGCGCGGCTCGGTAGAGTAAAATATATACATATATATAATGCATGCTCGACTCATGGAATCACATTCTAAACCTTTCAGAGTGACGTAAGGTCGGTATCCTCTGTACACGTTATTTGGACTAACTCTTCACTATGAACCTTATAAGAATCAGGAAGTACCAACAACATTGATAACATAAGAATAAGAGAAGCAACATTAACATCAATCGTTCCATAAGAGGGAAAGCAATGTAAGTACTGCTAGCTTCTAAGAGTAGAGTATCTTTGGAAGCTCGTTCATTACATTATGTACAATCAGAGTCGTGCAAAATAAGGAAAGGGATAGCTTCACATACCTTGTATATACTGCCCCAATCGCAAGTTATGCAATTGTCACAACTCCTTATTCTACAATAAGAGAAACGATACTATCGTTATCTTTTAAGCGTTATAACTATTATGTATCGACCACAACCTATTTTACGCTGAAACGGACAACACTCCCCTATATATATGACTTCATACCATTAAAAACAATCACCAAACAGCCCAAACAACATCAATAATAAACATATTTAGCCTCCCAAAATAGTCCACGCACAACCTAATTACATCATACATACGACGGCCACCGTAGTCGTGTCAAACGACCCGGAAATGTTACGAATAACTATCAGCCCACAACCCTACATATATATGGTGTTTCTCCACACCCTTCCACCTTCAAAACTCCACAAAACAGTAGTAAAACATGCAGCACAACAGCAACACAAAACAGTCCACAAAACAGTCCACAAAACAGTCCGCTACAAGTGAATAACTCGAACTCATGGCTTTCGATCACCGTCCCGTGAGTTCTTACATGTATAGAACGAATTACCATGATATCACAGCAGAGAAAAATGTATTAAAGATGGCAGTAACTTACCTTACTTGTTGGATAACTCAGCCCTTCCCTTAGTTCTTCAAACTCTAGGTTGTACCTTCAAATAGAACTTGAAAGAGAGGGAAAATCGATTAGGGTTTGTGTGAGATTTTTGGGAAGGAGTTGCAGGGGTTAAATTTGGTCTTGAGGGTCTAAAATATGGATGAAATAACTGAGTTCATAACCCCTTAAAAGTTCTCTCTTGGCCGACTTAGGTCTTTTAATTTTTGTCCTATCATTTTGGCAAGTAGGTGATGCACCTACTTGTCATTTACCAATCTGCGCAGGCTTGCGAAAAGATGAATATCTCTATACTCCAAGATCGTATTGACAAACGGTTTAATGAGTTGGAAACTAGACTCATAGATCTTTAATTTTGTGGGTAGATCACCCCGTAATTCCTTGTAAATTAGGAGAAAAACTTAGAAATATTTGACCTAATGTTTAAGTAAAATTATGAACCTAAGTTGCGACAACGTTTGTCGACTTTTGTTTCATAACTCGTTTGACTTCAAGACTTATGATACAGATATTATATGATTCAAATAACTTAATACATGACCTCTTGAGTGTATTAAGAACCTCTAGGTTTACCTGAAAATACGAGTTACAACATCCTTGACTCGTTTAACTTCTAATACTTGTTAATCACCCTTATACACCCTTTTATCACTTAAGACCAATAGGATTAACTTCTTATCATCTCAAAGGTAATTATGTTAACTAATATATGGCATGAACTAACGCGTGTGGATATGGGTTGTAACACCCTTCCCCCTTAGGAACATTCATCCTCGAATGTAATGGTTCATGGGGAGTTTAAATCGTCGTGGATTTCGGCCAAGTTTCTCCCATAAATAGAGGACAAACTTGCAAGCAGTTAACTCAACGTATGGCCTTACAAGAGTATACAAAGCATTATGGACATGTACATTATCTGCATATCGCCATTTTGTATTAAGGAAGAGTATTCTTAAGTTATTGCTTATCTCATAGAGCCATTTCACCTTCCAATGTATCATGTGTTCCACCAGCATCCTTGTTATCTTCATTCTAGAATAGGTACGGGTATTTAGACTTCATCTCCTCTTCTGCTTCCCATGTCATTTCTTCCAAATTCTTGTTCCTCCACAATACTTTGACGGAAGCTACATCTTTTGTTCTCAGCTTGCAAACTTGTCGATCTAATATAGACACTGGCACTTCTTCATATGATAGGTCCTCTGTAACTTGTACATCTTTGATAGGGACAACTCGAGAAGGGTCTCCAATACATTTTCTCAACATAGATACATGGAATACCGGGTGGACAAATTCCAATTCGGATGACAATTCTAACTCATAAGCAACCTGTCCAATCCGTCGAAGAATTTTATACAACCCGATATACCTTGGACTCAGCTTACCTTTCTTCCCAAAATGCATAATACCCTTCATTGGTGAGATCCTCGGGAAAACCCAATCACCAACCTCAAACTCCAGATCATGACGTCAGACATCGGAATAAGATTTTTGCCTGCTTTGTGCCGTCCTCAATCGCTCCTGTATCACTTTCACCTTCTCAATAGCTTGGTGAATCAAATATGGCCCATATAATTCTGCTTCACCGACTTCGAACCATCCAACTAGTGATCTACATCTCCTCCTGTATGGTTCCTCATATAGGGCCATTTTAATACTAAAATGGTAGCTATTATTGTAGGCGAATTCTATGAGTGGAAGATGGTCATCCCAATTTCCCTTAAAATCTAGAACACATGCTCGTAGCATATCTTTCAGTGTCTGAATGGTACGTTCAGCCTGTCCGTCAGTCTGCGGATGGAATGCAGTGCTGAGATTCACTTGTGTGCCTAAACCCTTCTGAAAAGACCTCCAAAAGTTAGCTGTAAATTGAGCTCATCGGTCTGATATAATAGATACCAGCATGCCATGAAGCCTAACAATCTCCTTGATATACAACTTCACATAATCTTCAGCCGTGTAAGTTGTCTTAACTGGCAGTAAATGGGCACATTTTGTAAGTCGATCAATTATCACCCAGATGGAGTCAAACTTATGATAAGAGCGAGGTAATCCAATAATGAAGTCCATATTAATTACCTCCCATTTCCAGGTCGGAATCTCTATATTCTGAAGCAATCCACCGGGTTTCTAATGTTCTATCTTTACTTGTTGACAATTGGGACACTGGGCTACAAATTCTGCAGTAGACTTCTTCATGTTATCCCACCAATACTGCTCCTTGACATCATGATACATCTTTGTCGAGTCGGGATGGATGGAATATCGGAATTGATGAATCTCATTCATAATCTTCTCTCGCAACCCTGCCACATTAGGCACACATAATCGGCCCTGGTATCTCAGTGCCCCATCTCTTTCGATCTCAAAACCATACTTTTACACTGCTGAATGCTCTCTCTTAATCGTACTAAGATAGGATCTTCATATTGTCGTGCTTTTACCTCAGCTACCAAAGATGATTCTGATGTATTCTGTACAATAACACCTCCGTCATCAGAGTCTAACAATCTGATTCTCATATTGGCTAGCTGATGAAGCTCTTTAGTCAACCCCCATCTACTTGCCTCAATATGTACTAAGCTTCCCATTGATTTACGGCTGAGAGCGTCTGCCACAACATTGGCTTAATGGGATGATACAATATCTCGACGTCGTAGTCTTTCAGTAATTCAAGCCACCTACGCTGCCTCAAATTCAACTCTTTCTGCTTGAAAATGTATTGTAAACTCTTGTGATCTGTGTAGATGTCAACATGGATGCCGTATAAGTAGTGTCTCTATATCTTCAAAGCATATATTACTGCAGCCAATTCCAGATCATGGGTTGGATAATTCTTTTCATGCTTCTTTAATTGTCTTGATGCATAAGCAATCACCTTCCCACGCTGCATCAATACGCACCCCAAACCTATACCTGAGGCATCACAATATACCACATAACCTTCTGTTCCTTCAGGGAGAGTGAGCACTGGTGCGGATGTCAATCGATTCTTCAGCTCCTGAAAACTACGTTCACAAGTGTCAGACCACTGGAACTTGGTAGCTTTCTGTGTTAACTTAGTCAATGGTGATGATATAGAGGAAAACCCTTCTACAAACCGCCTATAATATCCTGCTAGCCCTAGGAAGCTACGGACTTCTGATGGTGTTGTAGGTCTCGGTCAATTCTTTACTGCATCGATCTTCTGAGTGTCGACACTAATACCCTCGTCAGATATCACATGGCCAAGGAACGCTACTGAGTTCAGCCAAAATTCACATTTGGAGAGCTTAGCATATAACTTACGATCCTGAAGCGTCTGTAATACTATCCGCAAGTGGCCCGCATGTTCCGCCTCCGAACGAGAATACACTAGAATGTCATCAATGAATACAATCACGAACACATCAAGATAGGGCCTGAATATAGTATTCATGAGATCCATAAAAGCTGTTGGGGCATTTGTTAGCTAGAACGACATCACCAAGAACTCAAAGTGCCCGTATCTTGTCCGGAAGTCCGTCTTTGGAATATCCTTATCCTTAACCCTCACCTAATGATACCCTGAACGTAAATCAATCTTGGAAAAATACTTGGCACCCTGGATTTGGTCGAATAGGTCATCAATTCTTGGAAGTGGATACTTGTTCTTTATAGTAAACTTATTCAACTGTCGATAGTCGATATACATCCGTAACGACCCGTCTTTCTTCCGCACGAATAGGACTGGTGCATCCCAAGGTGAAGTGCTAGGCCTAATGAAGCCCTTATCCATCAAGTCCTTCAACTGCACCTTCAACTCTCGCAACTCTGTCGGGGCCATTCTGTATAGAGGGATAGAGATCAGTTGAGTGTCAGGCAACACATCAATGCTAAACTCAATCTCTCTTTCAGGAGGAAGGCCTGGGAGTTCATCTGGGAAAACATCTGAAAATTTGTTGACCCCGGTGATTGATTGTAAAGTAGGTGGTTTTGCCTCTGCATCCCTAACGCGAATGAAATGATAAATGTAACCTTTTGAGATCATTTTCTTTGCCTTAAGATAGGAAATAAACCTACCTTTCGGTGTAGCAATGTTCCCTTTCCATTCAATGATGGGTTCACCAGGAAATTGAAATCTAACCATCTTCGTACGATAGTCAACATTTGCATAGCATGAGGCCAACCAGTCCATTCCCATTATCACATCAAAATCAACCATTTCTAACTCAAATAAATTTGTCGAGGTTTGACGACTACAAATCATCACAGTGCAACCTATATATACCCTTCTAGCAATCACAGAATCTCTTATTGGAGTAAATACCGCAAGGGGTTTACTTATCAATTCAGGTTCAATGCCAAACTTATTAGCCACAAAGTGTGTAACATATGATAATGTAGATCCCGGATCAATCAGCGCATATACATCATAAGAAAACACAGATAATATACCTGTAACAACATCTGGAGACGACTCGAGATCCTATCGACCTACTAGAGCATAGGTTTGATTTTGACCACCACTCGAACTCGGCACTGCACCTCTACCTCTACCACGACCTATCAACTGCTGAAAACCTAGTGCTGGAGGTCGAACTGATGAGGAAGAAGCAGACACAGATCCAGTCGGCTGAGCCATACCATCACCTCCCCTATTAGGACAATCCTGCATCATATGGCCAGGCTGTCCGCAAGAATAACATGCATCAGAACCTCGATGGCACAGTCCAAAGTAGGCCTTGCCGCACTGATCACAATATGGTGTTGTGGGTCTCGTCTGACTAGTATCCATGTGATGTTGCGAGCCTGATGCCTGTGAACTCTGACCTGGACCAGAATAGGTAAATCGATCATATCGGGGCCTCTGAAACTGTGGAGGAGCACTAGCTATAGGTGGCGCCAAACTCCTCGAAGATTGGGGCTTGACGCTGCCTCTGAAGTCATTAGAATACCTTGTGAATCTCTCCCTCTTATGCTGGCCCCTATCCTGCTCCCTATCTGCCCTCTGCTGGCGCTGACGATCCTCTAGGGTTTGGGCATAAGCCTGAATACGGGAAATATCTATGCCCTCTACTAAGGAGGCTGTCGTGCACTCATTTATCAGATGTGGTCCCAATCTGTTCACGAACAAATACACCCGATCACTCATCTCGGCCACCATATGGGGAGCATACCTTGCTAAAGAATCAAACTGCATACTGTACTCTCGCACACTCATATTACGTTGTCTAAGGTTCAAGAACTTATCAGCTCTAGCTCGTCATATCTCAACTGGCAAGTAGTGACGAAGAAAGGCCTCAGAAAATTCCTTCCATACAGTTGGAGGAGCATTCGGACCCCTGGATCTCTCCCAACTATTATACCAGAGAACCGCTAAATCCCGTAGTCGATAAGAAGCCAACTCTACTGCCTCTGTATCACTAACATGCATAACCCGCAGTGTACGATGAACCTGGTCAATAAAAGTCTGCGGGTCCTCCTTAGGGTCTGATCCGGTAAACACTGGAGGGTCTAAATTAATAAAATCACGAACTCTCGTACTAACTGGTTTATCAGCAACACTTGTATTCTGCCTCTGAGCCTGAGCAGCTACCAAGCTGGTCAATAACTGCAAAACACTCTGCATATCCTGGTCTATAGTGTCAGACGGAGGAACTGGAGGTGTTGGGTGCCTCATAATATCCTCTGGAGAAGACGGAGTAGATGAGGTATGAGACAGCATCTCGCGCTGAGCCTCACTTTGGCCTGCTCTGGCTTGGGGCACCTAACTAGTACCCTCTCCCGCAGTTGTATCAAGCCATCTATTAATTGTTTGCTTCCTAGTCGAAGGCATCGCTGAAAGAAAACAAGGTGAATATTAGAGATGAACACTTACGAATTAACTCTACGCACGATCTACATTCAGGAAGAAGGTAACAACCCTAGATGTCATGTAGCCTCCTGATTATAAATGTGGCGCGCTACACATCTATAATCAAGACTCTACTAGACACGGCTCATAGACAATCCGTAGGATAGACTTGCTCTGATACCAAGTTTGTCATGAACCAAACTGGAGGGCCATCACTAGCACCCGACCATACTTGCCGAGCACCAACGTACATTTTATCTAACCTTTTTTTATTATCTTTTAGGATCGACGAGATCAATATAAATGGTAGACATGGATCATGGACAACCAACAATAAAATATGATGGCATGAACATACATAACATGGGATGACCAGACAATCAAGAAACTACATATAAGGTACGAGCTACCACGCTACCATGAAAGACTATACAACAAAAACCAGCCGACAAGGCATACCAAAATATACATGAGTCAACACCTGTCTATGAGCCTCTAAATGAACATAAGTGCTACAACATAGCCAGAACAGGGCCCCGACATACCCATAATGTCTATAACAAAATGCATACCAAGACCACGGCAAGTCTGGAGAAGGGATCTCGCCAATCACTGCTGAATGGGAGTGGTGGGGGAGCTGCACCTGCCTGTCTATCAGGGCCTACAGCACGACATGTAGCGTCCGCAAACAAAAGGACGTCAGTACGAATAAAGTACTGAGTATGTAAGGCAGGGAACCATAAATACGAACAGTAATGTAAGCACGGATAGAGAATATACAACCTGGAACATCTGAGTACCTCTGAGGGCTACTGACATGCAATGCATGATACATATGTATGTATACATAAAATTTTAAAACATACGCCTCTGTGGGCATCATCATCATCATATTGTACCCAGCCATAATAGGCTCGGTAAAAAACGTACCCAGCTATCATAAGGCTCGGTAGAATCGTACCCGGCCACGTGGAGCTCGGTAAAACTCAACTGATCAGTGGTTGCACAATAGGTGTTGTACCCGGCAGACTATAGCGCGGTTCGATAGAGTAAAATAGATACATATATATAATGCATGATTGACTCATGGAATCATATTCTAAACCTTTCGGAGTGACGTAAGGTCGATATCCTATGTACACATTATTAGGACTAACTCTTCACCATGAACCTTATAAGAATCAGGAAGTACCAACAACATTGATAACATAAGAATAAGAGAAGCAACATTAACATCAATCATTCCATAAGAGGGAAATCAATGTAAGTACTGCTAGCTTCTAAGAGTAGAGTATCTTTGGAAGCTCGTTCATTACATTATATACAATCGGAGTCGTGCAAAAGAAGGAAAGGGATAGCCTCACATACCTTGTATATACTGCCCCAATCTCAAGCTATGCAATTGTCAAAACTCCTTAGTCTACAATAAGAGAAACGATATTATCGTTATCATTTAAGCGTCATAACTGTTATGTATCGACCACAACCTATTTTACGCTGAAACGGACAATACCTCACCTATATATATGACTTCACACCATTCAAAACAATCACCAAACAGCCCAAAAAACATCAATAATAAACATATTGAGCCTCCCAAAATAGTCCACGCACAACCTAATTACATCATACATACGACAGCCACCGTAGTCGGGTCAAACGACCCAGAAATGTTACGAATAACTATCAGCCCACAACCCTACATATATATGGTGTTTCTCCACACCCTTCCACCTCCAAAACTCCACAAAATAGTAGTAAAACACGCAACCCAACAGCAACACAAAACAGTCTGCTACAAGTGAATAACTCGAACTCACGGCTTCCGATCACCGTCCCGTGAGTTCTTACATGTATAGAACGAATTACCATGAATTCACAGCAGAGAAAAATGTATGAAAGATGGCAGTAACTTACCTTACTTGTTGGATAACTCAGCCCTTCCCTTGGTTCTTCAAACTCTAGGTTTTACCTTCAAATAGAACTTGAAAGAGAGGGAAAATCGATTAGGGTTTGTGTGGGATTTTTGGGGAGGAGTTGCAGGGGTTAACTTTGGTTTTGAGGGTCTGAAATATGGATGAAATAACTGAGTTCATAACCCCTTAAAAGTCCTCTCTTGGCCGACTTAGGTCTTTTAATTTTGTCCTATCATTTTGGCAAGTAGGTGATGCACCTACTTGTCATCTACCAATCTGCGCAGGCTTGCGAAAATATGAATATCTCTATACTCCGAGATCGTATTGACAAACGGTTTAATGCGTTGGAAAATATACTCATAGATATTTAATTTTATGGGTAGATAACCCCGTAATTCCTTGTAAATTAGAAGAAAATCTTAGAAACATTTGACCTAATGTTTAAGTAAAATTATGAACCTAAGTTGCGACAACGTTTGTCGACTTTTGTTTCTTAACTCGTTTGACTTCAAGACTTATGATACGGATATTATATGATTCAAATACCTTAATACATGACCTCTTAAGTGTATTAAGAACCTCTAGGTTTACCTGAAAATACGAGTTACAACATCCTTGATTCTTTTAACTTCTAATACTTGTTAATCACCCTTATACACCCTTGTATCACTTAAGACCAATAGGATTAACTTCTTATCATCTCAAAGGTAATTCCTTCTTGGATTTATGTTAACTAATATATGGTATGAACTAACGCGTGTGGATATGGGTTGTAACAGCTAAGCCATTCATTCTGTACTCACGAAACATCGATCACTGAAAGAGAACACCCTTTGCAATCCAAGGGGACTGGACTAGGACTCACATTGAATCCGAACAAGTATAAAAATCCTGGTGTCTTTATTTTCTGCATTTCATTTCTTCATTTATTTTTATTATCTTTTTCTTATTTTAAGTCAACTAATTGGTAAACTGATCAACTACTTATAAAAGTTATTAAAAATAATCAATTCACTCCCCCACCCCCCTCCCTTATACTTTTAATTGGTATCAGATCTAGACTCATATTTTTTTTGCTTAACAGCTTGTGATAAAAGATCATGGAAAATCAAGTTATTGTCGGAGCACTCTTTCAAGAAGGAACATCGCAAGTGAGGCCACCATATTTCAATGGACAATATTTTTCTCACTGAAAAGTGCGTATGAAAATATACGCAAAGTCTTATGACGTCAAGGTTTAGTGAGTTATCAAAAAAGGGGAACTACCCATTACCGGCAACTGCTCAACCACCTGCTGATCCAGAAAATATAGATGAATACACATATGAGCAAATGGTAGTTGTTCAAGTTAATGCTAAAGCAAGTAATCTGCTCTATAATGCTATAAGTGGAGAAGAATATGAGAAAATTTCCAGTTGTGATACAACCAAAGATGTGGGATAAACTCGAAGTTTCTTATGAAGGAACCAGTAAAGTGAAAGAGACCCATATCAACATGTTGGTTCATGAATACGAACTTTTTCAGATGAAAAAAGGAGAATCCATTGAAGAGATGTTTGCCAAATTTAGCAAAATCATTAGCGATCTAAAAGCTTTTGGTAAACCATATTCAAATGGTGATCAAGTTAGGAAAATTCTGAGAAGTCTACCTACCAATTGGCAGACAAAAGTGGTTGCACTTGAATCACAAGATTTGAACAAAATATCTTATGATGAACTTCGAGGAGACCTTATAGCATTTGAGAAAACTCATCTCAAGAAAACAAGCGAGGAAGAAAAGAAGAAAACAATTGCTTTCAAGGCTACAACTGAAAAAACAGACAATGATATTGATGACGACCTTGAAGCTCTTGAAGAAGAAGAAAATGCCACGGTATCAAGGAACATGGATGGTCTAATGAGGATATACAGGAATACAAGAAAAGGCGAGATACCACCTAGGCGAACCAGGCAATATTGTTTACTTTGAAAATGGTAACTATAATTATATTTGATATTGTGGTTCTAAAAATACGTGACTTATTTTAATACTGGTTGTAAGGTGAATAAATGCTAAGCGTAAGTAAAGAAAAGAAGAAATGCAAAACAATAACGTTATAATGTTGGGCCTCAAGTTGACTGAAGCAGGGCCTCGAGGTCTAGACGAGCTTGTGGTGATGAACTATTGATGAAGAATCAGTGATAATGAGGATCTTAGGGATAGCCTCTTACAGTTAATAATGAGCAATAAATGAAGAACAATAAATGAAGAATGAGCAACGAAAGAATAAAGAATAAGCAATAAATATGAAGAACAATCGTTTAAGCAGAGAGCAAGGAATGTGGTATTATATTCAGTATGTTGTGTCATACAAAATGATAAGGGTACCTTTTATATAGGAGGGGAAATTTCAATATAGTACATGTGCATTTATTACAAAGTTATGCGGCTGGTATAGCCATTTAATGTCACGGCATGGACATGTACTATTCTTGCAGACCTGGTCAGCTCTAACCATGTGCCTTGGAAATTTACCGCTTGTCCATGATAGCCACCTATTTGCATTGCCCCGAGGTCGAGCATAGGGAACCCTCGGGGTCCAACCTCGAGCTGTGCCTCGAGCCTTCTAGAGACGAGCTATGGAATGTCAAAATGATCATAAAATCGGACTCTCCAATTTTAGCCGTATACAGATAGTCCCCCTATTTCATAGAGTGAAAATGATAAGAAATGGTCTTGAGTTCTTGCCCCTTCGATACTTTCATCATGACGTCAGCCCGTTAGAGCATTAAATGACATGACTCAAAGGCTGCGCAGAGGTCGCTGTCAGCATGATAATCAAGAAGCCCACGAACCGTTATTGGTTCGACTCTTCCGCTTCTCAAACCTTGCCCAAACGGCTTCTATAAATGCCTCAATTGTTTTCCATTCATACTTTTACAATATCTTCAAGTTTTCAGAGCTAAGTTCGCCTTCTTCTGCATTCATCTTCTTTCTGCGCTTGCTTCTTCATTTACTTTCTTTTTGTATATGGGCTCCTTGGGGGAGCTTTGTAAAGACACCTTTTGTAAATGTATTTTTGGGAATGCAGAAAGATTCCTTTGCTTCAAGTCTTTAAATATTATTTTTCGATGCTTATGCAAAGTTAATCTATGAATTTTGATGTCTTCTCTTTGGATCCCATACTTGGAGTAACCGAGATCCTCGAGATCAGGCACCATCTCGAGGCTAGATTAATAGCTTTTTTAGAACCCACACTTGTAATAATAGAGATCCTCGAGATCGGGTACCATATCAAGGCTAGATCGATGTGGGGATCTCGATAGATCTTCGAGCGTTGTATGATAGTGGCATTCATATGACATGACCGTGAAGTGACCGGGGTGGTCCCACCAGTATACTTCCCCAAAAGTGGTAATGTCATGGTCAGAATTAATTGGCCTTCATAATAGGCGAACAGTCACCGCTTGCTCTATATATATATTTTCTTTCTTCTTATTTGAGGATATCGCTACTTTGAGCAACTATCCTTTTATAGAGATCAACTTCCTTGCGTCGGTTCTTTCACCATTTAAATTCAAAGCTCTCGCCTGAGTTTTCATTTCCCTTCTCTTGTTTCACCATAGTTATGGCTGCTACGCCTAAATCCATTCACCAAGAATATGAGAGTTCTGCCTCTGCTTCCCGCTCGGTCGGTGGTACACCTCCGGCGTCCAGTGAGCTAACCTCGAGATACTTTGTCTCAAGGAAGGATTTTACGTTAGAGATACCTCCCAATGTTCAGGGCCATTGGGAGCATGCATCGAGGTTCATCTTATCAATAGGATAGGAACACCTCGAGACAGTTAGGAGAGACTGCGGATGGGGAGAAAAGGCGGTCCTGCAAGTACCTTCCCTGGAAGAGAGCATCATGTCTCATGTAGAGGGGTTTTTGAATGCATACACGTACCCATTTACATTGGGCCCTCTCGATAGAGTCGTGCTATAGTTTTGTAGAAGATATCGGGTTACCCTGGCACAGGTTCACCCGCCATTTTGGAGGATAGTGTTGATAATAAGGTTCTTTGCAGATAAAATCGGGCTCGAGTTCACCCTCAGCCATCTTATTAGATTTTACCGGCCCTTGCATTACCCAGGCCTGATCACCCTACGACGTCGATCCACCCGGCCCTTTGTTGCCAATAATGAATAAGATGGGGACCAAGGGTGGATGAGTCGATTTGTCCAAGTGCGGACTATTGACATTATCCCCGTAGAGTTCCTGCCAGACCCTGAGAAATGGAATTTCACACGTAAGTGGTACACTTGTGATTTTATCATTTTTGTCCATAGTGTAGGCTGATAACTAGGGAATATGATGCATTTTACACTCCTTCTTGCTTAAGCTTTGATTAGAAATATGTACAAAATAGTCCCAAAGGCTCACAAGTTGTGCTTGATTGCAGGTTTGATCAACAAGGTGACAAAGTGTCAAAACACCACTCAAAAAGGAGTGAAACTTGCACAAGTACCAAGACAAGACAAAGATCAGTCAAACAGGGCCAGTGCGGCTGCACACCATTCTGTGCGGTCCGCACAAGTGAAGTTCAGAGAGATTGTTATTTAGGCCTAAAGGCATGCGGCCGCAAGGGGTTTTGTGCGGTCCGCATTGGGATCATTGCGCCGCACTCGATTTAGTGCGGTCCGCGGAGCCAAGGTTCAGAGAGGTGGTGTTTTGGAGGATGAAAGTCAATGAGGTCCGCGTTCCTTTTTTGCGGACCGCATTAGTAGCCACCGCGGCCGCACTCTATTTCGTGCGGTCCGCATTGCCCAAGTTCAGAGAGCCGGATATTTATGTCAAGAGCCTTAGTGCGGCCGCACTCGATTTTGTGCGGTCCGCACTAGCCCCGCAGGGGTAATTTTGTCTAAATTTTTCAGCCTAGTATAAATAGATTCTTTTTCCATTTTTAGGTCATCAGATAGTTTTTGTACTGAGTTGCGCTCGTGACTTCGTTCCTTTTAGCTACTTCGAGTAATTTTAGAGTGATTTCAATATTGAATCTTCAAGTTTAATTTAGCAATTAATTATTATGAGTTTTTCTTCATCTATTTCTTTGTTTTCTTCTCTAATTATGAGTAGCTAGACCCATTAGCTAGGGTTATGGCTCAACCCTAGTGTGGGTAATTGATGGGTCTTGTGTTTTGATGCTTGATTGTCTATGGGTGTTTGATATTTAGGCTAATTTAGGGTTTTAATTGTGAATTAGTGGTTGCAAACACTAGTTTATGCCTAGTAAACTTTGGCTCTTCTTTGAGAAAGAGAGCCTAAGTCCATGAAATTAGTCCAACAAGGAATTGGGGCGTATTCAAAAAGATTGATAGCCCCAATTAAAGGGTTAAACCTAGAGATAGTAATACCCGACTTGAACCTTGATTGCTTGTGTAAATTTGCATACCTAATTGGGCTTGAGAAAGTCAATTCGGGCAAAATCACTCGAACTACCGAGAGGTATATAGTGAGTAGAATCGTGCACTGGTTATATCATACTCCCCAAATGTGACAATCTAGTTTTAGACTCAAGAATCCATTAGTTGACCACCTAGGTGAAGTCGCTACCCTAGTGCCTTTTAATCATTTGAACAACTCGCAATAGTTTAAACCTTAGCTTTATTTAGTTTAATTGAGCATTGTAGTTTTATAAAATTAGAATTATAAATCAAATCAAAAATGTGTAGAAGTGCAATTAAGAGCAAATACATAACTCCGCTTTAGATAGACACCCGACTCCAATATCTAGCTCCCTGTGGAAATCGATCCCGACCTTAATCGGGTAAAAGCTGCTTCGACCTCTCTCGCTACTCCATAGTAGTGCAGGGTTGGCCTCGATCACTTTTTGACACCGTTGCCGGGGAGCTAACATTTTGGCTATCTATCTAAATAGTTTTGTGTATTGTTCTTCTTTCCTTCTGTGTTACTAATTTGTTTGTGTCATAACTTCAGCTACAAAATGGTAGCAAACATACACAATGCACCTCTTGGAGATCTTCTGTCGGGGGAGGAAGTAGATGACAATATTAAAGATGAGGTCCTTATGTGCCTCAAGGACAAAGGAGAGGCTATCAGGCCAATGATAATATTCCAGACCCTCAACCGCCACCTCCAAGAGTGGCTCCTCGAGTGCTTCCAAAACAAGGCTATGCAAGTGCAATTGTCCCGCCCAGGAATCGGGCGGGCAATTTTCAAATTACCAATATGATACTAACATTGTTGGAGCAGCATGGGTATTTCACGGGCGCTGCCAATCAAAATACATACAAACATCTCAAGGGGTTCGTGGACACCTGTTGGGGGAGCAAGCAAACTAATGTGTCCGAAGATGCACTTCGGTTGAGACTTTTCCCATTCTCACTTAGAGGGAAGGCATTGGATTGGCTCGAGCGACTTCTCAACCACTCCATCACTACGTGGGATGAGTTGGCGGACAAGTTCATTGCAAAAAAAATTTCACCAGGGCATATGGCAGCATTAAGAGATGAGATCTTGGCTTTCAAGCAGGAGCCCACTGAACCTTTGCATGAGATTTGGAGCGTTAAAGAACAATGGTGAAGGAATGCCCCAACAATGATATGACTGAGGCGATGATCTAACAGACTTTCTACCGGGGCATTAACACAACAAATCAGTGCATAGTGAACCAACTTACTGGAGGCAACTTCATGAAGCTATCTTATGATGAGGCTTGTGACATTCTTGACGAGATGGCTGACACTTTTTCTGCTTGGAAAAGTACAGCCAATGTGCCCCAGGGTGACCCCACAGTCACTCATTTGCACAAAGAGTTACATGATCATGGACAGGCTATAGCTGCGTTGATAACTACTATGAACCAACTAGCAAAGGCAGAGTTGCAGCAAGTTCAAAATCCTCTCCAAGTGAATGTTATAGAGGGTGTCAACATGCTTGTCAACAAAAGAAGATAAAGAGGTCAACAGAATCAAGGGAATTCGGAGCAATTTGACAATGATTGTGGTGGATTTCAAGATAATGGTTATGATGGACAAAGTGAAGAGGTGCAATACGTGAACAATTATCAAGCCCAAAGGGGCAATTCTTCCAACCAACAACAATGGAGACCCAAAGGCAATTGGGGAAATCAACAACAACAAGGCAATGGTAATTGGGGGAACAACAACTAAAACAACAACTGGGGTAATCAGAACAACAATCAAAACAATCAAGGAAATTGGAATGGTAAAAACAACAATTGGGGTGGCAACAATAATCAAGGTGGATGGAATAATGGAAACCAAGGAAATCGGGGGCAAGGCTTTCAAAGGCCCCCAATTTACCAACAACCGAACAATCCACCCTCATTTCTATCCCAATGTCCTAGTTCTTCTACCAATGATATGGATAGAATTGAAATTATGTTCGAACAAATGATGAAAAAGAATGCAGATTCTGATGCGCAGTTGGCTTCCCACAATACCTCAATCAAAAACTTGGAGGTGCGGTTAGGCCAAATCTTATAGTCTTTGAATACTCGTCCTAAGAAGGCTCTATCTAGTGATATGGTAGTTAACCCAAAGGGTGGGAACAATCATGTTATGACGGTAACTAGAAGAAGTGGGAGAGGCGGTGATGTGAATGCCTCCAAACAAAAGCAAATTTTGAGTGATGAAGCTGAGCTGCAAGAAGATGAAGTTCCTTTGGTGGTTGAAAATGTGATTGATGAAAATGTGATTGATGATAATGTGAACGAAGAAGTGAGGATTGATATTCAAGATACCGAGGTGGAAACTCAAAATGACGTGAACCTGTCTAGGGAACACGTAATAGACATGACGGAGCCGGTTGTGCCTAAAGCCAAGGTACCTTTGCCAAGGCCACCTCCGCTTTATCCTCAAAGGCTCGCGAAGTAGAAAAATAAAAATCAGTTTAAAAAGTTCATTGACATGATGAAGAGCTTATCCATTAATGTGCCTTTGGTGGAGGCTCTTGAACAATACCGGGCTATGCTAAATTCATAAAGGACTTGGTGACAAAGAAACGGTCCATGGATTGTGAAACTATAGAGATGACTCACCAAGTTAGTGCAATAGTGCATTCAATGGACCCGAAGCTTGAAGACCCCGGTGCTTTCACCATTCCTTGCACCATGAGTGTGGACTTTGCTAAGGCTTTATGTGATTTGGGGGCTAGTATCGATTTGATGCCCTACTCAGTTTTCAAAACTTTGGGCATTGGGCAACCTAGGCCGACTTCCATGAGATTACAAATGGCAGATAGAACCATGAAGAGACCATTGGTTATTATTGATGATGTGCTTATCCGGGTGGACAAATTTATCTTGCCAGCTGACTTTGTGATCTTGGATTGTAAGGTAGATTATGAAGTTCATATCATTTTGGGGAGACCTTTCCTTGCTACTGGGAAGGCGTTAGTTGATATGGAAGCAAAGGAACTCACCTTCCGGGTGGGTGATGAAAAAGTGGTCTTTCATGTGTGCAAGTCAATGAAGCAGCCCAACAGTTCTGAGGTGTGTTCTTTTGTGGACCTTATCACGACAGTGATAGTTGATAATACTAGTGCAATGATCAATGTAGAGGACCCTCTTGAGGCTGTTTTGTTGAATATTGACATCAATGAGGATGCAAGTCGGGTGGAGTATGTGAATGCATTACATGAAATGGGCTCGTACTCTTATGAGCCTAGAAAACTTTCTTTGGATCTCGAGGATAGGAAGACTTCACCAACAAAGCCTTCAATTGAGGAACCTCCGGTGTTGGAGTTGAAGCCATTGCCTCCACACCTTAGGTACGAGTTCTTAGGCCCAAGTTCTACTTTGCTAGTTATTCTTTCATCATGTCTTACTAACATGCAGGTTGATGCCACATTGGCGGTGCTTCAAAAGCGGAAAAAGGAAATTGGATGGAATTTAGCTGATATTCGGGGATAAGCCTCGCATTCTGTATGCACAAGATTATCCTAAAAGATGATGCAAAGCCATCCTTGGAGCATCAAAGAAGATTGAACGAAGCAATGCAAGAAGTTGTGAAAAAGGAGGTGATCAAGTAGTTGGATGCCAGGATTGTGTACCCCATCTCTGATAGCTCTTGGACTTTGCCGGTGCAATGTATACCGAAGAAGGGTGGCATGACTGTGGTTGGAAATTCACAAAATGAGTTGATTCCTACCAGAACCATCACCGGTTGGAGGGTATGCATGGACTACCTCAAGTTGAATAAAGTGACCCGTAAGGATCACTTTCCATTGCCTTTTCTTGATCAGATGTTAGACCGACTTGCTGGGCGTGCCTTCTACTATTTCTTAGATGGGTATTCTACGTACAACCAAATCTTGATTGCTCCGGAAGATCAGAAGAAGACCACATTCACTTGTTTATATGGCACTTTTGCCTTTTCTCGGATGCCTTTTGGGTTGTGTAATGCACCGGCTACATTCCAGCGATGTATGATACCCATTTTCACTGATATGGTGGAAGACATTTTGGAGATGTTCATGGACGACTTTAGTGTTGTGGGTGATTCATTTGATGAGTGCTTGAAGAATCTTCATAGAGTTTTGGCCCGTTGTGAAGAAACCAATCTTGTTCTCAATTGGGAGAAATGCCACTTTATGGTAGAAGAGGGCATAGTTCTTGGCTATAGAATTTCAAAGCATGGTATTGGGGTAGACAAAGCAAAAATTGATGTGATTTCAAGGCTCCCTCCCCCTACCTCTGTCAAGGGAGTTAGAAGTTTTCTTGGGCATGCGGGGTTCTACCGGAGATTTATCAAAAACTTTTCGAAGGTAGTGAATCCTTTATGCAAGCTATTGGAAAAAGATTCCAAGTTCGTGTTTGATGAAAAATGTATGCAAGCCTTTGAACTTTTCAAGCATAAGTTGACCACCACTCCTATCATTACCGCACATAATTGGAGCTTGCCCTTTGAGCTCATGTGCGATGCGAGCGATGTTGTGGTTGGGGCGGTTTTGGGTCAAAGAGTGAACAAAATGTTTCATCTGGTGTACTATGCGAGCAAGACAATGAATGATGCTCAAGTAAACTACACGGTGACCGAGAAAGAACTTTTGTCTATTGTGTTCACAATGGAGAAATTCGACCGTATCTCATGGGTGCCAAGGTCATAATCCATACCGACTATATCGTACTCCGATACTTGATGACGAAGAAGGATTCCAAAGCTAGACTGATGTGATGTGTCTTGTTACTTCAAGAGTTTGATTTGGAGATTGTGGACCGGAAGGGTAGTGAAAACCAAGTGGCGGACCATTTGTCCCGCTTGGAGGAGGAGGGGAGGCCTCGTGATGGCCTAGAGATCAATGATTCATTTCCCGATGAACAACTCATTTCGGTGTCGGTGAATGATATGCCATGGTTTGCGGATGTTGCTAATTTCCTTGTGATTGGTATAATCCTGTGTGAACTCTCTTCTAACCAAAGAAAGAAGCTCAAACGGGATAAATTAGATTTCTATTGGGATGAGCCGTACTTGTTCAAGATTTGCACGGATGGTGTAATCCGAAGGTGTGTCCCGGAGGAAGAGCAATTGAGTATCTTGGAGACCTGTCATTCCTCTCCTGATGGTGGCCATCATGGCGGGGCGAGGACGGCTTCCAAAGTTCTTAGTTGTGGGTTTTATTGGCCAACTTTGTACAATGATGCAAGTGAACTAGTGAAGAGGTGTGAGGAATGTCAAAGAGCGGGTGGGATTTCGAAGAAAGATGGGATGCCTCTCAATACCATTCTTGAGGTTGATATTTTTGATGTATGGGGCATTCATTTTATGGGCTCGTTTGTTAGCTCGTGTGGGAACACATACATTCTTGTGGCGGTGGACTATGTTTCAAAGTGGGTTGAAGCCGTGGCTTTGACCAACAATGAAACCCGGAGTATTGTTGCATTTCTCAAGAAGAGCATTTTTACAAGGTTTGGTACTCCTCATGCAATCATAAGTGATGGGGGGTCTCATTTTTGCAATAGAGCTTTTGACACTTTGCTTGCAAAGTATGGTGTCAATCACAAAGTTTCCACTCCTTATCATCCTCAAGCAAGTGGTCAAGTTAAAGTCTTCAACAGGGAAATCAAGAGCATATTGTCAAAGACGGTCAATGCTAATAGGACCAATTGGTCAAAGAAGTTGGATGACGCTCTATGGGCTTATAGGACTGCTTACAAGACTCCGATTGGTATGTCTCTGTATTGGTTGATGTTTGGGAAAGCTTGTAATCTATCGGTTGAGTTAGAGCACAAGGCCATGTGGGCTTTGAGGAAGCTAAATCTTGAATGGGATATTGCAGCCAATCTTCGTGTGGAGGAGCTTAATGAACTTGATGAATTCTGATTCCATGCTTACTCCAGTTCGTCCTTGTACAAGGACAAGATGAAGTACCTTCATGATAAATATGCCCGTAGCAAGGAGTTCAAAATGCGTGATTTGGTTCTCTTGTTCAACTCTCGGTTACGTCTGTTTCCGGGAAAGCTTAAGTCAAAATGGAGTGGACCTTTTGAAATGGTGTTTGTGACCCCGTTTGGTGCACTTGATTTGAAAAACCAAAATGGGGAAGTTTTCAGAGTGAATGGGCATAGGATCAAGCGCTACTTGGGAAAAATCGATGACAGCCATGTGGTGTCACTTCTTCATCTCAAATGATTTGAAGGTAACCTGCGTCATGCCGCGACGTTAAATCAGGCGCTTCTTGAGAGGCAACCCATGTGTTTTTCTTTTTATTTTCCTTTGATTTTTATTGTAGTGTAGGATTTATTTTTGGACCAACTGGTTGTGAGATGCTACAGGATTGTGTTGATGTAGTGCAGGACAAAGTGTAAAAAAATTGTTCAAGTCTCTAAAGTTTGCAATGCGGACGACACTACATTTTGTGCGGCCGCAAGGAACTTAGTGCAGGGGGCACAAAATCAGTGTGGACCGCACTGATGATGGATGTAAAAACCAACTCTCTGAAGTTTGCCACCGCGGCTGCATTACATTTTGTGCGGTCCGCGGTGGACCACTGCGGCCGCAAAGCAGTTTGTGCGGACCACAGTGGCTGCCTTCTCAAACTTGTATAATTCCGTGTGGTGCGGACCGCACTGCATTTTGTGCGGTCCGTAGTGGGTAGGTAAGCTGGGCCCCAGGACTTTTTCTATAAATATTACCTGAGGCCCACCGTTTGATCTTCTCGATCCTTTACTTTCAAAGCCCTAAGAATCATTGTTCATCAGTAAAATTGCACGAATTCATCTGCATAGTCTCGATTAATCTTCACTACTTCTCACATCTGGTAACTTTAACTTATTTTTAATTGTTTGATTTTGTTATTTTTTTTAAATTTTGGTTTTTCTTGTTTTTTTTTCTTGCCCTACCCGTATTCTCTCAGTAATGTAGCTTAGGTTAGTTAACTCTTGTTTAAAGTTAGACTAGGTAGTTAAAACATTGGGCAAACACTTAGGGACTCTTTATTAGGTGTAAAATTGGACTTAAATTCAAAATATCATGAACCTTATGTTGGTGCTGCTACTTGGTGCTCTGTGCGGACCGCGATGGAAATTGTGCGGTCTGCGGTGCCCTTGTGCGGTCCGCAATGGTATTTTGTGCGGACCGCGTTGCTAAAAGTTCTGAAACATAATCATTGAGGATCGCGGTTGCATTGCATTTTGTGCAGTCCGCGGTGCCTCAATGCGGACCGCATTACCATTTTGTGGTCCGCAGTGCATTTATTTAGAGAGTGGGTAGTCTGAACCCCACCTCTATGCGGATCGTGGTGCCATTTTGTGCGGTCCGCATTGGCCTCTCTGCGGCTGCACTGCATTTTGTGCTGTCCGCACTCTGCAAGTTTGAACTGTCTGCAACATTTTTCTGCAACTGTGAATCACAATGCTTTTCTGGATACTAACAAGTTTAATGAATGTTGTTTGCAGACAATGGTGAAACAAAGAGGCAAGGGTGCTAAACAAGCAAGTAGAGGAGAGCCCTCCAGAGGTGGGAAATAAAAGATGATAAAGTTGACCCCCCAAGCCCGACAAAACATAAAAAACACAAGGAAACTCATCAGAGCTGCTGATAGGGCTATTGATCAGTCGGGGAGTGAGTACGAGCCCTCCTAGGAGGTATCATCAGATTCAGTGCCAGAGTACATTGCTGACTGGCCAGAGAAAAACAGACTGAGAGACACTCCTCCACCTTCCCCCACTGCCCAAACTTCAGTACGTGATCTTCTGAGTCGTCTGAGGGCTTAGCTGCCGGTAGTGGAAATGAATACTCCACCTCCCCCATAGCTTCATTATCCGGAGAGGGTGCATAAGGAGAAGAAGAGGCAGTAGGAGATGAAGAGACAGTAGGAGAAGGGGTGAACCTCAAGTGGGAGGAGTAGCGATAACTAGAAACCCGGAGGTGTGGCAAGACCGTTTTGTAAGTGAGGTGGCCTACATAAGTTCAAAGAATGGTGGCCTATGAGGAAATTGATTCTGGAGCGAAGTTTTGTGGATAGAGACCTTTTGCCTCACAACCCCAATGTGAGAAGATAGTTTAGAGAGAGAGTGGGCTGGGAGTACTTCTTAAGCAACTGTGTGGATGCAAACAAGCACCTGGTCAAGGAATTCTACACCAATGCTTCCCACATCAAGAAGGGCACCAAAGTGACCAAGGTGTGGAATTTGAAAGTGTTATTTGATGGGAAAGCAATAAATGACTACTTGGGCTTCAATGAGGAGGATGAATCACTGTATCTGGAGAAGATGGCATTAGGTGAGGTGGCCCGTCCTTGGTTGGCATAGTACTTGGCAATCCCAAGTACCACCCCCTATTGGTTGAATGTAGGGGTAAAGATCTTAAGGAGAAGTTTGAATTTCGAGGCTAAAGGGTGGGAGACATTTGTGTGTAGCAGACTGGACCCCACTACCCACGACAACTCACTCCCTCTTCATCGGGCAGTATTGGTAGCATCAATTATGGTGGGGTAGCCGATTAACGTCAGGAATGTGATGTCTCGGGTTATTACGCAGGTACTGAGTGAAAGTGACAGAAACTACCCCTTCCCCAGCTTCTTAACCATGTACTTCAAGGACCTAGAGGTAGAAAAGTAGAAATTTGATGTCGAAGTGAAAGCAAAGGCACCATTCTCATGGTACAACATGCAGGGTGATGACAATCCAAAAGGCAAGAACTACAACGGAATAGCCACTGCTTCAACTAGCCAATCTGAAGAGCCAGTAGCGGTAGTGACTCCTACTCAGCCTTTTTCCACCTCAGTGGACATGCCCCCTGGTCCATCCACTTCGGCAGTTCCAGATATAGCCTCCACCCCGGCCTACCCAGTGACTGCCCACCGTCTGAGCCAGGCCCTTCTCAGCATCAACAACTGGATGAAGATAGCTTCCTCTAAGTTGTCTGTCCTTACTACTACAGTGGCAGCTCAGTCAGCACCTCCGCCTCCAAAGGTCCCACAGTCTATTGAGGATACCCTCAAGGATATTCTGGACAACCAGAAGAAGATCTTGGACAGTCAGAAAGTACTTACAGAGGCTGTGGATTCTCACGGAAAAGCTCTCAAGGAGCTTGCTAGGGAGGCCAAGAAGATGAGAAAGACTCGGGCTTCTAAGGAGTCCATGAAAGAGTTGCAGGTTGAGGTTGACAAGTTGAAGGTAGATCACCTGCCTTTGGATTTATTGCTAGATGACCCGGTGCCAGCAACCTATCCCCAGCCAGTGCAGTCGGAGAGGCCTCCCAAGAGGAAAAGGGTGATTCCCCGTGCAGATAATGCAGTCATACAGTTGGAGGAACCGTAGGGAGATTCCTCCAGCCAGCCCCAGGAGTTAGCCCAGGCCTCGGTCCAGGTCCAGGTCCAGGTCCCAACAGAGCAGCATGTCATAGGGAGCCAGTCTCAGCTTCATGAGCTTACAGAGGACCAAGGGACTACTCAGGATCCCATGCATACAGATGGGCCATAGGGAGTTTCTGTATCCTCTTGCCTTTATTTTTTGGTGCTTATTTTGCTTAGTTGGCATTGAGGACAATGTCAGCTTTCATTTGAGGGGGTAGGCCCTCCTTTGATTTGATTGGATGACTGTACATATATAAAAAAATTTATTTCTTTCTTTATTTTTTATCTTTGGTATGTATATAATTCAGCATTTCATCACATTTTTCGTACTTTTTATCTTGGGTCTGTATATAAAAGTATGTTCCATTGTATATATTCATCTCCCTTATTGTATATTCGATTAAACCCCCCTCTTGTAAATATTCATTTTACTTTCCGCATTTTTCCTTTTCTTAGCTTCTTATTTACGTTCGTAGTTTCTTGTTTTGGATTTTTTGCAATAAGTCTTTGGTTTTCTTAATGCCACGGTTCTTTCTAAAGGTGGAATTTGAGTGAACTGGGTGGCTCTTCCCGATGATGGATGGCATGACTACCTTCTTAAGGGTTTGAATCTATTTTTCCTTTCTTTTTGTTTTTTAGTAGTTAGTGTTTAAGAGTGCCTCAAGCAAAGCTTCACTTGGGCCTAGCACATTTGTCTTTGATCTTATGGTCAAAAACAAATCGTTGTGTATAGGATGTTGAAAGTTGTGACCATGAGACTCTTGTGTTGGCCGATAATCATCAAGGGGTTTTTCGGAACCATTGTGTGCTCATATCTTATCTAAGGTTGATGTGGGCCCCGACTCTGTGTCTTTAGCGATCACATAGCTTGTGTGATGAGAAAATTTGCATTGCAAATCCAAGTCCCGATCCATTGGTCTAGAACTTGCCCTGAATGTTTGTTGAGGCGAAATCCTAAGTGAGTTTTGACTTGAGACATGATTATAGTCTCTCCTTGATCCAAATGATAGTTTGAACACTTCCATAGCCTACCAATGATAAAATCCCTAGTCAACTCTTTTGAGCCTTAGGCCTTTTTCCTTCAAGAACCATAATACAAGCATTTACCCATTCTAAAATATACCCTCTCTTGGCACCCGATCTTTCCTTAGTACATGGCAAAAGTATAAGTTTCGGGGGAGAGACGAGGATTGCAACAAAGTGGTAAAAAGGCACAAAATGAAGAAAAAAAGGAAAGGAAATTAAAAAGAAAGAAAATCAAAAGGACAAAAAGAATGTTCAATATAGAAATGAATAAAAGGATTCAAGAAAAGCAATGAATGAAAGGTGTGGAAAGTTGAAAAAGGAGAAAAGATTTGAAATGAACAAGAAAGAGTGACAGTGTGTCTCTCTAACCCCTTAAAAAGAAGTGAAATGACTTAAAAAAGTCAAGTGAATGTGTGCCAAAATAAAACAAAAGAAGTGCTTAAGGGAAGATGGAACCTACTTAGACCAAACATTTCCTACCCTGAACCAAAAGCCTTCACTATGTCTCCACAAAAGCCCTATATGATCTTGAGTTGAATGAAGCTTACATTAGTGGTGACTCACATAAGGGGCAAGCATATGGTACTTAGAGCCGGACTTGCGATTTTTCCTTGAGAGAGATGAGTGTATTTCAATTAACCTCGTTCTAAGTGCCACTATCTTAAAGGTGACGTTTGCTAAGGGAGAGTTGAGGATATGTGAGTTTGGGTTCCACAATGACCAAAGTAATAGAAAGAGTTCTTTGATGTGTTGAGTCAACTCTTGATACTCTTGTATTGCACTTAATCCTTGGTGTTTAAAAGAGTAAATGTTGTTAATGATTCATTTTTATTGAGGGCAATTGTTAGTCCCAATTGATGCTAGATGAGGTCACTTTAGGACAGCTGAATTTTCTTGGATTTTCTCTTAAGGGGTGGGTCTTATTTTGTTTTCTTGAGGACAAGCAAAAGCTTAAGTTTGGGGGAGTTGATAACTAGGGAATATGATGCATTTTACACTCCTTCTTGCTTAAGTTCTGATTAGAAATATGTAAAAAAAATAGTCCCAAAGGCTCACAAGTTGTACTTGATTGCAGGATTGATCAACAAGGTGACAAAGTATAAAAAACCAGCTCAAAAAGGAGTGAAACTTGCACAAGTACCAAGACAAGATAAAGCTCAGTCAAACAGGGCTAGTGCGGCCGTACACCATTCTGTGCGATCCGCACAAGTGAAGTTCAGAGAGGTTGTTATTCAGGCCTAAAGGCAATGCGGCCGCAAGGGGTTTTGTGTGGTCCACATTGGGATCATTGCGGACGCACTCGATTTAGTACGGTCCGCGGAGCCAAGGTTCAGAGAGGTGGTGTTATGGAGGATGAAGGTCAATGCGGTCCGCATTCCTTTTTGTGCGGACCGCACTAGTAGCCACCGTAGCCGCACTCGATTTCGTGCGGTCCGCATTGCCCAAGTTCAGAGAGCCGGATATTCAAGTCAAGAGCCTTAGTGCGACCGCACTCAATTTTGTGCGGTCCGCACTAGCCCCACAGGGGTATTTTTGTCCAGATTTTTCAGCCTAGTATAAATAGATTCTTTTCCCATTTTTAGGTCATCAGATAGTTTTTGTACTGAGTTGCGCTCGTGACATCGTTCCTTTTAGCTACTTCGAGTAATTTTAGTGTGATTTCAATATTAAATCTTCAAGTTTAATTTAGCAATTAATTATTATGAGCTTTTCTTCATCTATTTCTTTATTTTATTCTCTAATTATGAGTAACTAGACCCATTAGCTAGGGTTGTGGCTCAACCCTAGTGTGGGTAATTGATGGGTCTTGTGTTTTGATGCTTGATTGCTATGCGTGTTTGATATTTGGGCTAATTTAGGGTTTTAATTGTGAATTAGTGGTTGCAAACACTAGTTTATGCCTAGTAGACTTTGGCTCTTCTTGAGAAAGAGAGCCTAAGTCCATGAAACTAGTCCAACAAGGAATTGGGGCGCATTCAAAGAGATTGATAGCCCCAATTAAAGGGTTAAACCTAGATATAGTAATATCTGATTTGAACCTTGATTGCTTGTGCAAATTTTCATACCCAATTGGTCTTGAGAAAGTCAATTTGGGCAAAATTACTCGAATTACCGAGAGGTATAGAGTGAGTAGAATCGTGCAATGGTTATATCATACTCTCCAAATGTGACAATCTAGTTTTAGACTCAAGAATCCATCAGTTGACCACCTAGGTGAAAGTCGCTACCCTAGTGCCTTCTAATCATTTGAACAACTCACAATAGTTTAAACCTTAGCTTTATTTATTTTAATTGAGCATTGTAGTTTTATAAAATTAGAATTATAAATAAAATCAAAAATGTGTAGAAGTGCAATTAAGAGCAAATACACAACTCCGCTTTAGATAGACACCCGACTCCAATATCTAGCTCCCTGTGGAAATCGATCCCGACCTTAATCGAGTAAAAGCTGCTTCGACCTCTCTCGCTACTCCATAGTAGTGCAGGGTTGGCCTCGATCAGAGGTAGACTCCGTAAAGGTGTTTTCTTTCCCTTTCTGCATCAACCCCGTGGTAGCCATACGAGTTCCCCGATCTGGTGGATTGGACTCGAAAATTGGTAGCTTGATCGACCTACGATGAGCGTAAGTGGTGAGACCAGTCGAAGGGCAGATGGGAGGCAAAACACCATAGTGAGTACCGTATGATTCTTTTCTTTAAGGAATATTTCCCTTTGTGTTTCCTAACTTCTTTACTGCAGACGTTGCAGAATTTTCCGAGATGATACCGTGCCCTCTCGGTGAGGAGGGAGTATCATCGGCTTCGGGGCCAAAGAGCGACAACAAGCGTAAGGAATCCTCGGTGGGCGAGGAGATTTATAGTAAGGCAGGGTCTGCCCGAAGGTGTAAAGGAGATGCAACTGTTGAGGTAGATCATGTACCTATCGGCCATCGCGCGAACATTGGTGCAACAGAAGGGAGCGGCCACACATCGACGGCTTGAGCCGAGAGACCTCTCAGGGCAGCTGAGCTTGCAATACCCGAGGTTTCTAGCCTCAGGGAAGTGGCTCCTCTTTTGCCACCATCTTCTTCCCTAGTCGAAGGTACTTCGAGGCACAAGGATCTTTCGCCTCTATCTTCTTCTCCCGCCGAAGGTACTTCGAGGGATACAAATTTTCTATCGCAGTCTTCTTCTCCCGTCGAATGTACTTTGAGGGATGTTCGGGGCTGGGGGCCACCTAAATCAAGCGGGGTCTCAAGCAATCATATCCCAGCCGAGAGTTGTTTAACTGGGGCTGATGAGACCAGGCCAATAGATATACGCTCAACCTTTGAGGAGGCTCAGTGGCTCTGTTCTATGGTGAGTTTTGGTTGACTTTGTGGGTTTTTTAGCTTTGCATTTTCATTTTCTCGCTGAGCTTTTTCATAGATCTTTGACAAGCTCAAGTCTGAGCTGCTCCGCTATGAAGCCAGGTTGCGGAAAGCCTTGGACGGGGAAAAATCCCTCAGGCTTCTTTGTGATAAAAGGGAAAAGGAGCTGATACACCTTCGATACGAGATGAATCGAAGCCAGAACTATGAAGGCCTCCTCGAGAGACAGGTAACCTTTGTTTCAAGGGGATGCATGTTTCTTCTTCTATCTTCGGAGATTAATATTTTGATACTTCAGTTGCAGAGAAAGATGGAGGACCTGGAATGCCTTTGGGGTAAAGTCGGTCAGGCCGAATATGAGTGTAATGAGCTAAGGGCTCAGATAGATGCCCAAGTTGCGGCCAAGAAGAATTCTTTGGCCAAGGCTTCTGCCCTCAAGGTGCAGCTCCGGAATGCTCATGAAAACAGCTCGGTCCAGATAAGTAGGATTGTAAGGCTCGAGTCTAACCTTTTGAATATGAAGGCTGAGGTCGTGGATGCCCGAGCTGAAACTGAAGAGATTCGAGCTAAGGTTGATAAAAAAGTGGTCGTTTATTTAATAGATATTGCCGACGCTCGAACTGAGTTGAGAGAGGCTTCCGATCGGGAGAGAAAAAGTAATGAATATGCCCAGTGTAGATCCCGAAGGGAAAAACCTCGAGGATATCCACACTAGGGGCTTCGACCTCTCGGAAGAGATAGAGCAGGCCAAGGCGGATGAATACGATGCCAAGTTCCTCATATCTGATGCCGAAGATAATGGGGAAGAAGCCTATGGATCCGTAGTCCCCGAGGGGAAAGTAGACTAGGCATTTCCTTTTTAATTCTGCGTATAATGCTCTTAGAGAACATTATTAATGAAGCCTTGTATTATTTCACATAAACATATAAAAAGAAGCCTTTCAGTCTTCCCCTTTCATGAATTTCCCTTTGCTTGCGTATGTCTTTCTTTTGTTTTGAATTTTGACGTTTGTCAATGATTAGCCAGATGAATTGGACTTCGAGTTAAAACCCTTAGGTTTACAAATCGGCCCTGAGGCTTGTTAGGCTGACCTGTAGGCTCTTACGCATTTTCTCTTAGGAGCTTTTTAGTTTAACCGTTTAGGGCTCAGCCTTCGAGTCGGGTTTCGACTCGAGCTCATTGACCCTTAAGTTTTTGAATTTTAAGCTAGCTCTTAGGCTCTTACGTGTTGGGTCGGTACAACCTCTAATATGGGCAGGCGCTTAGGCTCTTACACGTTGGGTCGATACGACCTCTAATATAGGCTGGCGCTTGGGCTCCTACGTATTGGGTCGGTATGAACTCTAATATAGGTTTTATTTTTCCCTCGTTAAAGACTTTTTGAAGTTTTTGTGTTCGTCCGACTCTTCGATGGTTCGATAGGAAACTCGATTGTGAACCGTTATGTGACGATAAATGAGCACCTCGGGAGGTTTCGCTCGATGGATGAATTGTTTCGAAGCCTTTTCATTGTTTGGAGATGATATTATCGATGCTCTTTTGCTTATATCGAGGATAGCCTGATTAACCGGTTCTTTTCGAAGTGATTGAAGGCCTGTAATTTTATGGCGACGGTCGGGCATCCCCGAGTTGTGTTAGTTTGGCCGGAGCCTTATGACCGTAGTCATTGCATTTGGCCATAGCCTTTTAGTCCCTGAGTGAGGTAGCCTCAGCGTCTATATCGAGATGCCTTTTTAGGGGTCTTACAAGTTCGAATATATAGCCTTGACTTTAAGATCGGGATTATGTCTTTTGTAAGGTCTTATAAATTTGAACATGCCTTACTCGAGGTCTTACAGATTCTTTGGTTACTTGGCACAAGTATAATTCATGACTTTCTTGAGGTCTTACAGATTTGGTATTGCCTTATGGAGGTCTTATGAGCTCGAGGTTGCCTCATGGAGGTATTACACTGTTGATAATGCCTCATGGAGGTCTTATATTTTCTAGCATTGCCACATGGAGGGCTTTTTTGCTCGAGGTTGCCCGCTTGGGGTCTTATGGCTTCGAGTTTTTGATAGCTCGATAGGGTGACAGTCGGCTACATTCCCCGAGACATCAAAAGTTTTTGGCTCTAGAGCCGTTCTTTGTAAACTTGACATTGCCTCATTGAGGGCTTATGAGCTTGAAGTTTCCAGTAGCTGTTTGGCTCGAGGAGCCGTTTCCGGTGCTGCTGTGCTTGGAGTTTTTTGGTGGCTTTGTAGTTGTGCAATCGCCAACTGTTGTGCCTGCAACGTTTCAAAAATGACGTGAAGGCTAACCTCTCGTTCCTCCTAAGCTGGAGTTCTCTAAGCTCCATGTTGGTTTTCTTGGCATATACTCCCGTTAGTATGGGAGCTTATATTGACATGTTGGGCATTGCGTAAGCCCAAATCCACAGGGATTGGCTCTGGTGCATCCTCAGGGTTTCGCTGTGGTATACCGGCACCTGAAACAGCTACAACATTCTCTCCATGGTCCTCAGGACCGTTGTTTTCATGTGCATTTACTGAGTTAGACATTTTGAACTGAAATCAAAGATTCTTGGACAAGAAAAAGTGTGAAGAATAACTTGCATTTTTCAGTAAACCAGCACTAAAACAATCACTATTATTTTTAGCCCCACGGTGGGCGCCAAACTGTTTACCTTAAAAATGATGACTACAATTATATTTGATATTGTGGTTCTAAAAATATTTGACTTATTTTAATACTAGTTGTAAGGTGAATAAATGCTAAGCGTAAGTAAAGAAAAGAAGAAATGCACACCAATAAGGTTATAATGCTGGGCCTCAAGTTGGCTGAAGCGGGGCCTCGAGGTCTAGACGAGCTAGTAGCGATGAACTATTGATGAAGAATCAGTGATAATGAGGGTCTTAGGGATGGCCTCTTACAGTTAATAATGAGCAATAAATAAAGAACAATAAATGAACAATGAGCAATGAAAGAATAAATAATAAGCAATAAATATGAAGAACATTTGTTTAAGCAGAGGCAGAGAATGTTGTATTGTATTCAATATGTTGTGTCTTACAAAATGATAAGTGTTCCCTTTATATAGGAGGGGGAATCCCAACATAGTACGGTGCATTTATTACAAAGTTATGCGGCCGGTACAACCATTTAATGTCACGACACAGACTTGTACTATTCTTGTAGACCTGGTCATCTCTAACTACATGGCTTTGGAACTTTCCGCTTGTCCATGATAGCCACCGATTTGCACTACCCCGAGGTCGAGCATAGGGAACCCTCGGGGTCGAACCTCGAGTTGTGCCTCGAGCCTTTTGGAGACGGGCTATGGAACGTCATAATGATCATAAAATCGGACTCTCCAATTTTATCCATATACAAATATAATAAACAAGACAAAAATGATGGTAAATGCTATGAGTGTGGAAGATATGGGCATGTTCAAGCTGAATGTCCAGATCTTAAAAAGTTTCCATAGGTTTCAACAAAAACAAATTATTTGGAAGTTGGAGTGATGAAGACATTTCAGAATACGAAGAGATAACAAATATATGCTTCATGACAATCCTGGAAAACGACATGAACAAACTCTCAAGGTGTCGGACAGATGAGGATACATCAGACGACGAATGCAAAGATGATAATGAGAACTGTTTCATGGCATAAGGTGGAATAAGCAAGGTAAGATCTTATAATTGTGAAAGATGTAATGAATTGCAAGACATTCTTGACATTACTCTAAAAGAGTCTCAAAAAATGATGAATGAACTAAAGAGACTCAACAGAGAAAAAAAAAGACTGGGAACTCAAGCTTGAAGTAAGAGAAATTGAAAAGGAAGTACTTCAAGATGAGTTTTAGGAATTGCAAATGCAACTCAATGCCATGCACAAATCCACCAGTTATAGTTTTGTCAAGTCGAACCATGTGACTTACAAGTCAATTGGAGCAGGACCAGTCATAACAGAGTCCACTAGTACTAACACAAATGGAAGATCCAAGAATGGATTAGGACCTACGTGTCACTACTGTAACAAAAGTGGACATAAATAATCTTTTTGTCTATTTCGTAAATCTAATGTCTCGGGGTGGATTTGGAAACCCAAAAACAATCTTGAGTTTAGTAATACTAACCAACAAGGACCCAAGCAAGCTTGGGTACCTAAAAGGAAGTGATAATTATGTTTTGCAGGAACACCATAGAAGGAGCCGCAAAGAAACATGGTACTTAGATAGTGCATGTTCCATCCACATGATAGGTGACAAAAACCTATTTAAAGAAGTTACAAAGATAGATGGAGGAAGTGTCAAATTTGGTGATGACTCAAAAGGAAAAACAGTCGGCACCGGCACAGTTCCATTCAATAATAACTGTGATACCACAGAGGTTTATCTTGTAGATGGACTTAACTACAATCTTCTAAGTAAAAGTCAGCTATGCGACTCAGGGTATGAAGTAAAGTTCAAGAAAACAGGTTGTGCTATTGAAGATGAGATAGGTAAAATAATTCTCCCAGGAAAAAGGTATGGAAATGTTTATATTCTTTATGGTTTTAAAAAGCTAGATGGTCATATTTGCTTAACATCCATATCTGATGATCCAAGGTTATGGCATAAGAAACTTGGTCATGCAAGCATGTATCTTTTCGAAAAACTTTCCAAGCATGATTTAGTTATTGGTTTACCTAAACTCAATTTCTCTAGAAATCATATATGTGATGCATGTCAGATTGGTAAACAAACTAAAATCTCTTTCAAAAACAAAGACATTGTAATCTACATCAAAGCTTTTGCAATTGCTTCATATGGACTTGTTTGGACCCACTAGAACTGCTAGCATAGTAGGAAAATGATATGCTTTTAACATTGTTGATGATTACTCACGCTTTACATGGGTGATTTTTCTATCCCATAAAGATGAAGCTTTGAAAAACTTTGAGATCTTTTGTAAAAGAGTTGAAAGGGAAAAGGAGTATCTTATTACAACCATTCAAAGTGATCATGGAGAAGAATTTGAAAGAAAAGCATTCGAAGATTTCTGTAATGATCAAGGATACACCCACAATTTCTCAGCTCCAAGATCACCTCAACAGAATGGAGTAGTTGAACGGAAAAATAGAACTCTGCAAGATATGGCGAGAACTATGATATTGGAATACTCCTTGTAAAATCACTTCTGGGTAGAAGGAGTAAGTACAACTTGCCATATTCTCAACCAATGTATCATAAGACCTATCTTGAAGAAGACTCCATATGAACTATGGAAAGGTAAACAACACAATTAAGCTACTTCCACCCGTTTGGGAGCAAGTGTTTCATCCACAATAATGGTAAGAACAATCTTGGAAAATTTGATCCAAGAAGTGACGAAGGTATTTTTCTAGGTTATTCCTTAAAATATAGATCTTTTAGAGTTTATAATAAACGTACACTATGTGTAGAAGAATCAGTACATATTATTTTGATGAAAATAACACTACGGCCGAGAAAGGAATTATTGTAGGTGATGAAGATCAAATTCAAGAAACTCCTAAGTCAAGCAAATATCAAGAATCGACTAACAAACCTGACGGTGCCATAGAGTCAACTAATAAGATGAGCAACAGTCAATCAGAATCTCAGAAGGAGTCAACTACTCATATAAGTGCAACTCGTCCAAATGAATGGACAAGTGAACCAGAATATCCTCAAAAATTTATCATAGGAGATCAAAGTGAAGGAATGAAAACCAGGAGAGCTCTCAAGAAGAAAGAAAATATAGCACTGATTTCTCATATTGCCCAAAGAAAATAGAGGAAGCTCTGAAAGACTCAAGCTGGTTACAAGTAATGCAGGAAGAACTGGATCAATTTGACAAAAATCAAGTGTCGAAACTACTACCTAAGCCTACAAACGCTACTATAATTGGAACAAAATGTGTTTTAAGTAATAAGCTTAATGAGGATGGAAAGGTTGTGAGAAACAAAGCCAGATTAGTAGCTCAAGGTTATTTACAGCAAGAAGGAGTCGACTAGGATTAAACCTTTGCTCCAGTAGCTCGACCGGAGTCGATACGAATTCTTCTTGCATACGTATCCTTTAAAAGATTTAGGCTTTCGAAATGGATGTCAAAAGTGCTTTCTTGAATGGTTTTATTGAGGAAGAAGTATATGAAAAACAACCTCCTGGATTTGAAGATTCAAAATTCCCCTACCATGTGTATAAATTGACCGAAGCACTGTATGGACTTAAACAAGATCCACGAGTATGGTTTGAAAGACTTAGTTCATTTCTAATTGATCACAAGTTTACAGGAGGTGATAAGGAAGACAAAAAAAGCACCAGAGGAACATGCCAATTACTTGAAAAAACACTGATATCTTAGAATAGTAAAAAACAAGGATCAATTGCACTATCCATAACAGAGGCTGAATATATTGCCATTGGACAATGTTGTTCACAATTATTATGGATGTCTCATCAATTGGTGATTATGAACTATTCTTTAAACCTATTCAAATATTCTATGACAACTCTAGTACCATATGCCTTTCAAAGATTCCTATGCATCACTCTAGGGCTAACCATATAACATCAGGCATCATTTCATTAGAGATCATGTTCTTAAGGGAGATATAGAATTTCATTTGTTAGCACTATTGATCAATTAGCAGATATTTTCACTAAGCCCTTACTTGAAGATAGATTTTGCTCTTTAAGAGAATTACATGGCATTATTTCTCTTGATCATTAATATTAGGACCTATGTGATATTTTTAAGTCTTGTATGCCTAATGTTTCAATTTTTCCTGTTTATACCTATTAATATAGCGCCTTCGATTACCCTCTCTTTTCTAATCAGTTGCAACTTTCAAGAAAGGAAAACCAATTATCACGACTGTTCAACTGACACCCCTTTCCTTTCTTGTACTCAACCATCAAAATCCCCTTTTTAATCTCTGAACCACCTCTTTCAATATCGTTCCCATCGCTCAGAAACCCTTCAATCTCTCTCCCAATAGTTTACTCCATGGCTAAACACTCCAAAAAGCCATCTTCCTCCACCAGGAAAAGTACTCGTTCCAGGGGAAAACCCTCTTCTCAGCCTCCTAAACAAGTAGACCTAGGGTTCGACCACTCAGAAGGTTTTGCCTCTTCTCAGGCAGAACTCTTAGATCACTCTCATCACCTAGGAGAAAAAGACCTAGGAAAAAAGCCCTTGGAAGACCCTCCTAAATCCTTTACACCAAGAAATCCAAAATAGATCTTTCAAGTTCCTTAGAGTCTGACCTCAATTTTCGGGATACTCCAAATAGGGATTTCTTCGTTGCTCTGAAAGACAGGCCGATCGCTCATGGCAGAGTAGTCGACCTTGATGACATGGAAGCCCTAAACTGTAAGGTAAAGAATCTGTTTGTTTTTAAGATGGTAAAAACTCCTCTCTATCCCCCCTCCTAAAGTCTATGAACCCTTGGTGAGAATATTTTATGCTAATCTTCGCTCTAGCAAGTCTAACAAGTTGGAATCCTAGTGTTAGGTAACCACATTGTTCTTGATTGTGCCATGTTCGACTCAATTTTTCAGTGTAAGTGTTCTGGTTTTCCCATGCTTTTCAAAACTTCTTAGCCTGATGACTTTAAAATATCCTTTGATCAAGCGAAACATTGTATTGCTGAGTGTCCATTTGAATCCCTCCCTAACCAGTTAGGTCCTAGTGATGTTAGCTTTGAAACCCGAGTTCTAGCCCACATTATTACAACTACTCTGCTTCCTCGTACTGGATCTTTCTCCACCTTCTCTCAACGAGACACCTTTGTTGTTTACTGCCTTGTGACCAAACTCAAGATTAAATTATCCTCATGGATCATAAACTTCATGATAGAAAGTGTTGATGATTCCACCAGTTTGCCCTATGGTATGTCCATCACTCACATCCTGGAAGCTCATAATATCTCTATCTCAGAATACCCCTTCGTCTCTATTTCAAAATCCTACAATTCTAGGGAGTTTGCTAGTATGGGATATGTGTGTGTGAAGGGCTCCTAGGTTAAGAAATAGGAAGGTGAAGTCAAGCATGTTCAACCTGATCCCAGGACCAAAGCCTTCATTTCCCATTACAGTGTAAGTGATCCTGATCTTGCTGAAAAACTAACTGCCATTGACAACAAGTTGACCAACATCAAGGGTCTTCTTGCTGCCACTCAGTCTACTATTGGGGACATCCATGCAATCTCCAAGGAACCAAGGTCTGATGTTTTAAAGATAAGGGTTGCAATTCTCAGACTTAGAGAAAATGCAGTTAAATCATTCAAGGAAGTACACGACATGATTGATGGGGTACAGTCTCAGGCAACGCTAGGTTTAAACAACTTAAGGAGGCAATTTGCAACACTTTTACTTACTTCTTGCATCATTAGTGTGGAAGTTTCAAACAATTTTTTTGTGTTTTGCTATTTTGGACTGGATAACTAGTCGTTGGATGATTTTTTTGCTTTGTTTTCCTATAACTCTGCATGTCTACCATGCCTATAAAGTCTGCCTTAGTATCTAGAATGTTCTTTTTATATCCCTTTTTTGTTGATGTCAAAAAAGGGGGAGAAAGGCTATACATATTTTGCAGGTACATCCATTGCAGATACAGAGGGAGTCACTCATTGATGGGGAGTCGACTGTAGATCCTACAGGAGGAGTCGACTGCATTTTATCGCACTCATTGTGGGGGAGTCGACTACAGAAAAGTTAACTATTTTCTATATATATTATTTGTGTCATTATCAAAAAGGGAAAGATTGCTAGTTATAAGTTTCAATAATAAAAAATAATATATTACAATTGATGTAGGATCATAAGGAATAAAGGAAATAAAGAAACATCACTGGTCAGAAATAGATCAAGGAACGTGACTAAGTGATCTGCGATCAAAAAGGAAGTTGCAGTAAAGATCCGGCAAGAATAAAGTCAATTGAAGATTGACGAAAGCCGACAAGAAAAAGAATCAATGATCAGCAAGGAAAATGTAGCGGAAATCTAGCAAAAGAAATCAATCAGAGATTGATGAAAGCTATTACTGGAAGGCCCCAAAATCAAAGGGAATCGAGATCACTTAAAGCAGAAATCAAGGGATCCAACGGATATGCCTAGCGGAGGGAAAGCTTTTTAAAGCCATTAATCAAGGAAGGTCAACAGGAACTTAACCTTATTCTTGGAAAGAATCAATCTAGGATTCCTTTCAAGGATCAACTTCCCTGGGTTTGCAATCTCTCAAGATTCTTGAAGGCCTCATGGAAAGTGTATATACATATGCTTCTGACGTAACATAATATACTTTGATCAAACCATCTACACTATTTTTATTCTACTCCAAACAAGCATTGTAGTTTCATTAGATCTATTGTGTGACTAGTGAGAGAAGGAAAAAGAGATAAACACTGGTGAGGCATTGTATCAAGAAAAGAAGAGAGAGATATAGAGATTAAGCTATTAGTGTAAAGCTACGCCATTCATTCTGTACTAACGAAACATCGATCACTGAAAGAACACCCTTTCAACCCAAGGGGACTGGGCTATGATTCATATTGAATCCAGGTGTCTTTATTTTCTGCATTTATTATTATTATCCTATTCTTATTTCAAGTTGACTAATTGGTAAACTAGTCAACTACTTATAAAAGTTATTAAAAATAAGCAATTCACCACCACCACCACCACCCCCATATACTTCCAATATCCTTCTTCGTCCTAATCCCCCATCACCTTGGATCAATACAGCTTGAGTGAATGGATTTTAATTGAGAAAACTGAAAATAAAGCATGTTATCTGAAATAACAAGTTAAAACACATCGACAATATAAAAATTATTACTACATTGCTAGTGTATATTATAAGTTAAGTTCTTTGAATTAAAATTCTACAAATCGTTAATGCCCTATGCATAATATTTGCGCTTATTAGGGTATTGGGTGTATCCATTGATGAAAGTGTTTGTATCCTTAGTGAGACAGAAATACTGGGCCTCACTCTCTCATGACCCAAATTTTCCATCTCCGGGGTCGTGATGGAGCCTAACATCGAACTCGCTAGGCAAGCCAATGTCATAGTTTATTACACATTTTTTCCTTTATCTTTCATATATATATATGACTTAATAAGATGAATCAAAAGAAATAAATGTGGAAGAAATAATTTAAAAGCTTAACTTGAACATTAACGAAATCCGAAATAACATCTACCCGGAACTGGAGTCACAACTTATGAACTATCTATGATTACTATAAGTAATGGTATGAAAGAAAATATACATCTGTTTCGGAAGAAAAGTAAAAACAGAATACAATAAAGGTAGAAGGGGACGTCAGGGCTTGTGGACGCCTGCAGGACTACCTTGGGTCTCCTGAACTGAAGGCAGCACCCTCGAACTCTGAATAGCCACTAGCTCTGAAATTTGCACATGAAGTGCAGAGTGTAGTGTCTATACAACCGATCACATGTACTGGTAAGTGTCAATCCTAACCTCGACGAAGTAGTGACGAGGCTACGGCGGGGCATACAACATATACAACCTACAATAGTTTATACTAGACGGAAAGGAAATACAGAGTGTACATAAATAATAACTGGCATTAAATAAATCCGGAATCCAACTGCCCTACTACTACTTTTCAGCTATAACCAATCCTTTGGGGGCTTTTCAATATCTCAGTAACAGACTGTCAACAGAAATACATGCCAAGAAACACAACTGATGCAGCATGCATCCCGATCCCACCATATAAACAACATCACTATCAATAATCCAATAATATCGGTATCAATAATCAACGGTAACAGTATCAACATTCTCCCTTATTCCTTCTTGTTGTGGCGCGCAACCCGATCTCACCTGTCCTTCCTTAATATTCCTTGTTGAGGCGTGCAACCCGATCCCACCAGACAGTCACTTTCTTCCCTTATTCCTCCTGTTGCGTCGTGCAAACCGATCCAATATATGTATATATCAACACCGGTCACAAAGAGAAAAATACCAAGAATTTTACAAGTTAACTGAATTTCCACATTTCTACACTTCAACTCGTATAATGGGTTATCACTACGATTACGAACTTCACCGATGAAGGCTAATCAGCTAGACCAGCCAAAGTGCACCGTAAGGCACCAACAACTCAATACAAGCTAAGAATATAATTAAGCGGAACCATGAAACAATTAGATACTCCAAATACGAGGGCAACAGTTAATATAAAGTGATTAGGCATGGAGACATTTATGGAAAATAGCAATTAAAGCATAGAAACAGGTTAGGCAGGTAGCAATTAAGAAAGGAATGATATAATAGGAAATAGGGAAGGGAAACAGCTAAACATGGTAATTTCTGTGGTGCATGGGTACTCGTCACCACACCTATACGTCATACACATGAAATTTCACATAGCAAATAAGTCGGGGATTCATATTCCCTCAAGTCAAGGTTAGACCAAACACTTACCTCAAGCCAATGTGTAATTCAACACTCAACCACCGCTTTACCTCTCGATTCCACCACCAATTCACTCGTATCTAGCCATGATTAATTCAATAACATCAACAAATGCTAAATAAACCAATTCGAATGCATGAATATGAATTTCTCAAATGTTTTCCCCAAAAAGTCAAAATTGACCACGGGCCTGCTTGGTCAAAACTCGAAGTTCAAACCAAAACCCGACTACACATTCACCCATGAACCCAATTATGTAATTAGTTTTGAAATCTGACCTCAAATTGAGGTCCAAATCCCCAAAATTTGAAAATCCTAATTTCTACCCAAAAACACCCAATTCCCCATGAAAAACCCTAGATTTTAAGATGAAATCATGTAAAAAGATGTTGTAGATTGAAGAAAATAAGTTAGAAATTGTTTACCTATGATTTGGGGAAGAATTCTCTTCAAGAAAATCGCCTATGGGAGCTTAGGGTTTAAAAAATTGAAAGAATGAGTTAAAATCCCGTCAAAACCCCACTTAACAAGTCGCAGATGTCGCAATTGCGATAGGAGCTTTGCAATTGCAAAGCTCACAAATGCGAAGGAACATCGCAAATGCGAGAACCATCTTACTACTGCTGCCTTCGCAGTTGCGAAGGGATCGAACACCAACCTCCGCAATTGTAGTAAAAAGATCGCAAATGCGACCAGTCCCTCCCCAGCGTGTACTTCGCAATTGTGAAGAATAGTTCGCAAATGCAAACATGGCAGGCCTGGGCTTTCTTCACAAATGCGACCAAGCCCTCGCAATTGCCAAGCCTGTTGGGCTCGCAATTGCGAAGCCTGACCTCGCAATTGCGGGATCAGAGGCTGCAACAAAACTAAACCTGCAACAGCCATTTCTCTAAGTTCAAACTCGCCCCGTGGCCTATCCAAAACTCACCCGAGCCCTCGGGGCTCCAAACCAAACATGTAAGCAAGTCTAAAAATATCATACGGACTTGCTCGTGCGATCAAATCATCAAAATAACATCAACAACTATGAATTTAACTTCAAATTCATCAAGAACACCAAAATTTCCATTTTCTCAACTCAACATCCGATTTATACCAAATCAACTCCAATTCTTACCAAATTTCACATATTCGAATTAATTATAATTTTAAACCTGTACCAGGCTCCAGAACCAAAATACGGACCCAATACCGTCAAGAAAACGCATCATTTCACTTCTAAAAGTCTTTATATTTTCTAGCAAACATTTTCTTAAGAAAATTCTTTTCTCGGGCTAAGGACCTCGAAATTCGATTCTGGGCATACGCCCAAGTCCCATATTTCACTACGAACCTATCCGACGGTCCCGGGTTCGTTTACCAAGAATGTTGACCAAAGTCAACTTTAATCAATTTTAAGGGCCAAATTCATTATTTTTCTTAAATTTCACATAAAAGCTTTTCGGAAACGCGTCCGAACTGCACACGCAAATAGAGGTGAAAAAAGGAGGTTTTTAAGGCCACGGAACACAAATTTGACTTCTAAAACAAGAGATGACCTTTTGGGTCATCACATTCTCCACCTCTAAAATAACCGTTTGTCCTCGAACTGACATAGAAAAGTACCTGAGTCGGTGAAAAGATGGGGATAACGACTTCGCATATCGGACTTAGACTCCTAGGTTGCTACCTCAACAGGCTGACCTCTCCACTGCACACGAACTGAAGGGAATCTCTTCGATCTCAACTGACGAACCTGCCGGTCTAGAATAGCTATCGGCTCCTCCTCATAGGTCAAGTCATTGTCCAAGTGGACAGTGCTGAAGTCTAACACATGGGATGGATCGGCGTTATACTTCCAAAGCATGGACACATGAAATACTGGATGCACAGCTGATAAACCCGGTGGCAATGCAAGTCTATAAGTCACATCTCCCACTCGATCAAGAATCTCAAAAGGACCGATGAACCTATGGCTTAGCTTGACCTTCTTCCCAAATCTCATCACGCCCTTCATGGGCAACATCCGAAGCAACACTCGCTCTCCGATCATGAATGTCACATCTCGAACCTTACGGTCGGCATAACTCTTTTGCCTGGACTGAGCCGCACGAAGCCTTTCCTAAATGATCTTAACCTTGTCCAAGGCCTCCTGGACCAAATCTGTACCCAACAACCGAGCCTCTCCCAGCTCGAACCACCCAACCGGCGATCGACACCGTCTACCATATAATGCCTCATAGGGAGCCATCTGAATGCTTGGCTGATAACTGCTGTTGTAGGCAAACTCCGCTAATGTCAAGAACTGATCCCAAGAACCTCCAAAGTCAATAACACATGCTCGGAGCATATCCTCCAAAATTTGAATAGTACGTTCGGACTGCTCGTCCATCTGAGGATGAAATGATGTGCTCAACTCAACCCGTGTACCCAACTCACGCTGAACTGCTCTCCAAAGATGCGAGGTAAACTGCATACCTCGGTCGGAAATGATAGACATGGGCACACCATGAAGACGAACAATCTCACGAATATAGATCTCAGCTAACCTCTCGGAAGAATAGGAGACTGTCACAGGAATGAAATGCGCTGACTTGGTCAGCCTACCGACAATAACCCATACCGCATCGAACATCCTCTGAGTCTGTGGGAGTCCAAGATCGAACTCGTTAGGCAAGTCAACGTCACAGTTTATTACACCTTATTCCTTTATCTTTCAGATATATATGACTTAACAAGATGAATCAACAGAAATAAATGCGGAAGAAACAATTTAAAAGCTTAACTTGAACATTAACGAAATCTGAAATAACATCTAGCCAGAACTGGAGTCACAACTCACGAACTGTCTACGATTACTACAAGTAATGGTCTGAAAGAAAATATACATCTGTTTCGGAAGAAAAGTAAAAATAGAATACAGTAAAGGTAGAAGGGGACGTCATGGCTTATGGACGCCTGCAGGACAACTTTGGGTCTCCTGAACTAAAGGCAATACCCTCGAACTTTGAACAGACACTAGCTCCAAAATTTGCACAGGAAGTGCGGAGTGCAGTATCAGTACAATCGACCTCATGTAGTGGTAAGTGTCGAGCCTAACCTCGACGAAGTAGTGACGAGGCTACGACGGGACATACAACATATACAACCTGCAATAGTTTATACTAGACGGAAAGGAAATACAGAGTGTACATAAATAATAACTCATATTAAATAAATCTGGAATGCAACTGCCCTACTACTACTTTTCAGCTATAACCAATCCTTAGGGGGCTTTTTAATATCTCAGTAATAGACTGCCAACAAAATACATGCCAAGAAACACAATTGATGCGGCGTGCATCTCGATCCCACCATATAAACAACATTAGTATCAATAATCCAACAATATCGGTATCAACAATCAACAGTAACAGTATCAACATTCTCCCTTATTCCTCCTTATTGCGGCGCGCAACCCAATCCCACATGTCCTTCCTTATTACTCCTTGTTGCGGCGTGCAACCCGATCCTACCAGACAGTCACTTTCCTCCCTTATTCCTCTTGTTGCGGTGTGCAACCCGATCTCAATATATGTATATATCAACACCAGTCACAAAGAGAAAAATACCAAGAATTTCACAAGTTAACTCAATTTTCACAATTCTACACTTCAACTCGTATAATGGGTTATCACTACGATTACAAACTTCACCCATGAAGGCTAATCAGCTAGACCAACCAAAGTGCACCATAAGGCACCAACAACTCAATACAAGCTAACAATATAATTAAGCGGAACCATGAAATAATTAGATACTCCAAATATGAGGGCAACAGTTAATATAAAGCGATTAGCCATGGAGACATTTATGACAAATAGCAATTAAAGCATAGAAACAGTTTAGGCAGGTAGCAATTAAGACAATGAATGATATAATAGGAAAAGGGGAAGGGAAACAACTAAACATGGTAATTTTGGTGGTGTATAGGTACTCGTCACCACACCTATATGTCATACACATGAAATTTCACATAGCAAATAAGTCGGGGATTCATATTCCCTCAAGTCAAGGTTAGACCAAACACTTACCTCAAGCTAACGGGTAATTTAACACTAAACCACCGCACCTCTCCATTCCACCACCAATTCACTTGTATCTAGCCATAATTAATTCAATAGAATCAATAAATGCTAAATAAACCAATTCTAATGCATGAATATGAATTTCTCAAATGTTTTCCCCAAAAAGTCAAAAATCGACCTCGGGCCCACTTGGTCAAAACTCGAAGTTCGAACCAAAAACCAACTACCCATTCACCCCACGAACCCAAATATGCAATTAGTTTTGAAATCCGACCTCAAATTGAGGTCCAAATCCCCAAAATTTGAAAATCCTAATTGCTACCCAAAAACACCCAATTTCCCATGAAAAACCCTAGATTTTAAGATGAAATCATGTAAAAAGATGTTGTAGATTGAAGAAAATAAGTTAGAAATCGTTTACCTATGATTTGGGGAAGAACTCTCTTCAAGAAAAATCGCCTATGGGAGCTTAGGGTTTGAAAAATTGAAAGAATGAGTTGAAATCCCGTCAAAACCCCACTTAACAGGTCGCAGATTTCGCAATTGCGATAGGAGCTTCCCATTTGTGAAGGTCGCAAATACGAAGGAACATCGCAAATGCGAAAACCATCGCACTACTGCTGCCTTCGCAGTTGCGAAGGGATCAAACACCAACCTCCGCAATTGAGGCAAAAAGATTGCAAATGCGATCAGTCCCTCCCCAGTGTGTACTTCGCAATTGCGAAGAAGAGTTCGCAAATACGAACATGGCAGGCCTGGGCTTTCTTCGCAAATGCGACCAAGCCCTCGCAATTGCCAAGCCTGTTGGGCTCGCAATTGCAAAGCCTGACCTCGCAATTATGAGATCACAACCTGCAACAAAACTGAACCTGTAACAACCATTTCTCTAAGTCCAAACTCACCTCGTAGCCTATCCAAAACTCACCCGAGCCCTCGGGGATCCAAACCAAATATGCACGCAAGTCTAAAAGTATCATACGGACTTGCTCGTACGATCAAATCATCAAAATAACATCAACAACTACGAATTTAACCTCAAATTCATGAAATTCATCAAGAACACCGAAATTTCAATTTTCTCTACTCAAGGTCCGATTTATACCAAATCAACTCCGATTCTTACCAAATTTCACTAATTCGACTTAATTATTATTTTGAATATGTACGGGCTCCGAAACCAAAATACGGGTCCGATACCATCAAGAAAACGCATCATTTCACTTCTAAAAGTCTTTATATTTTCGAGTAAATAATTTTCTTTAAAAATTCTTTTCTCGAGCTAGGGATCTCGGAATTCGATTCCGGGCATACGCCCAAGTCCCATATTTTACTACGACCCTACGGGACCGTCGGATCACGGGTCCGGATCCGTTTACCAAGAATGTTGACCAAAGCCAACTTTAAATTTTAAGAGCCAAATTCATTGTTTTTCTTAAATTTCACATAAAAACTTTCCAGAAACGCGCCCGAACTGCGCCCGCAAATCGAGGTGAAACAAAAGGAGGTTTTTAAGGCCTCGGAATACAGATTTGACTTCTAAAACAAGAGATGACCTTTTGGGGCATCGTATTTGACCAAATAGGATCGTCCAGTTCCTATAGAACCTATCACTAAAATACCCCTAGAGAGGGATAAGGCTAAGCGGAGCGAAAAGGAATTTCCATGAGATGGGAAATGAAAACTATTTTCCCCACACGAAGTTTGTGAATAAGTGATTGTCTGATAATGAGCAAGGAATATCCGTCTTTCTGCTAAACAGGATGGATTGAACTCATAATTCATTAGATGCTTTTTATGAATGTCAACTAAGTATCGTAAGTAAATTGCTCCCGGTTGACACACTCAATTTTCCTGTAGCGTTTTTTCTATTCAACCAAATACGCGCATATATATACGCGACTAGCTCAATTAGACTATAAAGCTAGTTCTTACAAAACTATACCAAACCACAAACCTATAGGGGTTGTTTCTTTCCTGCGATGAGGTGGTTTAGAATTTGGGATTAAATTTATTTCATATTTGGTTTAGGATATTAATTAAATCTAGCATAAAATTATACCATAAATTGGGGTTAAATATCCCATCTTCTAGGCGGGGTTAATAAGGATTAGATAGACAGTATTTCAAAATGACCATCTTGCCCCTGAAATCCTTTCCACTGATGTATACACTTATTTCTCACCACAGTTTTCGTTCAATTTTCTTCCTACTATTAGGCTAACTGGGTGTGCATCTTCTTGTCGTCTCCCCTAAATTCTATTATACTATTTTCACTTATATATAAGTACTATTTTCGAAACATAGATATATATAACAGCTTTCAATTTTTGAACGTATCCTTTTGGGAGAAACAGCTATGGGTATTAATTGAACCTAACCTTGCTTGACAGTTTGCTTCAAAGCAACCTTTTTAATGTTAAAAAGTAAAGCAAGTAAAGAAACTTTTTTGCTTGATTTTGCTTGAGCAATTGAAGCAGGTAGAGCAGAACAATACAAAACGAATACTACTTTTCAACACCAAGTTCCATTAAACTAACAAATCATGCATTAGAATAGTCATTACAAGAAATGGTGCAGAACAAACATAAAATAATTCGAGAAGAACTTCTGAAACCCCTAAGAACTATCAAGTTACAAGTTTCTGCGCATGTTCAAGACAAAACTTGCTTTATAGGAAAATAAAATAAAAATAGAACAGTGTTTCTTGGACATTCTTTTTTAGCTAGAAACATTATCGACGGGAAACAAACATCTCAAAAGGATGCAAGCCGTCAAAGGCTGGAGTGAAACCAGGTGCATTATACTTGCTGCTGCCCTTCTTGCTTTGACCAACTGCATTATCTGTTGCTGCACCAACGTTCAAGATTTTAGCAGCTGCTGTTGTATCTTTGGAATTCATCTTCTTCTTCTTGTTTCCCAGTATCTTAACAGCTGGTAGAGGCAATGGCAGTTCGTCGCCAAAGTAGTCGGCACAAATAACACTTGCTGATGAATGAAACAGAGGCATTCTTTACCAAGAATGCAGAAATATGGGATTTGTTTGGAAGAGAGATTTTGGAATGCGACGAGAATTTGTGAGGATGGAAAAGTAATGCAGGTAGTCTAACGTATATATAGAGGAGGGAAGTAAAATTAGAGTTAAACCAAAACCGGAGTGGAATAGGAGTTGATTAAGCCAGTTCTGATTGGGAAACGAGTTGCTTAATTCTACTCCTGCATGGAATAGGATTGCTTACTATTGGTCCGTTTCACTTCAAAATATCTGTTAGGTTAATTCGATCCTGCTTTCACAAAAAAAAAAAAAAAATTAGAACTTAACAAAAAGAAGTGCTTATCCTTGCAATAACAAGAGATTTAGAGAAAATAATTGTATTACATCAAACTAATAAGCATTAGGCGTTACTCTAGTTTCATATGAATGACTCATTCAGATCAGGCTTTTCTCGTCATTGCACATTCTCTCCATTTCGTCAAGTTATTTTTGAATAACAATTGTCCTATTTAAGCTTTAGAGCCCTAGATTAATTAAATTTACTTGAAAAGTATCCTAACGATAGTTAAAAGGAACATATTTTGCAAAAGCAATTCCAACTTTGGTTTATAATAAATTAATAGTCTATATTTTTATTTTGTCCACATCCGACGCTTTTGTTAGAGTTAGGGGCTTTATACAATTGCTTGTGTTATTACTTTTTGGCTCTAAATTGAATAATTTATCACTAATAACTTCACCTAAAGAAATAAGATTTATTTTGTATTTTTGCATCATTATTAATTACTTGAATACAGTAACATCCAAAATTTGAATGTATTTCCTTGAACAAAATGAGTAGAAAATTATCGTGACTAAACGCAGTCAATAATACTCATGAGGAAGACGTCATGGTAATACCAAAAAAAGGACCTCATCCACATTACTTTCTGCATAGAAATTTGTTTAATCAAAAAATTTCGATCACAAATTAGAGTGTTCAATTGTCAAGTTGATTTGTGAAACAGCTTAAGTAGTTTTAACATAGGAATTTTTACATTCCTATGTCATATAGGAAATTATATTACCCTCAATATTTAAGGTTTGATATAATTATATTTAGTATACCTAATAACCAATTATATACCATTAGTGGTTTTTAAGGGTATTAATTACACTCTTAATTTAATGGTATCGTATATTCTTTCTAATATCAATACCCCCCTCCCCCCCCACGTTTCTCTCTCCAATTCTCACACCTTCACCCACGTTTCCCTCCCACACCCACGATTTCTGTATCAAAATCCCACTATTTCTTCCATAGCCAAGGCTTTGAAATTTGGATTTTCAAAAGACATTGTTTGTTTGGATTGGATGTTGTTGCAAAGAATTGAGAATTCTCTCTACGTCTCTCTCTATCTTGCAATCCCAAATTTCAGTAATATAAGAGGAAAGGAAAAGAGAGCAGCAATTCCACTATTGATAGCCATTAAAAAGCTTTGAAGCTTTAAATTCTAATTTGGGTTTTCAAAAATCATTATTTGTTTGGATTGGGTGTTGTTGTAAATAATTGGGAATATGGTTTGGAGTTTATATCTCAATTTTGAGGGGATTTGTTGGAGATTAGACTTGGTTTTGGCTGAATTTCATATTGAAACTCGAAGAAGAAGAAGAAGAAGAAGAAGAAGAAGAAGAAGAAGAAGAAGAAGAAGAAGAAGAAGACATGGCATACATTATATTGCATAAATTTTAGAGAAATTGTAGAAAAATTGTAGACTGTTGTTTATTTATTTTTGAGCTTTGTGTTTTTGTGTTAAAAGTTTTGATGGGAGCTTGTTATTCCACTTCGTCTGTTTTGGAGCTAACTTGTGCAGAGGAGAAGATGTTTTTTAAGTTATACATATTGTTATACCTTTAAATTCAAGAAAGTATGATTGTATTGTATTGAAAGAGGCGTAAATTTGTAGAATAGGTTGAATGTGAGGAATGAGTCAAATAAGACTCACAATGGCTTATTTTCTACATTTAATATACAACAAAACTACATATCATTTGAAAAATTAATATGAAAATACAGAATTTCAATGTTTCTATAAATTATCTACAAAATTTCTTAGGAAGATCTATCCCTTCATCATGTTTTTTTAGATTCCATATTTAACATAGCAGTTTCATAAGGAGTAACAAAAGCATATAGGAGAATCACAGAATTGTAGCATAATCGGGATTTTCGACATAATTACGTTTTTTGCAGAAGATTTGTAAAAGTTTTAGTCGTTTTTTATTTGTGAAAACAGAAAACAAAGCATCTACAATCAGAATACAAATAATCTATAATTTATCTACAAAATATCTACAAACTGGGTACATTGAATTTTAATATCCCAATCCCCATTCAATTGTAGCGTAATTGGAATTTTCGACATAATTGTGTTTTTTGCATAAGATTTGTAGGAGTTTTAGTCGTTTTTGATTTGTGAAAACAGAAAACAAAGCATCTACAATCAGAATACAAATAATCTACAATTTATCTACAAACTGGGTACATTGAATTTTAATATCTTCCCATTCAATTGTAGCATAATTGGAATTTTTGACATAATTGCGTTTTTTCAGAAGATTTGTAGAAGTATTAGTCGTTTTTTATTTGTGAAACAAAAAATAAAGCATCTACAATCAGAATACAAATAATCTACAATTTATCTATAAAATATCTACAAACTGGGTACATATTTGGATTCGAAATGTTTCCCCTGAAATGTATGTTTCACATTTTTTATACATATTTTTGTCCAAAACAATACTAAATCATCCACTTAAATACAATTTTTATACAATGTTGTTCAACTTTCATACAATAGGTAAATGAATAAAAGAAAAATAAAACAACTGTCTACAATTTTTCTACAATTTCTGCAATATAATATATGTCATGTCTTCTTCTTCTTCTTCGAGTTTCAATCTGAAATTCAGTCAAAACCAAGTTTAATCTTCACCAAAACCCCTCAAAATTGAGATATAAATTCCAAACCATATTCCCAATTATTTTCAACAACACACAATCCAAACAAATAATGATTTTTGAAAACCCAAATTTGAATTCAAAGCTTCAAAGCTTTTTATTGGCTGTCAATGGTAGAATTGCTGCTCTCTTTTCTTTTGCTTTGTATTTTCGCCATAATTGCTTTTGTTGCAGAAGAATTGTAGAAGATTTTGTCGATTTTAATTTGTGAAATCAGAGAAAATGTTGAAACAGAGTTTAGCGCAAAAAACAGAGTACGAAAATTTTGTAAAGAAGTCGACGATAGTGATTACTGTGCATGATTTGCGTTGGAAGATCTGGAAAATATTTAATTCCCCTTTTTTAGCACGCCTAAATAAGGAATCCTACAACTATAATGATTCCTTAATTAATGCATTGTATATATTATGTAGAAATACTATTAGCATAAAGGGTAATATGCAAACTATGAACATATTTGGTAATATAGTTTCCTATATGGTACACAAACGAAAATTTCTCATTTAAAATCTTCCATGATAAGCTATATCAAAACAACTAAATATGCCTTGGGTCGCCTATTAACAGGCTGCATTAACAGGTTTCCAAGTCCATATATCTAATACACCATAAAAATGAAAGGGAAACTACCTCAAGCAAGAGCCAGCTTTTTTCACGAGTTCAACCACATCTACTGGTAAAAATAGCACGGTATAGCCAGTTTTCGGACTGGTCATTTAAAAATAATCAGCGTTTACGAAGTCAATGAAAAATAGCCACTATTTTGCTGTAACAGCGACCGGTCCAGCATAATATACTGGAGTTCGGTGCACCTGTGTATGAACTCCAGCATATTATGCTGGACCGGTATACTTTGCTGACTCCAGTATAATATACTGGAGACTGGAGCACCGGTGCTTCAAACTCCAGTATATTATACTGGACAATTATACTTGCTGGACTCCAGTATATTATGCTGGAGTTCTAGTGTACTTATGTTGGAACTCCGACATATTATGCCGGAGTTGCTGGAGTTCCAGCATACTTATCCTGGAATTCCAGTATAATATGCTGGAGTTCAAGCATGCTTATGCTGGAACTCCAGTATAATATACTAGCATATTTTCCGGGTTTTGAACAGTATTTTCGCTCAGATTTATCTTTCCATGAAAAATGGCTAAATTTCGATTACTTTTGAAGCTAGACTATTTTTGAACGACCAGTTGTAAATCTGGCTATTTTTTAATTTCTCCCCATCTACTGATCAATTTTTTATTTTTATTTTGCCTGTTTGATGACCGCAAGGCGGAGATATGGGAGTGGGTGCGGCGTAGAGAAAAATCTGTTATACAAGTATCGAGTACATTAAGCTGTTGATTTATAAGGAAATTTACACATTCCCTGCAACTATTGACCAGAAGATGGCATGGCAAACCCCATAAAAACATTATGTTCATCTTAACAAAAAAGAAGCTACAACTAATTCTAACTTTTTACCCCTCAAAACTGACCTGCTTGCTGATGAAGAAGTTATCCACAAAAGAGAAAAGGTATGTATCACACATTTGAATCTGGATCTCACAGAATACCAAAAACGCTTTCCACATTTCAAGTTCAGCAAAGAACTCCTGCTCAAACTCGCCCGCCGTATTTAGAGCAAATTTGCTTCCATTTGTCCTTGAGATCAGTTGGAGTACGTGTCTGATCAAACACATGACGTCCAAGTTCTAGAATTTTCCTCCATGGGATATTCTTGTTTACTGTTGTCGAAAATTGTTTAACTCCTTCCTGCAGCCACAGCATGCATAATAAAGTCGGGAACTCAAATGAAGCAGATAACTGCCGAAACAGTGACAAATCACTTTTTCGCTGACACTGACTGGGGCTGCCTCAACCAATTTGGTATTTAGGCATACAAGACTTGTATTGCCACAATTCGACTCATCACAAGAGCCTGCTTGAGCTTTCATGAATCACTCAAAATCTCTAGAGATGCCAATTGATGCCAACAATGTGAACTGCATTATATGCATTTATAGACACATCAATGGTGTCCCATCACTTTGTAAATCTCAAAGCAAGCAATTGATAATGGATTATCTGTCTCCATGAAGCTGTTCTTTTACATATTTGTCCAATAAATATTTCTGTAATACGAGAGAAAGTTTATTACTGAGGAATTTTCCTTTCCTTTGCAATAAGCAGACTTCTATTCTTCTCTCTATATCAACTATACAGGTGCTGCACATATTATTGAAATGTAGGGATAAACAGGGAAAGCTTGGGAAGTGCTGAATTTGATGATACGAGATTGTGCTATACAGAGCCAAGGAGAGTTATCAACATAATTTCTTAATCTTTTGCCCATCCTGTTGACTGCTTTCACTACGCAGTTGTAACCTCCCTTTTTCTTCTTTTAGTTTTAAAGGTGGCAGCAAACCAGCTTGGCAGAAGAGAGTAACTATTGCAACATGCAAGAATAACCAACAGAAACCACATATATCTAAATTTGGCTTATTCTTTTTCAATAACTTTCCCCATAAGTATTTTATGCACCCTTGTACGAGTAGAACTTTACAGGCAAAGAATGCAAAGCATATAATTAAGTTATCCAGTGCCATTGAAGCAATTATAAAAAAGGTCAGTTGTAACAACCCCACACGACAAGCCAAATCAATTGCAAAATCTGTAAGATATCACAACTTTTACTGCCTGTCCTTTTTTGCTGCACGAAACATATGATTCTACAATTTAACTGTAAATAAGTTCAATTTCCTCAAGGGGATGCAAATACTTTTAAAAAACAAGATGAATAAGAAGAATCGTTGGTATGAGGATAGCATTATCAAAATTCAGTCGAGGAACTTTACCCAACTACCAAATCAAAGTTAATCAAGTCAATACCTAGTAAGTCCAAAAATATAGATGTCGGCTCTCTTCTAATGTAGGGACTTTTTTCTTTTTTAATTACTGTGGTTGCCGCACTAGCTCGCGCACACCTCGACTACTTCCACGGGTATTTGTTATCTCCCACCAGCACAGGTACCGGGTAACTTTGTCCACCAAGGCTTGGACAAATGGAAAGAAATCACCTAGTGTTTTGCCTCTATTGGGATTTAAACCTGAGACCTCAGGGCTCTCAACCCACTTTATTGATCACTAGGCCACATCCTTCAGTGCTCCAATGAATGTAAGGACTTACGCCGTATCTATGGATCACACCAACAGAAAAAAAAAACCTATAAAATAGAGATTCCTGGAAATGTACCTCAAGCATCTCTTCCTCTTCGTGACGCCATAATACTCTTTTACGTTTCCCATTTGGAAGCTCAACTGGTCTGCAGTAGAGAGTAAAGTTGAATTATCTATTATTGAAGAAATGAAGAGGGTAATGTGCTCAAACTTCAGAATATTTCTTTAAAGTTATCACTTACAACAACATGGAAGGCTGTTTAACTTGCACTAACTGGCCCGCCAGATTACTATTCTCAAGTAAAGAAGCTGATGTCCTAGTTAACCTTCTTGGAGAGTCGGTGACCATATGCTCATCTCTAACTTTGTTAACCAGTTTACCAGGCTTACGTTGTGTTGAAACAGGCTTAGATTCGCTACATGTTGAATCCCCAGTTTCAACTCTTCTTTTACCTTTCAAGTGCTGCAGCAGTGAAGGATCTGCTTTCAAGAAGGTTGCAGTAGTTTGATCAGCCCCTATCATCTGCTCTCCTGCAATTTCAACAGAATTTCTTTTTGTTTCTTTCAGAACAAGTTCATTCTCCAATTTTTCCTCTTCAGCAACACATGAGTTACTTAAGTGGTTGTCCTGGTGGTGATCTTGAACACTTTTCTCTAGTTGGTGTGCACCAACTTCTTGTAGATCATTTACTTGAACCCTGTTTCCAGTTTCTAAAACTCTAAAGTCTGTTGCTGTTGCTTTAGAAGATGTATGATCACTAGGTTCGCTACCACAAGCAACAACTGCGCCTGAATGTATTTGCTGCCCGACCACCCGTTGTTGATCACAATTGCTTTGTGGAACCTCACTTTTATTTTCTGGTAATGGCTCAACAGCCCTTTCACATGTTGATTTGCTCACTATTGATGGCACATGTCTGACGCTGTCTATCATTTCCTTATCTATGAATGCATGCAGAGCTTGTTTTTTTGACAAAACATGCTCCTTTGCTTGATAAATTTTTGCAATTGTTTTCTTGTACAGACAATAGGGGCAATAGAACTTTCCCAAATCATCAAATCTAGCTGGACAACCCATGCACCTTACATGAACTGCTATAGGACAATAAATATCAGCACAAGCCAACACTTCTCCACCTTTCTCACATTTTATGCAAATTTCCTTCTCCGAAGGGCCCATTTGCTCAACAAATTTTTCTTTGTTCCCCTCCAAGTTAGCACAGGAATTAACTCATGGTATCATCCAAGACGCAGCTAATAGATGATCTCCAATAGCAACTGATGGATCAAACATCCAAACAGAATTTGCTTCAAATCAAGGTTGGCTTCAATCATCCATGGAAAAACTCCATAAGTTACAGTTAAGCATCAGACACAGCATAACCAAATAAATAAGTGTTGACAAAATAGTCATAATTAACTTAAAAGTATAGCTCACTCTTTGATAGTTAATGATCTTTGGTATATGAAATTAGAGATTGTATTTTCTTTTCTTTTCTATTTGTTTTCTAATGGGGAACTCTACTCGTGTAAGATTTTTACCCTAGGTAGGCTCATATTGCCAGTCAAAGTCTGTATAAAAGAGGTTAAGATTGTTCCACAATCAGTTTAAAACTAGTCAACTTTTGATCCAATAGCCGACCCCCATTAGTCTGGGTACTTTCTCGTGTCCACTCTTTCTATGTATCATAAAAGATTATGTGGGATAGTCTTGTTTAGTCAGTTCCAAAAACATAATTCACTTAAAGCTGTAATAGAAAAGTTACATAAAATACACACACACTCTCTCTCTCTCTATCTCTCTCTCCATTTTTTTAATGACCGTAGTGTCCTATCCAGCTTATACGCACCTCGACTAGTCCAACGGGTACCTGGTACCTCCTACCCGGCACCGATAAGTTACATAACACTTTTTTTACTCTTTGTAATGCAGCTTTTCTTCATATTCTTCAAAAAATCAAAAGACAAAATATGAAAACTATATTCTTTGCACAATTAGGAGTATTAAACAATTCATATTTTCAACTCCATTCTTAATAATAGTGCAAAGTCAGGGAAAAAAAAAGGTATCTTTGTTTGACTTTTGCACCTTATTTTTTCTTTTGATTTAACAATCAAATACCAAAAAAAAGTGCACAGTCAAACCAAGACCACTAAAATCGGACAGACGAAGTTGACACAGTAATGCTGAATCCCAACTGAGTATTGATTACCGCGGATTTTAATTTAATTTATTTCAAACAATTAATACTTAAATGGTAAGAAACTGAAATCTGTTCAATCGTTCGATCAACTATGCCTCGATCCAAAATATTAACAGTTACACTGTTTTACTACAAAAAATATAAAAAAAATCTCCTTTTTTTAGGATAATCCAGAAAATTTGAACAATAAGTAAACGTCGTTTGCACATATTTGAATTAAGGCTATCTTCATGCACGAGCAGATTGAAATAACCTACAAGTTGCAATCTACAATTTTAAAGCATCGTAAATTAGGCAATTTTTTCGGCAATATAGAAGCAATAACCTATAGAGAGAAAGTGTGAGAGAGAGAGTGAAGAGAACCTACAGGTTGGTATCACCGGAGTAAAACGAGCGGGAGGGTTCGTCGAACCGAGTGTGACTGCTGAATGCTGATCGTTCAATCAACTGGGCCTAAGTTAACATTAACTGAGTCAATTCAAATTAAAGTTGGCGGGCCGAAATTTGGACTCCTTCTTTTGGTGCACAACCATCCATGTACAAGGCCCACAAAAGCTTCTTTTCGGGAATTTGGTATGGTATAACAACATACTCATATAATTGTAAAAATGGCATGGTATAGCCAGTTTTCGGACTGGTCATTCAAAAATAGTCGGCGTTTATGAAGTCAATGAAAAATAGCCACTATTTTGCTGTAACAGCGACCGGTCCAGCATAATATACTGGAGTTCGGTGTACCTGTGTATGAACTCCAGCATATTATGCTGGACCGGTATACTTTGCTGACTCCAGTATAATATACTGGAGACTGGAGCACCGGTGCTCCAAACTCCAGTATATTATACTGGACAATTATACTTGCTGGAACTCCAGTATATTATTCTGGAGTTCTAGTGTACTTATGCTGGAACTCCGGCATAATATGCTGGAGTTCCAGCATACTTATCCTGGAATTCCAGTATAATATGTTTGAGTTCAAGCATGCTTATGCTGGAACTCTAGTATAATATACTAGCATATTTTTCGGGTTTTGAACAGTATTTTCGCTCAGATTTATCTTTCCATGAAAAGTGACTAAATTTCGATTACTTTTGAAACTGAGCTATTTTTGAACGACCAGTTATAAATCTAGCTATTTTTGAATTTCTCCCCATATAATTGGCAGAAAATAGCCCTAGTAAGACAGCCCCTTTAACTTGGCCATAATTTTCACTTGAACACTTTAACTTAAATTTGTACCTATTGGGCACCTGAACTCAATACATATTGTACCTATTAAACACATATTGCTGATGTGGATTAAAGCGTGTCCATCACCTCTATTCAGCGCGTAATAACTTTTTATTTTTTCCCCCAAACTTTGACAGGTGTTCTTCAACTCATTTTCTTTCTCCCCTTTAAATCATTTTCCCCTTTCATTCTGTTTCTTCCCTGAAATAATACATCCTTAAAATAAAATTAATATCCTTTTTCTCTTCTGCTCTTCTCCGTCAATGGCAGCCCCTCTTTCTTCTCCACTCTGGCATCACAGAAATCTAATTAAGTGCAGCAAGAATCTAAAGCCGCCCTTTTGAAGTTGTAGGTGAATTGCTAAGGCTAAACCCATCAATAAAAATCAACAAATCTGACTGAAAAATCTAAATCAACTCAACCACGGATATAAAAGTAAACGAAAAAAGAAGTATAAGGTGATGAAATTGAAAATAAATAAGAAAAAACAATCTTGAAAAGGTTGGGGTTGTTTGAGATATAGAAAAAGTTCACTTTCTTTCACAGGTAGGTGAGCAAAGATAATGTGATTTGAGCAAAAGGAGCAGCTGATGGGGCATTTGTTGGAGATTTGGATTTTTCGAAGGATATTCTGCAATGTTTAATTTTTTGGACAGGCAGTGAATTCTACTGTTTTGTTTGTGATGAATGAAAGTGAAGAAAAAGAGTAAAGAGTCTTATCGGTTCTAAAGTAAATTTTAAAAGAAAGGAATGATAAAGCTCTGTTTTTTTGGATGTACAGAAGAAGTTAGAAATAACTGATAGAGAGGAAGATGCAGAAGACCGATGGAGGAGGGCACACAATTTTTATAGCCGGTTTCTAAAATCTACTTAGTATTTTTTTCCAAAAGCGCTTTAAAAAATACTTTTGGCAAAGAATTGATGTGTTTGACTAATTAATTTGAAAAATACTTTTGAGTAATAATTAGTATTTGGCCAAACTTTTGAAAATTACTTCTAAGTGTATTTTTCTCAAAAGTACTTCTCATAAAAGTGCTTTTGGAGGTAAGCTAATTAATAGTCTGTTTGGCCAAGCTTCTCAAGAGAAAAAAAATATTTTTTTTTTCAAAAGCACTTTTTTTTTCTAATTTGAGATGTTTGGCCAAGTTTATTTGGGAAAAAAAGTATTTTTGGGAAGAAGAAGAAGCAGTTTCAGAGAAGCAGAAAAAAGTAGCTTCTTTCCAAAAGCAGAAGCAGAAGCAGTTTTGGCTTTTCTTCTTACCTAAAATACCCTTAACGAAATATAGTATATACCAAAATAACCCTTAAACCTAATACTTAGGATATTAATTTATAAATATTTCTTCTTATTTTTAGGAAAACTTTCTAATATATATTGACTTTACGGGTGAAATTTTTTATATTTGTTGAAGGAATTTTAATATATTTAACTTATATTAAAAGAATTAAGTACTTTTTAATTTTATTTTCATATTTTACTTAAATAAAATAATTTTTTTTAATTATTGCATGTAATAACAAAATTTTGATATTATTTATTTACTTATAATATTAATTATTAAGTAAATCTATTCATGTCCTTATTCGTAATTTGACACTTAAAAGCACTTTCTAAAAAGCTTGGTCAAACACAAATTATTTCTCAAAAGTGTTTTTCAGACTGATTAGTCAAACACAAACTGCTTCTCTTCAAAAGAACTTTTTTCAAAAGCATTTCTCAAAATAAACTAATTTCTCCGATCTGGCCAAACAGGTTATAAATGCTTCTGTTTCTCCTCAAAAATAATTTTTTACCTTCTAAATTTTTAAACAGGCTATAATAATTTTTTAATTTTTGGCCAAAAAATAAGCTTCATCAAACACGCTATTAGTCTCTCACCTTTTTCTAGGATGCTACGTGTCCTTATTTAATTTGGTTTTCACCATGTCACTAGTGTTTGAACAGCACGCGCTTACTTTTTTGCTTGGAAGTTTTTGAAGTGTTTAATAGACACACTATATTTAAGCACTGACTTCAAGTGCCCAATAGTACGGGTGGGTATTTGTCGGTTCGGTCGGTATTATGAAAGTACGGTTCGATTTATTAGTTTTTGATTTTATAATATTAATAACCAAATCAAATCAAAATATTTACGATTCGGTGCAATTTTTTCAAAGTTCGGTTCGGTTCAATTATTTCCGATTTATTTTTTCAATTTTAAACGGTTCAAAACAAAAGCTGGCCATATAGAAATATAAAATTTAGCAATGACACGTCAACATAATATATCTAAAGATCGCACAACATCATTTACAATGCAACTAAGAAATATAATTTTCCAAGAATCACTTGTACTAGCGAAACAGAAAATTTAGATGAATTAAGAGCAACGCAGAACTAAAAGTCTGAGGAATAAATACACACTACGAAGACACCCTGATCTAAAATAAAAAACATGTGCCAAATATCTTCACAAGCAACATTCACATCGCACTGCTACGACAAACATTTGTTGTCCAGATTATAAATATGAACAAAGTAATTGGACAGAATTAATAATTAAAGCATTTTGAACAGTATATAAAACTTAATATAGTTTGTAAATTGATAATTCCTCTCTAGTTTTACCGGACCCTACTAGCTGTATTAGTATCAGACTATCCAAATCATGATGTAAAAAAGAAAAAAAATCAAAGATGTTTAAAGTTTGTAATTTGTAATACCCCTGAATTTCTGTTTTTCGGTTTAACCGAAAACCGTAATACAAAAATCGTGAACTGCACCGAAAAACCAAAAATTAATAATTTTAAAATCGTGCACCGACCGAAAAATTGAAATTCACGGTTCGGCCGATTTTTTTTGGTTCGGTCGGTATTATGCCCACCCCTACCCAATAGGTACAAGTTTAAGTTTAAGTGTTCATGTAAAAATTAAGAATTTTTACCTCCTATAGCAAAGGTTAACACCTTATTTATTTTAAATAAATATCATTTAAAAAAATTATATTCTATAGATACCTTTTAATGTTTATCGCAAAATATCTAATTTTGGTTATCTCCTACTCGTAAGCCACTAAATACGCTATTCAATTATAATATTTTCTTTCTCTCTCTACTTTGGTACAACTTTTACCTTAAATTTCTCATAAAGAGCTCTCCAATTCTTTCACCCACCATCGTCATTAACTGAAGGATCAATTTATCAACAATTATTAACCAAACTAAACAATCTAATCCAGTTATTTGTAGAGAAAGGATTAAACCCTAAACCTTTCCGTTGCAATTACAATTGCAGAAGAAATCCTTACCTCTCCCTGTTCGCATAGCAATGGCAAAGAATAGAAATAAGAATAAGAAAAATTGTTGTGCGGCTATGGATGTCTCCTCTGACAAGACAGTCATGGGTCCCCAAGCAGTGTTAATAATTTCTGCAACCGAAATTGAATCCAAAGGAGATGAAGCCTTCAATCGACGACGGCGTTTGAACAGTGAGATTCAAGATTTTTGCTCGACGGCGGATTCGTTGGAAATTAGGATTTGTTCTTGAACAAGGACGACGGAGTTTGGGGCTGAGCAACCTGATTTTCTGTTAATATATTTTAAGGTTTTTTCAACGTATCACGCTATATTTTCATGTATTTCATTGTATTCATTGTCTTTTTTTCATTGTAATTCAATGTATCTCGTTATATTCCATGTATTTCATTGTATTCGCTGTCTTTTTTTCTCATTGTATTTCAATGTATCCCGATGTATTCTATGTATTTCATTGTATTCACTGTCTCGCTATATGCCATGAATGTATTCATATATTTTTTTAATTAATATAATTTATGTATTCAGATGTATTATATAATTTCTCTGAAGATTGCTATGTTTTTGGGGTATTTTTCGGTTGAGAATCTTTTTTATAACTGAAAATACAAAATTTGTGTGTTATAATTGAGTTTGTTGAGTTATATTAGGAGTCTATTATGTTAATTGATTCACTTTCCGTTTTAAAAATAGTGTAATCCCCTATTTCACACCGTAAATATAGTCGAATATAGTCGAATACAATAATCTGTCCAGCTGTAATCCCATGTTTCACTCCATGAATGCAGCCGAATACTCTAATACAACAACTGATTAGCTGGACTTCCCTAATTCATGCCTATTTTTGCTAATGTATTCATGAATACAATAGCTTAAATACATCAAATACATCTTATAACCACAGAAAAGATATTTATAATCCGTAATATAGCAAATGGTATCTATAGATGGCTAATTACTACTAAAAGATAGTGCTTTATGAAAATTTCTCTAAAAATTATGGCCAAGTTAAAGGGGTTGTCTATGCATTTGGCCTAAATATTGGTATCAAATAGCCAATAAATGTATATCACAACTTTTTTTCTTCTTTGTCTATATCAATATGTATATTAAAATTTTATTTTCATTCTTTATATATAAATAATATTATTCTTTGTATATCAATAATATAAAATTATATATATAGTTATTGCTGCCTTTATATCAATGTATATCACAATAAAAATATTGTATTATTTGTATATCACAGTGTATAGCACATCGGACATGTGTATACCAAAATAGATATCATAAGTTTATTTTTCTTCTTTGTGTATAGCAAAAATTAATTTTCTTTGTATACCAAAATATTATTTACTCCCATAATTATATTTATTATTTTTATATTATAGAACATGCTTAAACATGTTATATCAAAAATTTATTTTCCTTTTTTTATCAATAATTAATAATTATATTATTTGTATATCACAGTGTATAACATAATAAATCAAAAATATTTAATAAAATTTTATTTTCCTTCTTTGTATAACACATTTCAGATTGGAAAATCAAGTTCAAGATGGCTCCACATGTGTATCCCTTATTGTAACCTGTGTATATCACTATGTACACCAGTGATATCTCATGTATATTATGTGTATCTGTGTATATCCATAAAAATTTGTGTTATATATATGATATACAATTTGATATACATGAGCGTCCATAAAAAATTACGTTGTATACACGATATACAAAGTTATATACACAGACGTCCTTAAATATTTGTGCATGATATACATTGATATACACGATATAAAACATGATATACACATGTCGTAGTTCGATTTTTAGGTTTTTTTTACCTGAAACCAGTCTAAATCACTTCTAATCTTGCTCAAAATTTGTATATAGCCTCGTTTAGGTATTTTCAACCAATTTCAATCACACATACTCATTCAATCCAATCAAAAAAGGAAGAGAGAAGAAAAACAAAATTGAAATATATTTTTTCTCTCTTAGTTTTTTCTAATCTTGCTAAAGTTTTGTATATAAACTCGTTTAGGTATTTTCAATCAATTACAATCACACCCACTCATTCAATCTAAGCAGAAACAAAAAAAAAGAAGAGAGAAGAAAAATAAAGTTGAAATATATTTTTTTCTCTTATTTTTTGTTTTTGATTTTTTCTGATGTGAGATCAACCTTACCTTTTTGTCCCACTGATTTTTCTTTTTTGCATAATTTGCAAGATGTTTTGCTAAACTATGAGAGCAAAGGAGAAGAGATAGAAGAAGATATACAAGGAGAGAAAGGGGGAGGGAAGCCAAAATAAGCGAGTAGTTTTTTTGAGACAGAATGTAAAATAGAGTAGTAGTTTTTTTTTTTTTTTTTTTTTTTTTAAGATTTGGCTATATAATGCCAATTGTTTGGAGCTATCTTTGCTAAACCTAATATAAGGCTAAAAAATTGCCAATTTTCTTCTTCTTTTTTTTTTATTGGGAAAATAACACTATATAGTCGCTCCCAAAATAATAGCCAAATATATATATATATATAAATTTATATATTTTTTGGCTACCGAATATAAATAGTTTTTGGCACGAGCTAAAAGTGAAAAAATTTCTTTTTTGGTTGGATGGTGCCCACTATATAGCCGCCCACCAAAACAAATAGCCGTCAAATATGTGTAACTATATAAAATTTACATATGCCTTGTATATTTTACATAATTATAGATACTTTATGCAATTAGTTTATAATTTATTTCTATTGACTAGCAGTTGTAAATATTTTTGGCGGAGCGACCAAGTGTGTAACTTTCCTTTTTTTGGTTAGTATTATTAACGGTAATTAAAGATAGCTAATAGCAATCTATATTTTATTAGAAGAACGTAGATTCTTAGCAAAATATCATTCATCTTTTTTTATCCTTTAAAAATAGAATTCATACTAAACAAAATAGTCATTTATATTAATTTCCTAATATTTAGGAATGATCATTTACTAAATTCCCTAATATTTATGAATCGTCATTTAATTATCTCCTAGATACTTAGGATTATAGTTTTAACTAAAATTTAGTTAATATTTTAGTCCTTATTTGAAACAGTTAAAAAGTTACCATACTTAGAAATTCAAGTACGATTAGACATGCACTTTCAAAGTCCTATTTTGATATTACAAAGTTTGTTATTAAACTTAGAACAAATTAGGTTGTCAACTTATCATTTCTAATTCAAACAAGAATGATAGTAATAAAACTATCCATTTGTGATATTGAATGTCTTTACCAAGAATGTTGAACAAAGTCAACTTTAACCCATTTTAAAGGCCAAATTCATTATTTTTTTCTAAAACTTCACATAAAAGCTTTTCGGAATGCGCTCGGACTGCGCACGCAAATCAAGGTGAGACAAAAAAAGGTTTTCCAGACCTCAAGATACATTTTTGAATTCTAAAACAAGAGATGACCTTTAGAGTGATCACATTCTCCACCTATAATCATTTAATTATTTTTCTATTACATAGGAATAGTCATTTAATTATTTTTTTAATATTCAAAATTATTATTTTATTATTTTTTAATTTATAGATAATCATTTAATTATTTTTCAAATATGAAGATCTTTTCTTTGGAATACCATATTATTTAATTTGAGCCCTTCACTATGAAATCCATAGATTTAGGAGTTATAAATTCCAAACACTTCTACAAGTACTTTCAGTTTCTTTTTTTCACTTTCTTTCGATTCCTCTCGTTTATGCTCCATGTTAACCAAAACTTTAATTATAATTAATATAAATAAGTTAATTTTTTATTCGAAAAGATATATAATGCTGCATAATATCTAAGACTATAAATTCAGCTAAAAAGTTAGCTACCCTAAGTATTGACAAATTAGCAAAACCTTGGCATTTCTAGAACTGTGGTATATTATACGCCAAAAAGTTTTTTTTTTCTTCTAAGAAGGCGTTTATCTTAAAACATAACTAGTGCATTATAAGGTTTGGAGCTGAACGCAGAGTTTCAGTTCCTATTACATCATTGGCTAGCAGCGGTAAAGCAAAAGAAGGTTGATCATCAAAAAAGATAACATCAGTAGTTTGAAATTTTTTGATTGTTTTCCCATGCTTAGCTAGTGCATCGACCATAGTGTTGCCTTCCCTAAATGTGTGTTGTAGCTAAATCACGTGGAGATCGTGGAGCATCGACATGCATTCAAAAATGATATGTGAGTGTTTTAGTGGGGTGGTATTTAGGATGTGAATGAGTACCTGAGAGTCCGTTTTCACTTGTAAGAGTCGTAAATTGCGATGATGTGCTAGTTGTAGCCCATGGTATAAGGCAAGCAATTCAGCTTGAAGAATATCTATGTGGCTCAGTGGTTTAGTGAAACCATACACCCAAACATCAGAGGCATTACGAAAAATTCCAGCAGCTCCCCCCCCCCCCATGTGGTTATGTTTATCAAAAACCCCATCAATATTTAACTTATAGAAGCCTTGGGGCGGGGGCTGCCTTTTTATTGGAGTAACAGTAGTTATCTTTTGTTTTGGATTCACTGAAGTAGTGAGGTAATAATATTGGGCTGCCTGGTTGTATACATTAAGGGGATTAACATTAGCAGTTGTGTTATTGAAGTTTTTATTATTACGATTGGTCCAAATATGCCAAAAAGTAATGGGAACTAGAATATAAGATGAAATTGTATTAGTATTAGTGGTGGTGGACAGACAGATTTGTTTGATCCAATTGAGAGTGATTTGTGGTGGCTGTGGGAGGTTTAGATAATGTCATATGACATATACGGCCATGGTGTAGTTGAAAAATATATGAAGAATATCTTCAGGCGCTTATCGGCAGACTGGACAAGTGGGATTATTGGTAAAATTTCGATTAAATAGAAATGTAAGGGTTGGTAATTTGTGTTATAGCATGAGCCAAAGAAAATGCATAATTTTGTTGGTAGAATGCTTGTTCGTATGAAAACTTTATTTAATTTGGTAAAAATTACTTGCCGACTAATATTTTAATTTGCTTCTTAAAAGACGAAAGAATTGTTTTTAACCAAAATCAATTGAATAAGCCGTATATATGAATGAATATGTTCACAAAATTATAAAAAAGCTATTAACGGAAAACTTAGAGATGGAAATTTTCATAATAAAAAATCTAAGATTTTTAACAGATAAAAAGTAAAGGGATTACGCCCTTCCCCCAAACATTTTCGAACAAATATCAATGATCTTTTAATTTCTTTCGAACCTCTTCAGTATTTGTACATTGGTTGAATTTTTTAATATATTGACAGATGATTGAGTTGTGGCTTTTCTGATTGAGTTAGGTATATATGATCAGTATTTTTAATTTTTAGTGACTTACATATTTGTTAATAATAACTCCAATATAATGTTTAATATAATTACTAAAACAATTATTCATTTAGATAGAGTACACATGCAACACACAAAATTTTAAGTTGAATACATTAATTGAGATATGAGGACTTCTATGTAACCGTGTTACTTTCTTGATTTAGTAGGATCAATAAGCATCATTATCAGGAACTAGACTTTTTTTTTAAAACTTTTGTTTATAATAAAAATATAATTTTCTAATATAAAATTTACTTTTATAAAATTTATACTCATTGAGACATGGTACATGCGTATCGCGTGTACACAGATAAATAAGGAAACGATGACATAGTCAAAAGAATGTCACACAAACTAATGTTTTTGGTTATCTTGTTGTGTACTCGTGCATCTTTATACACGGTACCATCCTTTCCTCTAATCGTGCAAGTAAGTGATTCAACTAATATGTCAATTTTGGAGAGGTTCTTTAAAAAAATTAAAGAAGTATATACTCAAGTGCAAGCATTTGTATGCTTCGTAGTCTATTATTATTACTATATATTATGTTAATGTTAATTAAGCTACTTCTTACGTATTTGATATCATTTTTATGCAACAAAAGGAAGTTAGATAACAAAAATAACTCACTGTATTAAAGTAGTTCAAATCATAACTTGGTGTCTATTGGTTTCTTATTCAAATTTATAATTTATCAGTTTTAGTATGAGTATATGACTTGTGACTTGGTATGTCTAAAGACAAGTAAGCTGCTTGTGTTGTGGCCACTACATTTTTCGTGTAACGACCCGACCTGTCGTTATAAGAATTAGCGTCTTGTTTAACGGCTTAAGATCTCGAGGAGCTTCGTAATACGCATTATGACCCACATGTATGGTCAAGTTTGATTTTTCGTAAGATTCGGAGTTAAATTTAATTTTAAAAAAATCAAAATCTTATTTTTGAAGCAAATGGAAAGAGTTGACCGAAGAGTTGACTTTTGAGGGAAAAAACCCCAAATTAGAATTTTAATTATGTCAATATATTCGTATGGTGATTTCGGACTTAGACGTGTGTCCGAATTTGGATTTGGAATTCCACAGGACAATTCAGTGCATTTTGGCTAAATAAGAAAGTTGATGTGTTCTAATTATATTATTTTATATGTGGAAGAGGTCTATTACCATGATGAATACCAATTGGATATGTTAGCAAGTGTACGAGGCATACTATAAGATATATGAGGTCTGAGAAAAGTCCTAAATCTAAGCCAAGTTGGAAAATTTCGTAATATACTAAAGTTGCAAATGAGTACGCACAAGACCTCATTTTGGACGAGCATATCTACATGTATATAAGAATTTATGTGATGCACAACCTATCAAATTAAAGCTCTTTGAGTCTAGTTTTCAATGCATCAAACCGTTCGTCATTTGGAGGAGTATACAGAAAGTTATTACCATTTTACCAGACTTGTGTCATAAGCGCGCCCAGGAGCGCGACCGCGCCGATTAGAAAGTTTTCTACCTGTGAGCACGGCGGGAGCGTGGCAGGAGCGCGGCAAAGCATGTAAAATCCATATAATACCCCTGGGCAGTGTAAAAATCGAAGGGGTCCGAAATTTCTTCCATTTTTTGTCATTCAAGCACGGATTTGGGCGATTCCAAAGGGGTTTTTCACGATTTCGACTTGGGTAAGTATTCTATATCCGTAAGTGATCACATTTCATGAATCTATATCAATATTCATCATTTATTTCGGATTTGGAGGAAAGAAATTGTGGTTTTTGTAAAGTTTTCCAAAAATAAAAATTTAGGATTTGAAGGTCCATTTGACATAGGAATTCGATGATTTTTGTATAGTTGAACTCGTATCGGAATGGGTTATCGGATTTTATGAGTTTCATCGGATTCCGAGACGTGGGACCCACAGGCAATTTTTGAGCTAACTTTCGGATTTTAATCCGGAAAATTTGTAAATTCATATAGAATTAGTTCCTACGATTCGTGTTGAGTATTTTGAATTGTTTATGACCAGATTTGAGAATTTCGGGCACAAATTCGCAAGGCAAAGACTTGTTGGAATTTTGAATTAATTGCAAAGCGAGGTAAGCATTTGGTCTAACCTTAGCTTGAGGGATTAGGCGTTGTGTCCTATTTGCTATGTGTTATTTGTTAAGTACGACGTATAGGCATGGTGACGAGTATCTATACGTTGGTATCAAGCATGCCCGTGAGTCTTATACTATGATTAATGTGATTCCGTTTCGTATTGTTCATGCTCTATATGATAATTTCTATTGAGGAATATAACTTATGGAAGTATTATTGTTAATTGAACATGGTAGAGCGTTGGCTCAAGTTGAGAAATTAATTGTTGAACATGGTAGAGCATTGGCTCAAGTTGAGAATTGAATTGTTGAACATTGTAGAGCATTGGCTCAAGTTAAGAATAAAATTGTTGAACATTATAGAGCATTAGCTCAAGTTGTGAATCGAGTTGTGAAGTAAATGTGAAAGAAGAAAGAAGAGAGAGAATCATTATATTGTCTCACTTGCTGGGATGTTATTGTTTTGATATTGTTTCCCTTGCCGGGATTTGATTGTTTGTACTATTATTCCCTTGTCGGGATTTTATTGTGATTTCATTTATTTTCTTGCCCTTATTTCTTGTGATTGTTGTTTGGGTGAGGAAGAGTGTTAAAGCACAAAGGGTGATGTCGTGCCGCACGATGTACAATTCTGTGATGATTATATTGATTTTATGGTGAGGATGAGAGTAAAAGTACAAAGGGTGATGCCGCGCAGTTTATATTGATTCTTATGGTGAGGACGAGAGTAAAAACACGAAGGGTGATGTCGTGCACTTGTCCTTGATTTTCCTGATTCTTGCTGATAATTGAGTTATGTTGTCCTTTACGTTTATTTACTAATTTTCTGTTGTTACTTGATTTTATTTCAAAGTTATAGATTCCCTTACCCTATTTGCCTTGTGTTTGTTGCTTGGGTGAGAAGAGTGTAAAGCACGAAGGGTGATGCCGTGTACTGTTTTGGTGAGAGAGTGTTAAAGCACGAAGGGTGATGCCGTATATTATTTTGGTGAGAGAGTGTTAAAGCACGAAGGGTGATACCGTGCACTTGTCTTTGTTTTCCTGATTTTTATCGATAACTGAGTTACGGTTTCTCTACATTTAATTGCTGGTTTTCTGTTGATACTTGTTGTACCCCGCAACATGATCTCCCCTTCCTATTTTCAATTGAACTACGGTGATCCTCATATTTATTTGTTGTTCTTCTGTTATTATTCAATGTCCCTGCAACTTGTTACCCTCTCCCATACTTAACTGTACATTACTGTTCTTATTTTCCGCTGTATATGATTTAACTGCAGAAGTTTATTTGGTAGTCTGGTCCAAGCCTTGTCACTACTTCGCCAAGGTTAGGTTAGGCACTTACCAGCACATAGGGTCGGTTGTGCTGATACTACACTCTGCATTGTCTTGTACAGATCCCAGTGCTGTAGACTTCGGACCGCAGTGAGATTGTTGTTTCTCGTTCATCAGGCGACCAGAGGTAGTCCTGCAGGCGTCCACAGGCCTTGGCGTCTCCTTTACCTACTATTTCTGTTTCTTTCATGTATTTCCAGAGACAGTGTTATATTTATTTCTTTCATACCCTTATTTGTAGTACTCCTATACAGTCTGTGAAGTTGTAACACCAGTCTTGGGTAGATTTGTTATGAATTGGTATTAGCAGTATTATTAAATCTTTACAATGCAGTCTTCCGCTTATTCAATTCTGTTGTTATCTAATTGTTGGCTCTAAACTGTTATCGAATTCAAAATGGAAACACAGTAAATAGTTTAGTTAGTTGGCTTGCTTAACTTTCACTAGTAGGCGCCATCACGACTCCCGAGGGTGGGAAATATGGGTCGTGACAAGTTGGTATCAGAGCTCTAGGTTACATAGGTCTCACAATTCACAGATAAGGTTTAGTAGAGTCTTGTGGATCGGTACGAAGACGTCTGTACTTATCTTCAAGAGGTTGCAGAACCCTTTAGGAAATTCCACATTCTTGAATTCTCATCGTGCGACATTTATTCAGCTTGAAGCGTAACTCCTTGAATTTCTTTCACGCATTCGTGTGCGCACATGAGGGATCGGTATCTGCTGTGCAACGACAGCTCGTATTCCCTGGATGAGGTGCGAGATGTGATTTCTGTGTGTGATGTTGGTCTAGTCTGGAGGACTTGAGGCTAGGTTTTGTCTATGGCTTGAGTACTGAGATTTCGATTGTGTGATCACGAGCATTTGGGACTTATATTTCCGTTTGTGTCCTTACTGGTGGGATTGTGACTGGATATCTAGGGGTAAGTATGATTTGATTGCGAGATGTGTTCAAATTGTTCAAATGTGATGGGAAGAGTTTGCTGAGGATGTAGCAAGGATTATTGGGTGTTTGACTTCTGTCTTGAGTTGGCATATGGCCTCGAGCTATGGGTGTATTGAAGGACCTCTCGTGTAGTTTAGTTGTACAGCAGAGTAAATCTTCATGTTGTGTTATGAGTTCATACTCAGAGGGGGATTAAGTGATTGTGTAATAGTTATGATTATGGAAGAGTATAGAGAGATACCAGTTTGAGGCTAAGCAAGTGGATTAACTTCTGCGGGATGTTCTGAAGTTTGTGTGATCCTTCTGTTGTTGGTTGACAGTCCTCTTTTACCAGTGAAATATACGTGTTGCAATTTGAGTTTGGATCGCTTATAAAAGTGGGCTTGACTGTTACGAGGGTGAATGCGAGATTTGTAAATGGTTTGAGGAATTAGACGGGTTATGTTGCATGAGCTTATGAAGGATTTAGCTTAATCTCATCCAGTTGGGGCAGCTCAATTAGTTATTGCAGCACAGACCGATGATAGGCCTGCCTTGTCTTTTGAGGCTTTGCTGAGATTGGATAAGTTTACCTAGCTATTTCCAGTCCATTTCAATGGTACACCTTCCGAGGACCCACATGATTTTTTTGAACTGCTGCCATGAAGTATTACAGAATATGGGAATAGTTGAAAGAAATAGGGGTTGATTTTACTGTGTTTCATATGATGGTTATTCCAGTTGTCTAGCATAGACTCAGTATGAGCAGCTGAACCCTCAAAGGGATTGTTATGAATGTGGTAGTACTACGCACATCACGGAAAAATTGTCCTAGACTTGGGAGAAACATAATTTTTTTTAAAAAGCACTCAGGCTACACGCCCATTGCAGTTACTACTCCACTTAAATGACCAGCCAGAGGTAGGGTCAGGATGTTAGAGGTGGAGGTGAGACTCATAGATGTGGAGACTTAGCCTTTGATATATTTTTCTATGGTATGCTTGAGGTCACAACACCAGATGGTGTCGTTACAAGTACGGTCTTGAATTATTATAAGGTAATAATTTTCTTAACTCAATTCGGTTCTAAGTATCGAGACAAGTCCTCCTATTGTGCTCCACTTATGAGTGAACTTCGTAATTCTGAAATCTATTTATGTGAATACTCCTGTTGGGAGATTCGATGGAGATATTTATATCTATCATTATGTGTTGTGATTTTGTTAAATGGAAAATTATTCAAAAGCAGAAAATGGAATGTTCCAATTTTGCACGATGTGCATATTACTTGTGGTACAGAGTTGAGGATGAGATCCTCGTATTTTATATAATGTGAAATATTTAAATCGGACTACAAGCTGCGGTGGATGTTATTTAAGGATGAGGTCCTTGTGGTGAAAAAAATATGTGTTTACATGCTCCCTTTGTGAAATTTAAAATTTGTACTACAGTACTTATAGGGAGTCATGCCTAGCTTATTTGATAATTCTTGTATGAATATCTCTATGCATAATTTGTCAAATTGTATTGTAATTATTGAGTTTTAGCCTACGAGGTGAGTGCCAGATGGCGTTAATTTTAAATCTTTAATTTGGGTAAGTAATTATGAGGTTTTCATACCTTGTTGTGAGTAAAGTGGAGGCTTGAAACGAGACTTTGTTAACATGGGGTTAATGGGCGATGTTATAATAGATTATGAACATCTATTAAGACCAGAGAAGTGGTTATAGTCATACATATGATGCATTTCATGTCGAGATATCATTATGATAATACCGTGCTTGTAATGCAGAGATTAGTGTTATTGATATATACATTCTGGTGCCTTGTTGGGTTATGGATGTGTTGTCAGGAGTTGTTTTGGTGTTACTCTGACAGGTGGATAGGCCCAATTACAGGGGAGACTCTGCCGAAATTTCTGAAAAATTTGGGAGTTAGAAAAATTTGGGACGTTGAGATGTGCGAAGAAAGAGATAAGTTACGTTGTGTATGTGAGGATGAATGACCCTAAGTGGGGGAGAATGTAACATCCCGGGAAAATTTTGAAGTATTTAAGCGCTATTAAAAGTTGATGTGTGTTGATATGAGACTAATACCGGGTGTTGGTGTGAAAAATTGGACCATTTTAAAAACGTTTGGAGAGTAAGAAATTTGGTCTTAAAGTTACAAATATGGATAAAGGAAATAATCTCAACTGAGATGGTGTTGTCGGGCTTGTGTCGAATGCGGTAACGTGAGATCAGCCAAGAGTATATGTGTAAAAGTAAAATCATCAATTTGGCAACCTCGGAATAATTCTTAGTACGTTCGAGGACGAACGTTTGTTTAAGAGGTGGAGAATGTAACGACCCGACCTGTCGTTATAAGAATTAGCATCTCGTTCAACGGCTTAAGACCTCGAGGAGCTTCGTAATATGCATTATGACCCGCATGTATGGTCAAGTTTGGTTTTTCGTAAGATTCAGAGTTAAATTTAAAGAAAATCAAAATCTTATTTTTGAAGCAAATGGAAAGAGTTGACCGAAGAGTTGACTTTTGAGCAAAAGACCCCAAATTTTAATTATGTCAATAGCTTCGTATGGTGATTTCGGACTTAGACGTGTGTCCGAATTTGGATTTGGAATTCCACAGGACAATTCGGTGCATTTTGGCAAAATATGAAAGTTGATGTGTTCTAATTATATTATTTTATATGTGGAAGAGGTCTATTACCATGATGAATACCAAATGGATATGTTAGCAAGTGTACGAGGCGTATTATAAGATATATGGGGTCTAAGAAAAGTCCTAAATCTAAGCCAAATTGAAAATTTTCGTAATATACTAAAATTGCAAATGAGTTTGCACAAGACCTCATTTGGACGAGCATATCTACATGTATATAAGAAGTTGTGTGATGCACAACCTATCAAATTAAAGCTCTTTGAGTTTAGTTTCCAATTCATCAAATCGTTCATCATTTGGAGGAGTATACAGAAAGGTATGACCATTTTACCGAACTTGTGTCATAAGCGCGCCCAGGCGCGCGGTCGTGGTTCGAAAGTTTTCTGCCTGTGAGCGCGGCGGGAGCGTGGCAGGAGCGTGACAAGGCACGTAAAATCCCTATAATACCCCTGGGCAGTGTAAAAATCGAAGGGGTTTGAAATTTCTTCCATTTTTTGGTCATTCAAGCACGGATTTGGGCGATTCCAAAGGGGTTTTTCACGATTTCGACTGGGGTAAGTGTTCTATATCCGGAAGTGATTGCATTTCATGAATCTATATCAATATTCATCGTTTATTTCGGATTTGGATGAAAAAAATTGGTGTTTTTGTAAAGTTTTCCATAAATAAAAATTTAGGATTTGAAGGTCCATTTGACATCGGAATTCGATAATTTTTATATAGTTGAACTCGTATCGGAATGGGTTGTCGAATTTTATGAGTTTAGCTGGATTCCGAGACGTGGCTGTCACACCTCCTTTTTCCGCCCCCGCTAGGGGTGTAGGAGTTTTTCCAATTAAAGGACAATCGAAACGGGATTTGTTTATTTATTTCAGAGTCGCCACTTGGGAGATTTAGGGTGTCCCAAGTCACCAATTTAATCCCGAATAGAGGAAAAGAATGACTCCATATTACAGTCTGCGAACCAGAAATCCGGATAAGGAATTCTGTTAACCCGGGAGAAGGTGTTAGACATTCCCGAATTCCGTGGTTCTAGCACGGTCGCTCAACTGTCATATTCGACTTGTTTATCTGATTTTATACAATTATGCGCTCTTGTGCAAGTTTTAACTGTTTACCGCTTTTATTATTATATTTTAAAAAGAATGTGAACATCGTTTAAAAACATGCCTTTGGATGACGTCACATGAAATGCACCCGCAATCCGGAACACAGTTTTATTCAATGTTTTGGGATTTGGATTTGGGTCGCATGAAATGCGCACCCGAGTTTAAGAAGGTAAGATTAATTAAATCGCGCCTAAAGAGTCTAACGCGTTATTGTCTTTGGAGAAGGCAGTAAAATTCACTAAACAGTCCATCCTAAATTCTAAGTATTTATTATGACCAATTATTGAGGGCCCCGCAGCTTGCATTTTTATTTGGCGAGGCTCGTCTCATTATTTTTAAAAGGATAATCTTAACATGACTATATTTTCTATTTTTTGTTTCCCAAAATAAATGAAGATAAGGTCCTACTTTATTTACATACTTTCGGGTTATTATAGTTAAGTTCCGAAAGTGAGTTGTTTAAAGAGTTCACATGGCAACGCATAGAACATTCTACATACAGACAGTAAAAGAAAGAAAAGACTACATTAAATTACAACTTTAAATCTTTCTCATTTTTTGCATTCATGCTTCGAGTGGCTTACAAGATGAACCAGCATATCAGTTTGTGTACCTAGTATTTGGAAAGCAAGGAAAGAAGATGAAGATCAGTAGAAGCAGTAGTAGTGTAAGACACAGTAACATCAGCAACCCAACAACAACAAATTCGAACCAGATTCAAGGCCTAGAAAACTTTGAAGAAAAACCGAACAACTCAATAGAACAAAACCCAAAAGTTTGTAAACAAACTAAACAGCAACAACCCACGCGTTTATTAAAACCCGAAACTAAACTCGTTTCTCACTTTGTTTTTGTTTTCTCTTTTTAAACTCTATCACACTCTTTTCAGATTTTCAGAATGTGTTCATCTCTCTCTAAGTAAGTCTTTCAAGTTCAAGTCTAATATTCAAGTCTTTTTCTTTTAAGTTCTCCTCTCAAGTCTTAAAGGCTCTGTCTAAAATGTGTCAAATGACTTCATTTATAACAAGACTCTTGTCTTGAATCTGCAACCCGAAATATTCCCCCAATTGCATGCTTTGTCCCCACTACTTAATGTTTTTCTTATTTTAAACTCTTGTCCTCCATGCTTAACATAAATAATTACATTATTCCCACCCCACTACATTATGTCTTGTTCCCCATTATATTAAACAATTATATCAAATGTTCAATTCCAAAAATACCCCTCTGACCGTACTGAAATTACCATTTTACCCCTGAACTTACTGCAAATTACCAAACTACCCCCATCAGCTATAACCAATCACCTAATCAATCTCAACCAAAATACAGCAAATATGACCAATTTTTAAACAAATTTCAACAACAAATCTCATGAACACATTGAATCATACAACTTCAAATTAATGGGAATAAGTTAACTATATTGGGAACCAATCCTGCTTAACTTAGACCATAAATGAATGAGCAAAGAGACAACAATATCAACAATAAAATACATGATTCAAACTAAATAAACAAGTCAAAAACCAAAACCCAAACCCACATTAAATCACTGAGGTTACAAACGAACTTCAAACAAAGATGAACATGAATTAAAACTATTTTGAACAACAAACATGACGGATTCAAATGATTTAACCAACATTAACAATTTCTGAAAAAAAATACATAAAAACACATGAAACAAACTGAAGAAATAATTAATTAAACTTCAATTTGAATCTAACGACATTAAACTAACAATTTCGCATGAACAAACTAAAAAAATTAACAAAACAATGAACACGAACAAAACAAAAATCAAACATTTACCGATTTTAGATTCGAGAATATCAAAAACAAAATACGGACAAAAGTGGAACTCAAACCCACTAACCGGATCGGAAACACGAACAACGACTGACCAACGACGAACTCGAACTGTGTATGGACTGTTTCGACAAACCCTGACCAAAGCTTGAATAAGCGAAATGGTAAGTCTCGTTTTTGGACTGGAGGCGCCGGAAAAAGTGAAGTAGTGCGATTTGGTTTTAAGTCCAGCTGCTTGACAAAGCAGCAGCGTCGCAGCCCAAGCAACTGCTGAACGGGCTAGAGCAGCAGCAATGTAGCGGAAAGGGCTTGGTTTTGGGAGTAGCAGCGACGACACAATAGGGCGTTTGGTGGAAGACGATGACAACGAAATGAAGTAGAAGCAGTCGAGGCAGCTGGAGGTAGCAGCAACGAGTTGGGATGGTTGTTGGCGGAGCTACTATTCGTATGGAGGAGATGAAACAACGGCCATGAGCTCGCACTCGAGCTCGAAGAAAATGATGAAGGGTTCGCCATTGTAGGAGCTTGGATGAGGCAGAAGATGGAGCAACGCAGCAGCCATGGGTCCGTTTGGACGTGAAGGAGAAGGTGGTGGAGGGTTGTTGGTGCTGCTGCCATGGACGTCGATATGGAGCTCGAAGGTGGTTGTTGCCATGGATGTCGATATGGTTTCGACGAGGACGGAGGCTGGGCGAGATGGAGCTCGAAGGTGTGTGCGTATGTGTGTGTGTGTATCGACGTGAGGGAGGGGGAAAGGGCAGCAACCATGGCTGGTTTTTTTCTTTGGGAGTGTTGGAGAAGAAGAAGAAGAAGGAGGGGGTGGGGGCGGATAGGTTTTTGGTTTTTTAGGGTTTTTTTGTTTTGTTTTGTGTAAGATAGGGGGTGTTGGGTATTTGGGTTATGGACCGGGTCGACCCGATTTGAAATGGACCGGGTCATAGGGAAGGTTGGGTATTTTTTGGGCTTGTGGCTTGAATTTGAAGAAGAGCCCAATTCCGATTTTCTTTATATTTTTGCTCTCTTTTCTTCTTTTATTTTTCTAAAACTAAATTCTAAAAATCCTTAAATTATTATTAAGTTATAAAAGCGCAAATTAACTCCCAATAACAATTAACGCACAATTAAGTAATAATTAAGCATAAAATTGTACATTTGGACATTAAATGCTAAAAATGCAAAAGATGCCTATTTTTGTAATTTTTAATTTTTGTAAAACAAACTTAATTAGTAACAATTGTAGAATTAAATCCTACATGTAAAATGCGACATATTTTTGTATTTTTTATTAATTTAACAAATAAACATGCACAGACAAATACAAATAATTATCCAAAAATGTCACAAAAACTCTCAAAATTGCACACCAAGGAAAATCATTTTATTTTGAATTTTTTGGGAGTAATTCTTTCATAGGGCAAAAATCACGTGCTTACAGCTGCCCCTCTTTGCCCGAAGACACGAAGGGTTTTCGTGCAAAGATAAAGTGAGCGATTTTTGCCCATCCGAGTACTCCGTGTGAAGCATTTTTTGAAAAAGATTTAACCGAACCTTTGCTTCAAAGGTTTCCTACATATCCCTGGCTAAAGGGGAATCAGGTTAATGTAGTTCGGGAAGTTTTGGTAGCTGGGACTACCATGGGACTGCAATGTTACTGCTGTTGCATGCTATTACCACTGCTTACCGATCTCCTTGTTACACCGTGCTTAAAAGAAAACAAGAAGCTAGGCTAGACTACAGATCATAAGATATCATCTATCTTTAACTTGTTCTTGTTGCCTTGCTTTCTTGTCGGCTTGTGTTTCTTCCGGTGCTTTTCTTCCGAGACTTTGGGGATGACACTGGCCTTTTGCTTTTCTGAATACCAGTTTTCATCATTTTGTTCGGTCCGCTGGGGATATGGCTTTCTTCATTAAGCATTTCGGCGGTTCCTCTGGGGATACGACTCTCTTCATCAGATTTGTTATGCTGGGCATAATTTAATGTTCACGGCCGCTTCTTTCAAGACGCGTCTTTTCTTCCTTTTGACTCAGGCGCTTGAATTTGTGCGGGGACCTCTTGTTGCAACCTTCTGCTTCCCGGTGCTGGGGATTTTTATTGTTTCCTGCTGGGGATTCCTGTTGTAACCTTCTACCTTCCGGTGGGTTACTGATTTCAAGATCTTCAGTATAAGACTGAAAAGTATTCCTCTCGTTATACAGGTGGGCGCCTGAAACATGAAATGTAAAGACTGAAAAGTATTCCTCTCGTTATGTAGGTGAGCGCCTGACTTCAATGACAACTTTGAAAAATAAAACGCCTTTCCTCTCTTCAGGCGGGCTCCTGACTTCAACAACTTTGAAAATAAAATGCCATTCCTTTCTTTAGGTTGGCGAAATTTTAACAACTTTTAAAAATAAAACGCCTTTCCTCTCTTCAGGCGGGCTCCTGACTTCAACAACTTTGAAAAATAAACGCCTTTCCTCTCTTCAGGCGGGCTCCTGATTTCAACAACAACTTTGAAAATAAAGTGTCATTCCTTCCTTTAGGTTGACGAGATTTAAACAACTTTAAAAATAAAACGCCTTTCCTCTCTTCAGGTGGGCTCCTGACTTCAACAACAACTTTGAAAATAAAATGCCATTTCTTTCTTTATGTTGGTGAGATTTAAACAAATTTAAAAATAAAACGCCTTTCCTCTCTTTAGGCGGGCTCCTGACTTCAACAACTTTGAAACTAAAATGCCATTCCTTTCTTTAGGCTGACGAGATTTCAACAACTTTTAAAAATAAAATGCCTTTCCTCTCTTCAGGCAGGTCCTAACTTCAACAAATTTGAAAATAAAATGTCATTCCTTTCTTTAGGCTGGCGAGATTTCAACAACTTTTAAAAATAAAACGCCTTTCCTCTCTTCAGGCGGGCTCCTGACTTCAACGACAACTTTGAAAAATAAAACGACTTTCCTCTCTTCAGGCGGACTCCTGACTTCAACAACTTTGAAAATAAAATGACATTCCTTTCTTTAGGTTGGTGAGATTTCAACAACTTTTAAAAATAAAACGCCTTTCCTCTCTTCAGGCGGGCTCCTGACTTCAACAACATCTTTGAAAATAAAATGCCATTCATTTCTTTAGGCTGGCGAGATTTCAACAACTTTTAAAAATAAAACGCCTTTCCTCTATTCAGGCGGGCTCCTGACTTCAACAACTTTGAAACTAAAATGCCATTCCTTTCTTTAGGCTGGCGAGATTTCAACAACTTTTAAAAATAAAATGCCTTTCCTCTCTTCAGACGGGCTCCTGACCTCAACAACAACTTTGAAAAATAAAATGCCTTTCCTCTCTTCAGGCGGGCTCCTGACCTCAACAGCAACTTTGAAAAATAAAACGCCTTTCCTCTCTTCAGGCGGGCTCTTGACTTCAACAACTTTGAAAATAAAATCCTATTTGAGGGCGGATGAACCCAAAATATCCTATTTGAGGGCGGATGAACCCAACATATCCTATTTTGAGGGCGGATGAACCCAACTAGGAAGTGCGTCTCCTACGAGTAAAACTTGTATGAACCAAAATCAGGAAGTGCATCTCCTAAAGCAAAATATAACCTGAAAGACCCAGCCTAGGAAGTGCGTCTCCTATGGGTGAAACTTCAATGATTCAAACTAGGAAGTGTGTCTCCTATGGGGTAAAAATGAACTTAGGAAGTGCGTCTCCTATGAATGAAATCTTAATTTAGGAAGTGCATCTCCTATGGGGTAAAAGTAAACTTAGGAAGTGCGTCTCGTATGGGTAAAATTAAACTTAGGAAGTGCGTCTCCTATTGGTAAAACTAAACTTAGGAAGTGCGTCTCATATTGGTAAAACTAAACTTAGGAAGTGCGTCTCCTATGCGGGAACCATTTCCTTAAAAACTTGTATTGTCTTCCCTCGTAACTGCTGGGGATAACACTGCTGGGGAATTATTTACTTACCTGTTGGGGGATAAAATGTTATCAGCTAGGGATAACGCTGTCGAGGATAACATTGCTGGGGGATTCTGATTCCTTCAGAACTAGTGCTTCACTCTTCGGAAGCTGCTGGGAATGATACTGGCCTTTTGCTTTTTCCGATCACAAGTTTCATCCTTTTGTTCTGTCCGCTGGGGAACAACTTCCTCCATTGAAACTTATTATGTTGGGGGCAACACTGGTTCAAAGACCACTTCCCTTGAGACTGGTGTTATCTTTATTCTTCCCCGAATGGGTACCTGACTTCCAGAAAATTTTCTAAATGGAAGGAAAATTTTCTGCCCCAGTTTGATAATCTCCCTTGTGGCATGCATTTCCGTCATCAATGCCATTTCCTTTACCTGTTTCAAATCAAACAAAATTTGTTAGTTTAAAACGCGGTGGTTGGTTGTGATACTCCTACTGGGATGACTTTTCCCTTTCTCCTTCCTTGCTCTGTGTTCCAAAACTTGTTTGGGATGATATTATTTGCTGGGGATAATCCCTTTCTGCTGGGGATATCCCTCTTCTTTTGTGGCATAGCTCGGAAACTGGCATTTCCCCGACTTTTAGTCTTGTATGAATTTCCCAAATCATGTTCATTGCTCTCCTTGATTTGTCCCCGTGCCTTGGCCTTGATGTTTACAACCTTTGATTTCGGCAAGGATATCCCTCTTGACATTCGTCAATCCTTTTGTCAATTCCCTTTTGCTGGGGATATCTTTCTTGACACTGGCCTCGCACTTGTTCCTTGCTGACTATACCACTTGGATGTACTAGTCAGATCTCATCTTGCATAATTGGAAAGCTGATGGCATATTTTGAAGTCAATTCTCACTTGTTCTGACCAAACAGACTATATTGGGGAATTTTTCTATGAAAAGAAGAAGATAAAAGGGAACAGAATAAAAAGACAAAGGAAAAAGATGACTCTTTAACAAAAGAAATTATAAATAAAACCTATCAAACGCCGATACTGACTCTAATGGTCGCGACATGCACATGTGGCCTATCCTCCGCCGTCAATCGTCTTTCAAGATCTTCACTTGGAGATTCCCCATCTGATTCTTAATCTTATTCGACTTGTAGTGCCCAAAGGGTTTTCACTATCAAGCCTCTCTCATTTTGGTTTTTTTCTCTCAGCTTTCATCGTCTTATGGTGTCCGTGAAGATTTTCACCGATAAGACTCTCTTAGTTGTATCACTTTACAGCTGGGGATTTGGAGTGTTTCCGATATGACTCTTTCTGCTGGGGATTAGAGTCCTTTCTGCTGTGGAACAGAATGTCATGTTCGCCGGTAAGACTCTCATTTGTCTGACTTGGCATCTTTTGAAGACTGATCAGAAGGTCTTTCTTTGGACCGTAATGTGGGTTTTGGATAGGCTAGAAAGAAATGGTATTAAAGGCTCAAAAACAAAATAAACTTGGGGTTCAAAATTACAACCTTCGGAACCATATTTGCTTACGACAAGCGCAACTCTTGCCCCAGTTTCTAGCTTGGGGATTTTTTATTTTTGTTATACTATGTTACATTATGCACACTATGCACATTATGTACCCTATGACCGAGCCCTGAAGCGCCTACGTATCCTCTTTGAGGAATCAGGTCAAACGTAGTTCCCAATTCCTCCGTTTTCTTCTGACTTTCTTTTGTTTTTTGTTATCATTTTTCTTTTTTTTTTGTTTTGTTGTTTTCTTTCTTTCTCTTTTTTTTTGTTTACCTGCCATGCTTGCGTTTTCTAGTCGTTGCTACTGATTCCGAGCGAGGGGTATGAAAGAAAATAAATAAGGCTCAAAAGGGGTAACGAAGGATAAAGTGTTTAGGTAGCAGAACAAAATGCCTTCGTCATTCCAGTCTTCAAAACATGCCAAGTGCAAACAACACAATTAAGCAAAGATTTGCAGTCTCTTCTGATGGTGCTGGACTTGACAATTATATTCCCATTTGCCTTTTCATTTGTCAATTCTAAAGCACCGTTGAGCGACACTCTCACTCTTATTATCATGAACGACCCTCATGCCAATTTGGCGAATCTTTCTTTTAACGGTTTTCTTTGTGTTTTACTTGCCCTAGTTCCGTATGACTTGAGCTCCGAATAATCTCAAACCGTCCTTATTTTCTTTAAATGTTCTGATCACCTTTCCAGGGTTTTATGATTAACTTTTAAGATTAGGCCCAAACTGTGTGCGCATGTCATGTCACTAGAATCGACGCTGAACAAAAATGATAAAAGGACTAAACAAAAAGATGACTGAAAATAATAAAAGACCAGATTTTGTATTAGACTAACGGGAAAATGGTTTGAATAACAAAACAAACAAAAACAAACCAGAATAAAATCCTAAAACAACCTGGACAAAACTTAAACAAACCGCTATGACAAAATGGAAAGATAAGAAGGTTTGACACAAACAATATCCGGATTACAACCCTAAGAATAATCCGGACAACAGAAATGACAACAAAATAAGCCACCAAAAGCTTCTCTCTTGCTAACCAAGGAACGGAGCGTCCTCCAATTTTATCAAAACTGGCATCTCAGCCACTGAGCTTCGCATCAGTATTGTCCAGACCAATGGCAACTTCAATATCATCAACCTTAGTCAACAAGTCCCAATAAGATTCGAGTGCTTCTGTTATCAGGCCTGATCCCCGCAAAGTGTGCTTCTGGGTCTTGTATTTCCGACTTACCACAAACCAACCACCTAACTTTCTTTGTGATTCAAAGCAAAACAGGTTAGAATGGACTCAGTCGGTCCTCATTATTAACAACATCTTTTTTTCATTTTTTTCATTTTTTTTCCATTCTTTTTTTTTTGCTTTCTTTATTGTGGTCGAATCTTATGGAGATTGCCTACGTATCATAACCCCGCATGAATCAGACCTTGCGTAGTTCGGACCAATAAAAGATAAATAATAATAAAACATTTTTTTTTTGGAATTTTCAATTTTCATATTAAAACAAACTTGATTACAAAAGTTAAAAAAACTGACCATACTAACAGACTTTGACAAAAGACAACAAACGGCCTCGAAAATCAAATAACTCGCATACTCTAATCAAAGAATTACAAACTCAAAAACAAACGGCCAGTTCCTTTCCCCGTTTGACAAATACAACCAAACGGTTATTTTTGCAAATGTGGCCCCTTCCAAATTTCACATGAATTTTGTGGCCGGGAGGATTATTTTATGACACTTTACAAACTTGTCCATTCTTTTACGAAAATAACCTTTCGACAACTAAAAGATACTCTAAGGCTATTTCGGCAAGAACGGTTTAAGACGCGGCCGAAGCTGGCTTGGCTTATTTTTGACTAAAAATCCAAACGGTATTCACCTGACCACTGACTCTTTGTTTTTTTTTCAAATTACAATAAAAACTTGGTGTTGCAAACACGGCCCTTCAGCGCCTCGGGGACGAAGATTTTTAAGGCTGTGTGGGTCAACTGGACAAAAAATACTAAACAAAATGACCCAAAGGTGGCTGTTTATGCAAAGTCAGCCATCCGGCGTCCCTTTCAGGAACATTCGTCTATGTTTTGACAAAACAACGTCACCCAACTTCTTTATGACAAAATTAAAATTTTGACATGTTTTTTATTATTTGTTTGTTTTTGGTTATTTTAGCAAAAGGGGAGGTTGGACCCGATGAGGGTTGCCTATGTATCTCACATCCGGTGAGAATCAAATCCGCGTAGTTCGGGAGATCATGAATAAAGTATAAACTAACTTTTTTTTTATATATATATTTTTTGAAGGAAAGACTTATAAAGAAGAAAGGGAGCATTTTTGCAAAGAAGGATTTCTAAAGAAAAAGATTTAAATTTTTTTTTGAATTTTGAAAGAAAAACTTCCAAAGAAGAAAGAAAATATTTTTGGAATTTTACTTTCAATGAAAGAAATGCTTCTAAAAAATATTTTTAAATTTTGAATTTTCTTTTCAATTTTGAAAGAAGAATGAAAATATTTTCGGATTAAAAGAAAATATTTTTATTTTCATTTTTATTTTATTTTATTTTATTTTTTTATTTTATTTATTTTATTTATTTTATTTTTTTTTTAAAAAACAATTAAAAAAACTTTCTAAAGACATCAATAATGGAAAATATTTTTGTATTTTTTTCTTGAAAATTGGGGGTCTAAAAAATACTTTTCTAGAAAGGAAATAAAGAAAAATACTTTTTTGGATTTATATATATATATTGCAACAAATAATAAAACCACGTTCAATGCAAGATCTTTTTTTATTTTCATTTTTGGCATATTTATAAACAAATAAATAAATAAAAATCATTTTAAAAACAAGACTCTTTTTTCATTTTCATTTTTCATGGCAAGACAAACTATTTTTCTTTTTCTTCTTTTTTTGTTTATTTTGAAAACAAGACAAAGTGAAGATTTTTTTTCTTTCCGTTTCAACAAAATGACCAACCTATTCTTCAACCTAAAAATAAGAGACTCTTTTCTATTTTTTTCTTTTGCTTTTTTGAGTGAAACAAACTATATAAAAAAAATATTTTTCTTTTTTTTTTCATTTTCCCCAAAATTTCGGCAGAATTTCGCCAGTATTTGGGGCATTGGTTTTATTTTTTTTTATAAAAAAAATAGGCAATTAACTCTCTACACAGTTACTTCCCTTTTTTTCGCAATTTTCCAATATCATTTGTCCGCCAAATGACTCATTCACCCTTGAATAAATATAACATGTAGCACATAGGATGCCAAAGATGGTCTATTATTTTCAGGTTGCTTGTCCTAGACGGACCCAACCCCTGTGTTGAGTCCCCTAAGTCAAATGCACATGATGCAAATAAACGTTCCTACTAGGGATCCGGCATGTGGCTTTGTTATACTAGGTTCAGAACCTGGGTGTTTGTTCTAGACCTGGCTTACCCGAGCGGACAGCTCGAGCCGAGGGGGGGCAGCGTACCGGGAATACAGAAGCTTCACCGGCTTAGCAACTTGTCCGAACCTCGTTCTAAATTGGGATTTGACACTATACAGAAAAGAAGTCGTACGAAGTACACCCTTCTTCATGATTCAGAAGACTCAGAGAGGAGATGAGTTTCGACATAGTTTATATACAGTTCACGTAATATCAAAGCGGTGAAAGACAACCAATTAGCACATTGAGCCCAAACATGTAACAAAATCAGATAAAACCAAATATAACAATTTATCTAAACTCGAATTTCTAACCCTGAACCAGTGGTTCTGGGTCAAAATTCCCCAGTGGAGTTGCCAGAGCTGTCACACCTCCTTTTTACGCCCCCGCGAGGGGCGTAGGAGTTTTTCTAATTAAAGGACAATCGAAACGGGATTTGTTTATTTATTTCAGAGTCGCCACTTGGGAGATTTAGGGTGTCTCAAGTCACCAATTTAATCCCGAATCGAGGAAAAGAACGACTCCATATTACAGTCTGCGAACCAGAAATCCGGATAAGGAATTCTGTTAACCCGGGAGAAGGTGTTAGGCATTTCCGAGTGGTTCTAGCACGGTCGCTCAACTGTCATATTCGGCTTGTTTTTCTGATTTTATACAATTATGCGCTCTTGTGCAAGTTTTAACTCTTTACCGCTTTTATTATTATATTTTAAAAAGAATGTGAACATCGTTAAAAAACATGTCTTTGCATGGCGTCACATGAAATGCACCCGCAATCCGGAACACAGTTTTATTCAATGTTTTGGGATTTGGATTTGGGTCGCATGAAATGCGCACCCGAGTTTAAGAAGGTAAGATTAATTAAATCGCGCCTAAAGAGTCTAACGCGTTATTGTCTTTGGGGAAGGCAGTGAAATTCACTAAACAGTCCATCCCAAATTCTAAGTATTTATTATGACCAATTATTGAGGGCCCCGCAGCTTGCATTTTTATTTGGCGAGGCTCGTCTCATTATTTTTAAAAGGATAATCTTAACATGACTATATTTTCTATTTTTCGTTTCCTAAAATAAATGAAGATAAGGTCCTACTTTATTTACATACTTTCGGGTTATTATAGTTAAGTTCCGAAAGTGAGTTGTTTAAAGAGTTTACATGGCAACGCATAGAACATTCTACATACAGACAGTAAAAGAAAGAAAAGACTACATTAAATTACAACTTCAAATCTTTCTCATTTTTTGCATTCATGCTTCGAGTGGCTTACAAGATGAACCAGTGTATCAGTTTGTGTACCTGGTATTTGGAAAGCAAGGAAAGAAGATGAAGATCAGTAGAAGCAGCAGTAGTGTAAATACACAGCAACAACAGCAACCCAACAGCAGCAATTTCGAACCAGATTCAAGGCCCAGAAAACTTTGAAGAAAAACCGAACAACTCAATAGAACAAAACCCAAAAGTTTGTAAACAAACTAAACAACAACAACCCACGCGTTTATTAAAACCCGAAACTAAACTCGTTTCTCACTTTGTTTTTGTTTTCTCTTTTTAAACTGTATCACACTCTCTTCAGATTTTCAGAATGTATTCCTCTCTCTCTAAGTAAGTCTTTCAAGTTCAAGTCTAATATTCAAGTCTTTTTCTTTTAAGTTCTCCTCTCAAGTCTTAAAGGCTCTCTCTAAAATGTGTCAAATGACTCTATTTATAACAAGACTCTTGTCTTGAATCCGCAACCCGAAATATTCCCCCAATTGCATGTTTTGTCCCCACTACTTAATGTTTTCCTTATTTTAAACCCTTGTCCCCCATGCTTAACATAAATAATTACATTATTCTCACCCCACTACATTATGTCTTGTCCCCATTATATTAAACAATTATATCAAATGTTCAATTCCGAAAATACCCCTCTGACCTTATTGAAATTACCATTTTACCCCTGAACGTACTGCAAATTACCAAACTACCCCATCAGCTATAACCAATCACCTAATCAATCTCAACCAAAATACAACAAATATGACCAATTTCTAAACAAATTTCAACAACAAATCTCATGAACACATTGAATCATACAACTTCAAATTAATGGGAATTAGTTAACCATATTGGGAACCAATCCTGCTTAATTTAGACCAAAAATGAATGAGCAAAGAGACAACAATATCAACAACAAAATACATGATTCAAACTAAATAAACAAGTCAAAAACCAAAACCCAAACCCACATTGAATCACTGGGGTTACAAACGAACTTCAAACAAAGATGAACATGTATTAAAACTATTTTAAACAACAAACATGACGGATTCAAATGATTTAACCATCATTAACAATTTCTGAAAAAAATACATAACAACACATGAAACAAACTGAAGAAATAATTAATTAAACTTCAATTTGAATCTAACGACATTAAACTAACAATTTCGCATGAACAAACTAAAAAATTAACAAAACAATGAACACGAACAAAACAAAAATCAAACATTTACCGATTTTAGATTCAAGAATATCAAAAACAAAATACGGACAAAAGTGAAACTTAAACCCACTAACCGGATCGGAAACACGAACAACGACTGGCCAATGACATACTCGAACTGTGTATGGACTGTTTCGACAAACCCCGACCAAAGCTTGAATAAGCGAAATGGTAAGTCTCGTTTTTGGACTGGAGGCACCGGAAAAAGTGAAGCAGCGGGATTTGGTTTTAATTCTAGCTGCTTGACAAAGCAGCAGCGTCGCAGCCCAAGCAGCTGCTGAACGGGCTAGAGCAGCAGCAACGTAGCAGAAAAGGCTTGGTTTTGGGAGTAGCAGCGACGACACAGTAGGGCGTTTGGTCGAAGACGATGACAACGAAATTAAGCAGAAGCAGTCGAGGCAGCTGGAGGTAGCAGCAACGAGCTGGGATGGTTGTTGGTGGAGCTACTATTCGTATGGAGAAGATGAAGCAACGACCATGAGAGCTCGCACTCGAGCTCGAAGAAAATAATGAAGGGTTCGCCATTGTAGAAGCTTGGATGGGGCAGAAGATGGAGCAACGCAGCAGCTATGGGTCCGTTTGGACGTGAAGGAGAAGGTGGTGGAGGGTTGTTGGTGTTGCTGCCATGGACGTCGATATGGAGCTTGAAGGTGGTTGTTGTCATGGATGTCGATATGGTTTCGACGAGGACAGAGGCTGGGCGAGATGGAGCTCGAAGGTGTGTGCGTGTGTGTGTGTGTATCAATGTGGGGGAGGGGGAAAGGGCAGCAGCCATGGCTGGTTTTTTTCTTTGGGAGTGTTGGAGAAGAAGAAGAAGGAGGGGGTGGGGGGCGGATAGGTTTTTGGTTTTTTAGGGTTTTTTTGTTTTGTTTTGTGTAAGATAGGGGGGTGTTGGGTATTTGGGTTATGGACCGGGTCGACCCGATTTGAAATGGACCGGGTCATAAGGAAGGTTGAGTATTTTTTGGGCTTGTGGCTTGAATTTGAAGAAGAGCCCAATCCGATTTTCTTTATATTTTTGCTCTCTTTTCTTCTTTTATTTTTCTAAAACAAAATTCTAAAAATCCTTAAATTATTATTAAGTTATAAAAGCACAAATTAACTCCCAATAACAATTAACGCACAATTAAGTAATAATTAAGCATAAAATTGTACATTTGGACATTAAATGCTAAAAATGCAAAAGATGCCTATTTTTGTAATTTTCAATTTTTGTAAAACAAATTTAATTACTAACAATTGTAGAATTAAATCCTACATGCAAAATACGACATATTTTTGTATTTTTTATTAATTTAACAAATAAACATGCATAGACAAATACAAATAATTATCCAAAAATGTCACAAAAACTCTCAAAATTGCACACCAAGGAAAATCATTTTATTTTGAATTTTTTGGGAGTAATTCTTTCATAGAGCAAAAATCACGTGCTTACAGTGGCCCACGGGCAATTTTTGAGCTAAATTTCGGATTTTAATCCGGAAAATTTGTAAATTCATATGGAATTAGTTCCTACGATTCGTGTTGAGTATTTTGAATTGTCTATGACCAAATTTGAGAATTTCAGGCACGAATTCGCGAGGCAAAGGCTTATTGGAATTTTGAATTGGTTGCAAAGCGAGGTAAGTGTTTGGTCTAACCTTAGCTTGAGGGATTAGGAGTTGTGCCCTATTTGCTATGTGTTATTTGTTGAGTACGATGTATAGGCATGGTGACGGGTATCTATATGTTGGTGTCAAGCATGCCCGTGAGTCTTATACTATGATTAATGTGATTTCGTTTCGTATTGTTCATGCTCTATATGATAATTTCTATTGAGGAATATAACTTGTGGAAGTATTATTGTTAATTGAACATGGTAGAGCGTTGGCTCAAGTTGAGAAATTAATTGTTGAACATTGTAGAGCATTGACTCAAGTTGAGAATTGAATTGTTGAACATTGTAGAGCATTGACTCAAGTTAAGAATAGAATTTTTGAACATTTATAGAGCATTGGCTCAAGTTGTGAATCGAGTTGTGAAGTAAATGTGAAAGAAGAAAGAAGAAAAGAATCATTATATTGTCTCCCTTGCTGGGATGTTATTGTTTTGATATTGTTTCCCTTGCCGGGATTTATTGTTGTACTATTGTTCCCTTGCCGAAATTTTATTGTGATTTCATTTATTTCCTTGCCCTTATTTCCTGTGATTGTTGTTTGGGTGAGGAAGAATGTTAAAGCACGAAGGGTGATGCCGTGTATGATTTTGTGAGGAAGAGTGTAAAGCATGAAGGGTGATGTCGTGCCGCACGATGTACAATTCCGTGCTGATTATATTGATTTTATGGTGAGGATGAGAGTAAAAACACGAAGGGTGATGCCGTACTGTTTATATTGATTCTTATGGTGAGGACGAGAGTAAAAGCACGAAGGGTGATACCATGCACTTGTCCTTGATTTTCCTGATTCTTGCTGATAATTGAATTATATTGTCCTTTACTTTTATTTACTGATTTTCTGTTGTTACTTGATTTTATTCAAAGTTATAGATACCCTTACCCTATTTGCCTTGTGTTTGTTGCTTGGGTGAGGAAGAGTGTAAAGCACGAAAGGTGATGCCGTGTATTATTTTGATGAGAGAGTGTTAAAGCACGAAGGGTGATGCCATAATTGTTTTGGTGAGAGAGTGTTAAAGCACGAAGGGTGATGCCGTATATTGTTTTGGTGAGAGAGTGTTAAAGCACGAAGGTGATGCTGTGTACTTGTCTTTGTTTTCCTGATTTTTATCGATAACTAAGTTACGATTTCTCTACATTTAATTGCTGGTTTCCTATTGATACTTGTTGTACCACGCAGCATGATCTCCCCTTCCTATTTTCAATTGAACTACGGTGATCCTCATATTTATTTGTTATTCTTCTGTTATTATTCAATGTCCCCGCATCATGTTACCCCCTCCCATACTTAACTGTACATTACTGTTCTTCTTTTCTGTTGTATATGATTTAACTACACAGGTTTATTTGGTAGTCTGGTCCTAGCCTTGTCACTACTTCGCCGAGGTTAGGCTGGACACTTACCAGCACATGGGGTCGGTTGTGCTGATACTACACTCTGCACTGTCTTGTGCAGATCCCAGTGCTGTAGACTTCGGACCACAGTGAGATTGTTGTTTCTCGTTCATCAGGCGACCCAAGGTAGTCATACAGGCGTCCGCAGGCCTTGACGTCTCCTCTACCTACTATTCCTGTTTCTTTCATGTATTTCCAGAGATAGTGTTATATTTATTTCTTTCATACCCTTATTTGTAGTACTCCTATACAGTCTGTGAAGTTGTAACACCAGTCTTGGGTAGATTTGTTATGGATTGGTATTAGCAGTATTATTAAATCTTTACAATGCAGTCTTCCGGTTATTCAATTCTGTTGTTATCTAATTGTTGGCTCTAAACTGTTATCGGATTCAAAATGGAAACACGGTAAATAGTTCCGTTGGTTGGCTTGCCTAGCTTTCACTAGTAGGTGCCATCACGACTCCCGAGGGTGGGAAATCCGGGTCGTGACATTTCGGTTCATCTTTTACTCCACGCATGGATTTAACCAACTAGTCTTAGGGTATGCACTTTGCGCGTATAACCCGTATCAATAAGTATATACTTTTAAAAATTATATAAATATTATACGTATAATTGACGCGCAATTGTTAAAAGGTATCTCTATGTCTTGATTTTGAGTTAATGGTTATAATAATTGTAAATATTGAGATAATTTATATCTAATTATAGTGGTTTTAGAATGTGTATTTATATTTTAATACATAATTTTTCAAGAATGCCAAAACCAAAATTATATAACTTGAGTTTTATACCCTTTTGTTGATATGAAGCCCTTCACTGTTTTAATATAGTTACCTTTTTCATCCTACTTCTAATATTAAATAGAGCTGAAAGTGACGAAAATTTCATTTACGAAAAAAAAATGCCTAAATCTAAAAACAGTATAAAGTGGTCAAAACTTTCCTAATATAAATTGAAAATACTTGAAATTTAGTACTCGTAAATTTAAATGGAATTGAAAATAAGGAATTCTAAAACTAAAAGTAATTGAGAAATCAAAGTTCTAAAAAGTAGAAAAATAATTAAATGACTAATTCTAAATATTAAGGGATTAATTAAATAACTATTTTTAAATATTTGAGAAATAACAAAATGACTATTTTGTCCAGTATGAACTGTATTTTTAAAGGATAAAAAAGGCGAACGATATTTCGGTAAGGGCCTTCGTACTTTTAATATATATATATATATATATATATATATATATATGCTTATAAATTTCTAGTTAATTAATTTCGTGTTTCTCATCAGATGACCGACATCACTTTCTTTAATAAAAATTTAAACCTAATTTTATTTATGAGAATTTTTAGAAACCACTATATTTTAGTGATTATTAGCTTGTTATAGCTACCATTTACTAAATTACTTCCTATAGCTATGTTTTCAGTTGTGAAAACGGGAGAGTCCAGCTTAGCAGAGAATGTATTCGACTGTATTCGCGAGTTATATTCGTGAATACAATAGCAGAATTCGCGAAAAAAAGCTCTTCAACTGTTTAAAAACGGTAAGTGAATCAATTAATTTGATAGACTCCTAATCTAACTCAACAAACTCAATTATAATACACAAAATTTATATTTTCAGCTATAGAAAATATTTTCAACCGAAAAACACCCCAAAAACAGAGCAATTTCAGAGATTCAATCCATTATTTCTTTTTTTAATGGTATCTTTACTAAAATATTTTTTAGTGGTATCTTTACAAATAGATTTATATATTGAAATTATATAATTACATTGAATACAGTTAAATACATAAAAATACATTGAATGTATGATGTATAGCATGTCATCTATAGTGCAAATACATATGAATACATATTGCAGATACATTTGAATACATATATACATCTGAATACATAAATTATATTAATTTAAAAAATATATGAATGCATTCTACAATACATTGAATACGTACTGCTGAATATATACTGCCGGACAAAATAGTGAAACAAAGTGAAGCTTTGAAATTATATAATTACATTGAATACAGTTAAATACAATGAATATATTGAAAAAGTAGAAAAACTAAATACAGTGAATATTGAATACAATGAAATACATGGAATACATCGAGATACATTGAAATACAATGCAAAAAAGGTAACAGACTCTTCAAGTTTCTCAGTCCCAAACTCCGTTCCCAATCCGCCGATATCCAGGCCGCCTCCATGTGGTTCATCGCTGCCGGTTAAATGAAGATAGTTGTTGAAGAAACACCAAGTTAAAGGATCAAATGGAAACTAGAAACAAAACTTCTTCAGATCTCACAAGGCAAACATGAACAATCAATGCAAATCTAAGAAAAATTTAGAATGTGTAACACAACTGTGTGAAATAAATCGCTGACCGGAGGAGGGGTTTAGGGGTGACACAACAAGGAAGGGGGAAGTGGTCGCCGGCTGGACCTATTGTTGGCGGAACACAGCCCCTGCTAGGGTTTCTAAAAGCAGGGAAAGAAAAAACCGGGGGAAAAAAGAGAAGAAAGAGGAAAGAGAAAGGAGGAAAGAGGGAACAGAGAGAGAGAAAAATAATACACAACGTATTTAATGGCTTAAAGGTAGGAAGTGACCCATAAATAGATATTTTGCTACAAAAATTAAAAGGTAGCTATAGGAGATAATTTTTTTAAAAGGGTATTTATTTATAATAAATAAAGGGTGTGTTTGGTATAACGGAAAATGTTTTCCGTGGAAAATATTTTCCAAGAAAATATTTTCTTGGAAAACAAGTAGTAATCTTATTCATTTTTCGGTGTTTGGTACGCAAATTAAGGAAAATGACTTCTCAAGAGTATTCATAAATAATTTAAATATAATAAACATGAAGCCATAAACTTTCAAACCAACAACTTTTCGAGCCCACAAATTTCATAAATTTTCGAACAGCTAAACTTTCAAAACTGCAGAATTTCGAACCTGTAAACTTTATAATTTCTAAACCCGTAAACTTCCAAACACATAAACCTCCAAACTCATAATTTTGGAACTTGTAAAATTTTGAACCTTTCAACCGATAAATAAAAAACTTAAAACTAAAAAATATATTTAAAAAAGAAATTTCGGGGGGGGGGGGGGGTTGAATCTTTAAACCGATAAATAAAAAAATTAAAACTGAAATATATTTTTTTTCGGAGAGGATGGGGGGTGCAAGTGAGAGGGGTTGGGGTGGGTGCTGAGTGGTGCAGAAAAACGAAAAAAACAGAAATTTAAAATTGCAAAAAAAAAATAAGGTAAAAAGAAATAATTTTTTTACGGCGTGGTGGTGGGTTGGGGTGGAGGGGTAGTAGGGTAGGTGGTAACGGAAAGACTGAAATTTTTTTAAAAAAATCTTTTTTTGGAGAGGGGGTGGGGGTGGGTTGGTGAGCGTGCGGAAGGTTGAGAAGGAGTTTTGGAAAATGTTTTCCCTTCTCTTGATAAGGAAAACATTTTCCTTCAATTGGAGGAAAATGAGTTCATAAGGAAAATGTTTTCCTTCATACAAACACACCCAAAATATCAACCTTTGCTATATGAGGTAAATTTTTTAAAAATGGGTTAAGATGACTTTGAAGCTAGCTTATAAATGGTGGGCGATGTGCACAAATAATCACTAATAGCACCTGTCTTTATTTTAAAACCAATATTTTAAATGTCTTTAGGCTTTAGCCACTGGTTTAATAAACTTATACTTGACTGGACAAAAATACCCTTCTGCTATAACTTATACCTACGCTTTTATGAACGATCAACATCAGCAGCAGCAGCAACGCACGTAACTACTTCATTGTGATCGTCGAAATTGCAGAAGATTCTCTCCCCTATTTCAAACTGTAGAATTCAACCTTCTCGTCCAAAAATTGACATAGATTTACAGTAAGTTATACTTTTATGTGTTTCTATTGATTTTTATTTCGACATAGTTATACTTTTTTCGATTACTATTGATTTTTATACAGTAAGTAGAAATTTGATTTTTTTTTGAATTTCTGGATTGATAAGGTTAAAGACATCGCGTTCTATGATAATTCTATAAAAATTGAGCACATAATATTAAGGACATAGTGTCCTGATTTTGTAAATTGAATTGAAAAAGTTAAGGACTTAATGTCCTTAACTTTGTTGCTGTTCTTCTGTATATTAAGGACATACTGTCATAGTTTTGCAAATTGTTTTGAAAAGGTTAAGGACACTTGGTCCTGAAGTTTGAGTTTCAAGTTGAAAAGTTCAGGACACTTCGTCCTGAACTTTGACTTACATGTTCAATATTTAAGGAAACGTGGTCCTTAACTTACAATTATAAGTTAAAAAGTTAAGGACAGGTAGTCCTTAACTTCAAGTTTCAAGTTCAATAATAAAGGACACTTCGTCCTAAACTTTGAGTTGCATGTTGAATAGTTAAGGACACTTGGTCCTTAACTTAGAGTTCCAAGTTAAAAAGTTAAGGACATGGAGTCCTTAACTTCAAGTTTCAAGTTCAAAAGTTAAGGACACTTGGTCCTTAACTTTTCGTTTTAAATTCAAAAGTTAAGGACATGAGTCCTCCTTAAGTTTTGATAGATCTTAAATGTTCCTGCCTGATGTTTTGATGATCTAACAAACTTACTGCTAAGAACCAGATAGGGAACCTGACCTACTTGGATTGCTGCAAGCGTTAATAGATTTCGGCTAAAGATGAATTGCTACAGCTTCAGAAGATAGGAACCAAACAAGGACTTGATGCTCTTGTGGTTTCCTCAAAGCAGAACAAAGTTATTTGGACACAGCTAGAAATGAAGTGACCGACGACACTGTTTTTGCCGCACTGTACCACACTGTCAGCCCACTCATTCTCTAACCAAACAAAGTACTCACATCATTTCAAGTGATGTGATCAAGATGTACCAAATGAGCTTTATACAAAAACATCACTGGAAGGTTTCTGTTTCTCATTCAAGCCTCTTGCAAAAACAGAAAAATCATCCTCTCAAGCTTGAAGAACAAGGTTGAATGCCACTACGGACCAGTTCCTAAAAGATTGATTGTTGATGTCCTAGTTGAGTTGTAACCGTGTTATTGTACTTACTATATCTCCTAAATCGCTTACTTAGAAGCATACTGATTAGGAATCCTCTTGTAAATTCGTAAACTCGTTGAGTTTATATTGTGACTAGATTTAGTCATAAGGAAAAGTCTTTGTAATCATAGTACAAAGTGGCTTGTGGTGATAGCATCACAAGTTAGAAAAAGCCTTTATAACTAGGATAGTCACAAAGTGGCTTGTGGTAAAGGTACCATAAGTTAGTTGAGTAAATCCTTTGCAATAGGAAGTATTGTAAAGTGGCTTATAGTAGGTAAGATTACAAGTTAGTGAAGTTAAAAGCCTACAGGTGTAGGTCGTGGTTTTTTGATCCCCTTGTACGGGATTTTTCCACGTAAAAATCCTTTGCCTCATTTACTTACTGATTTACTAAGTGCTCTCAGTAGAATCTTGTAGAGGACCAGGTACTCTACGATTTGGTGGATCCATACAATCTAGCAAGTTTGACTTGCAGGTTTAAAAGTTAAGGACATACAATCCTTAAGTTTGAATTACAGGTTCAAAAGTTAAGGACAAGCAGTCCTCAATTTTAAATTCCAAGTTCAAAAGTTAAGGACACTTGGTCCTTAAATTGGTCTTGAACTTACAGTACATGTTCTTAATTATACAGGGATTGCTCTATAAAATATGTCCAGAGTTTCCAATTCTCTTGACTTGCAGAATGAAAACAATATGCATTATAGTTGCTTTTAATGGTAGATGGACTGGAGACTATAAGTATCTTGATCATCAAACAAAGCTTGTTCTAGTACCTGAGACAATTCTTTCAAGATTTCATTAAACAGATCTTTGAAGTTATTGAATTGGATAGAGACAAGTTTGAAGCAGTGATATAGTTTGATATCAACCTTGGAACAAACAAGGGAATGCTTGTATCCAAAGATTTAGATCTTCACACATGTATAGAGTTACTAAAAACTCATTCACTCTTCAAGGGCTGTCGTTTCATTGTTGATATTTCGGAAAGAGTTTTTGGATCAACAAGCAACTTTGAACATGTTAACAAAGAAGCTCAACATGACAATCAAAACAAATGCCAACAGATAATGGAAATAGATATGGTTGAAGCTCAACCAATAACTGAAGAGGTGTTTCAAACACATGACAACATAGAAACTCAACATGACAATCAAAACAAATGCCAACAGATAATGGAAATAGATATGGTTGAAGCTCAACCAATAACTGAAGAGGTGCTTCAAACATTTGATTCTATTCAAGTAGAAGGACAAAGCATTATAGAGATTGACAACGAACAAGCTTTGGGCATTCAACTCTTAGAGAGTGCACTGGTAATCAAAGAAGTTGATGAAAAAACCTCTACTCAACTAACTAGACGAAGATCAAATTTGAAACAAAAATAATCCCCAACTATGATATTAAGAGAAAATGATTCATGGGATGAAATAAAAGTGGGATCAGTATTTGACAAAAAGAAGAGTATAATTAACTATTTTTCGAATATAGCAATTAAAGGACATTTTGAATTCAAGGTTGTTAGATCAAGCTCAACAAGATATTCATTGAAATGCAATAATGATAGGTGTGGGTGGTGTGTGCATGCTTTTAGAATTAAAGATTCAACACTGTTCAAGATAGTAAAGATTGAGAAAAATCATGACTGCTCTGTTAACACTATGAAAGCTTATCAAAGGCATGAAACTTCAAAGTTGATTAGTGGTTACATTATCGACAATCTTCGAGACCCAAGGTTTGAAGTTACACCAATTTTTGTCATGGCAGAGATGGAAAAATTGCATGGACTAGACATTGGGTATCACAAGGCGTGGCGTGCTATTCAACTTGCTTCCGCTTTAATAAGAGGAACTCCTGAAGAGAATTATGAATTATTGTCTTCATACTTGTATATGATGAGAACTAAAAACCCGGGAACATATACTAACATAAAGATAGATGACAACAACAGGTAAACAATCAAAAAAAGTTTATTAGTCCGTATTATAAAATTTAGGACATGATGTCTTTAACCAGTTAACTTTTGAGCTTGTAACCGAAAGTTTAAGACTGATTGTCCTTAACTATTGAACTTGTAAGTCAAAGTTAAGGACTACCCGTCCTTAACTTTTGAACTTTGAACTCAAAGTTAAGGACTGCATGTCCTTAACTTTATAACTTGTAACTCTAAGTTAAGGACTGATTGTCCTGAACTTTTGACCTTGTAAGTCTAACTACATGACTACTTGTCCTTAACTTTTGGCCTTGTAATCTGAAGTTCAGGACTACCTGTCCTTAACTTCTGTTAACCTTATTTTTACTGTATTTTCAGGTTTCTTTATATGTTTTATGCATATAGGTCATCAATATCTGGTTGGAATCATTGTAGACCAGTGATTGCTGTTGATGTAACTTTTTTGAAGTCAAAATTTTGTGGTGTTTTAATGATTTCAGTTTCAAAAGATGCAAATAACCAAATTTTTCCACTAGCCTTTGGAATAACAGAATCTGAAAATAACAATTCCTATGAGTGGTACTTTAGTCTGCTTCGCAATGCAATTGGTAGCCGTGAGAATTTAATTTTTTTATCAGACATGCATCAAGCTATTGCATATGGCATTGAAAAGGTATATCCTAAAAGCCATCATGGAATTTGTATCTATCATTTGGAGCAGAATCTAAAGTGAAGGAAATTGAAAAGTGAGGTCATAAAACTTTTCCAAAGTGCTGCAAGAGTATACAAGCGCAAATAATTTGATCTATATATGTCAGATATAGCAAAAGTAGATAAGAAGACTTATGACTACTTGATGGAAGAACCACCGGAAAGGTGGGCGCGTTCTTGTAGTCCACGACGAAGATATGACATGCTCACAACCAACATAGTTGAGTCAATGAATTCTATCCTATTAGAAGCAAGGGAGCTGCCTATATTAAGAATGATGGATTTCATTCAAGTGAAGCTACAACGTTCATTTTATGAAAGAAGAAATGAAGCAGAAGGAACTTTTATGATATTTCTTGTTGGGTAGAGGAGGAATTGAAGAAAAAGATAGATTTAACATTTACTTTGAATGTAAGTATTATGTTCTACGTTTAGATTATGATTTTAATATAATTTAACATAATGTACTAACTTATAATTTTTCAACATTAAAGGTCTTTCCTGTTGATTCATGGCGTTCTAGAGTTGAAGAAGAAGGAGTTACTTTCTTGGTGGACTTAAACAAAAGAACATGTGATTGTTTTTAATTTCAATTTGATGAATTACCATGCAAACATGGAATTGCAGCTATCGAGAAGAGAAACATCAAGAAGTCCAACTTTTGCTCACACTGGTACTTAAAGAAATCTTGGCTGAAAACATATGAAAGACAAATACATCCTGTAGGACATACTGATTCTTGGATCGTACCAGAGAGTGTTAAGTCACAAATTGTTAAACCTCCAGATTGCAAAGTGCCACCAGGTAGAAGGCAGAAGAAAAGGCATATTCCAGCTACCGAGTCATCAACAATAACATTCAAATGTGGTCGTTGCAGAAGAATTGGTTATAATAGAACAACTTGTATATATTCTCCGACAGTCCATCCATTTTCAAGAAAGCATAGAGAATAATAGATATATCCACTTATGTTTATCGACTCTTTTAAGTTTTTGCTATAAATTGGATTCATTTAGATTATTCTTATTTGAGCAGATGTCTGAATTTTCAAAATTTCTTTCTACTTATGTTCTCTTTGTTTCTTTTGAGTTCAAAGTTTAAAAGTTAAGGACATGAGTCCTTAAGTTTGACTTGCAGGTTCAAAAGATAAGGACATGCAGTCCTTAAGTTTGAATTACAGGTTCAAAAGTTAAGGACAGACAGTCCTTAACTTTGAGTTCAAAGTTCAAAAGTTAAGGACTGTCCGTCCTAAACTTTGAGGTTCAAGTTCAAAAGTTAAGGATAGGCAGTCCTTAAGATTGAATTATAGGTTCAAAAGTTAAGGACATGCAGTCCTTAACTTTTAGTTCAAAGTTCAAAAGTTAAGGACTGTCTGTCCTTAACTTTGAGTATCAAGTTCAAAAGTTAAGGACATGAGTCCTTAAGTTTGACTTGCAGGTTCAAAAGTTAAGGACAAATAGTCCTTAAGTTTGAATTACACGTTCAAAAGTTAAGGACAGTCAGTCCTTAACTTTGAGTTCAAAGTTCAAAAGTTAAGGATTTTCTGTCCTTAACTTTGAGTTTCAAGTTCAAAAGGTTAGGACAAGAGTTCTAATGTTTGACTTGCAGGTTCATAAGTTAAGGACATGCAGTCCTTAAGTTTGAATTACAGGTTCAAAAGTTAAGAACATGCAGTCCTTAACTTTGAGTTCAAAGTTCAAAAGTTAAAGACACATGATCCTAAACTTTGACTTATAAGTTCAAAAGTTAAGGACACTTGGTCCTTAACTTTGAATTTGAAGTTCAATTACACTTAGTCATGAACTAATACTAACAAGCTCAATGGACAAATCAACACTTGAGAAAAACAAAGAAATTAATAACATGATGCCTTTATATTACTTCTGAAATTGTAATTTTGCATAGGTGTGAGAAAAAATTATGCTATGCAAACAAAATAGAAGTGACTTTGGGAAAATTTATAGAATATTTTAGAATTCATATGGATTCTTTACAACAATTTTATACAAAAGATCAACCACAACTAACTGTCTTTACAACTAAACTACAACTTCTTCGGACAACAAGTTTCATTTTCACTCTCATAGTCATCGCCAACATTTTCTGATGGTGTATCATAACCAGAATTTCTTTTCCACTCACCTTGTGCCCAAAAATTTGCGGCAAGTTCTTTTCTAAAGTATTTTATGTCTTCAGGTTGGAATTTCTCCACATCCTTTCCAATTATCAACAACTCCACATACTTGATCAGGAAAACACCACAATCAGTCCTAAGAAAAATGTAAGATATAGAGTGAATTAAACAATAAATTAAAGTAAATATAAATTATATAACAAATAACAACACGTACGATCTAGTTTGGTGTGGTGATCTTTGCCACTGAATATCAAATTTGTTGAAGGCATTTCCAAAAGACTTGTGATGTTTGTCAAACTGTGAGAACTTTAGCAAGTGGGGGATCATGCGTGCATACATTTCCATGTGATTCATTCATGCCTCATATGGATCACTATATATGGAATCGTACACATCAATCTTTTTCTGATTCAAGTCCAATACCCTCAAAAGAAAGTGTGTCACAGCATTATCATCTTCTGAAGGAAGCCGATATGGAATTTTTTTTTGTCAACCTCTGTCCAAGAAATTCCACATCTACGACTGTCCCCTCACACATATGGTGTTAGAAACAATTGATTATCACCACACCAAAACTCATCTGTAGCATCTTCACTAAAATCCTTATACACAAACACCATATAGTTATCAAAAAAGAATATCTGTAGTTGTGCAATGAAAAGGATGGTCGCGAGGGTGGTAGTATTCCTTCTTTCTCAGATAATATAGGGCAATGTCAATATGCTTCATAAAAAGGCAAAAAATAGAACAAATCCATCAGTCATAAAATAATTAAAAAAATAATAAATTAAGAATAAAGAAAATAAATGCCTTGCGAATTATCAAACCTTATCATCAAGTACAAAGCTACTATATGAAAGCTCAAGGAAGAACATTTTGCTACTGATTTTTTAATGATACAATTTGTATGGATTCTTTCTCACACCATTATCATTAGCATATATATTAGTTTGTCCCCTGAAAATTTTGAAAATATCAAAGTTAGAAGTTAGTCCTGTACTTAGCCTTTCAAGTTGAAAAGTTAAGGACAGGTAGTCCTTAAGTTTCAATTACAGGTTCAAAAGCTAAGGACACTTGGTCCTGAAGTTTGAGTTTCAAGTTCAAAAGTTAAGGACACATGGTCTTGAACTTAGACTTACAAGTTCAAAAGTTCAGGACACTTTGTCCTTAACTTAGACTAACAAGTATAAAAGTTAAGGACACTTGGTCCTTAACTTTGGGTTTCAAGTTCAAAAGTTAAGGATATGAGTCCTTAAGTTTGACTTGCAAGTTCAAAAGTTAAAGACAGACAGTCCTTAAGTTTGAATTACAGGTTCAAAAGACAGGCAGTCCTTAACTTTGAGTTCAAAGTTCAAAAGTTAAGGACACATGGTCCTGAACTTTGACTTACAAGTTCAAAAGTTCAGGACACTTGGTCCTGAACTTTAATTTTCAAGTTGAAAAGTTAAGGACACTTGCTCCTTAACTTTGTTTTCAAATTCAAAAGTTAAGGACACTTAACTTTAGCAATTTCAATACACTTAATCCTAAAATTTAAAATTACAAGTTAAGGACACGAATTAAGCAATTAACAAAAAGTGAAATACATTAAGGGACTTACTGTTTTTTACGACCTTTCCTTTTCTCCTTGCCCAACCACACAATGAATTTCTTCAATAATTTTGCATCATTTTTGGTATAATGAAAAATACATCTATGAGTATATGTTGATTTTATCCAGCCCGAACTCTTGGGAGTATTTTCATTGTGCGCCATCGATGTTCCTGTTTTTCTTTCTTGATCAAAAGGAGATTTTAAATGCCAACTAAGCTTCTTGTTCCTTTTACCTCGACCAAGATCTTCTTCAACATTTCCTTCAACCTCCATAGACAAACCCCCATCAATGCTCATTTGTGTACTTGGAGGAGTAGAAGTAAGTATAGAAAATGACGGACCATCATAACCAATACTATCTCTCTTTCTTTTCCTTGTATATTGGTTAAGAGCTTCATCATTGTTTTCCTCTGCAGACAACACTATATATATTGCTGCAAGTCGTCAAATGAAGAGACAAAAACTAAGAACATTATTTTTGAAATGTACTGACATTTTCAATTATGAATATAATATTTAGGACACAATCAATACCTGTCTTGTTCACACTGCCTTCTTGTGTTTTTTCAACAGACAATTGAGCTAACATATTGGTTGCATCATTTTTTTTTATCTTCCAACTGCACATTTTCTTTATCTTGCAACTGTTCTCCATGTTCTTCAGTTGCAAGTTCATAAGATTCTGCAAAATATTTACAAGAGCTAACACAATTAGTACTTGTTACTAATCTTTGATTAAAACAAACATGTATAAAATTAAAAAAAAATATTGTCTAACCGTTTGCAATTGTCAAGATCATCCCAATTAAATCATTATCTTCACTAGCATTTTTTTGGCTTCCAATATTGTCGGTAAGAGAGCGAGGTGTAGAGAGATCACATGTTCCATCTATGCATTTGGAAACAATCTCACTTCTGCTTGTTCCTTCGGTATTTTCTAGGTCTTGAGATTGTACTCCACTTTTATCTTGATACTCCACTCCAACTTCTTCCCTTATAGTTTCAAAAGATTCTGTAACATTTGCAATTAATACCCATTCTAATAATTCACTAAACCTAACATTCAACATATCATAAAAATTTCGTCTAACCTTTATTGGCACAATTTTGAACTCCAAATTTCTCTTTATATGAGAGAGGTGTAGGCCGATCATATGTTCCTTCTAAGCATTTGCATACAATCTCACTGACACTTGTTCTCAATGGACTTTCTAAATCCTCCTGAGATTGCAAGCAACATTTACAAATTTTTTCTGTTACTCCTGTCTCTTTTGGATTTTTCTGGTCTTAACATTCTACTACATCTTGAACTTCTACTCCATCAATAGATTCTACAAATATTTGTAATCACAAAAAAGTTTATATGTATTACGCTATTTAATATAAATTTCAATGAAAAAAAATTCAAAATCTATATCTAACCTTTCCCAATATCAGTGACGTTATCAGTTTCATCATCTAGATGTGAATCTCTAAAATCGTTTTCATACTAAACTTCTGCATGCACATCTATATCATCACGTTCATCACCACCTACATCTTTGTTAATTGTAAAAGTAGGCTCTGTACCATGACAATGATCATCAACTCCATCTTTAGTAATTGGAACACTAGATTCTCTCTCTATGTTCCTTTCATCAGGTTTCACATAAATCTTCAACAAAGTATCAAGCTTTGATCCTAGACTTTTCTTTAAATCCTGTGAAAGAAACTAAGTTTGAAAGTTAAGGACAAACAGTTCTTAACTTTGAGTTTCAAAGTCAAAAGTTAAGGACAAGTAGTCCTTAACTTAGAGTAACAAGTTCAAAAGTTAAGGACATGCAGTCCTTAACTTTGAATTCCAAGTTAAAAAGTTGAGGACACTTGGTCCTGAACTTCAAGTTTCAAATTGAAAAGTTAAGGACATTTAGTCCTGGACTTCAAGTTTCATGTTCAAATGTTCAGGACAGATGGTCCTGAACTAAGACTTACAGGTTCAAAAGTTAAGGACACTTGGTCCTAAACTTCAAGTTTTAAGTTCAAAAATTAAGGACACTTGGTCCTAAACTTCAAGTTTTAAGTTCAAAAGTTAAGGACATGCAGTCCTTAACTTATAGTTTTAAGTTCAAAAGTTAAGAACACTTGGTCCTAAACTTCAAGTTTTAAGTTCAAAAGTTAAGGACAGACAGACTTAACTTATAGTTACAAGATCAAAAGTTAAGGACAATAGGTCATTAACTTCAAGTTTCAAGTTCAAAAGTTAGGACAAACAGTCCTTAACTTTGAATTCCAAGTTCAAAAGATAAGGACAATGATCATGAATTCAAGTTTCAAGTTCAAAAGTTTAGGACTTAAACTTACAAGTTCAAAAGTTAAGGACACAAGGTCCTGAACTTAGACTAACTGAAATTAATGATATTACCTTGATTTCATTCTCAATCTTTTTTTATACAACTATTTTCTGATTTATTCTAGTAACTTCAGCATACAGATCCTTTTTAAAACTCTATGATAATCTCTGAATCAAATAAAACATAAAAACAAAAAAGACTTAAGCAAAAAATAATCTAATAAAAAACTAATACTATTCAAAGGTAGAAAACCTACTTTAACAATTTTCTTAAGCATGACTTCATCAAATTGTGTAGAAGAAGGCATTGAGCTTTGATCTTGAGAAATTAGCCCACACTAATAGGCTCTGTATCTTCTTCAATAGGAATAAATGGTGACACCTCGATCAACTTATACAACTATTATATAACAAAAAAAAAATATAAGTTTCCAGAACTAAAACAAATAAACAAAAAAAGTTGCTAGTAATTAGATTAACATACATTTTCATTATGGAAGTAGTTTTTACATAGAGAATCATACTGTGGAGATTTCATTTCCAAATAACATAATATCAGAGGAAAACCATATTCTTGGAAGTTCACAAATTATTTTTCCTAGAAAATAGGCAATACTTCCATAATCCAAACACAAAAAACAAAAGGAAAGCCAAGTATAGTGTAGCTATCCTTGTCTTTATCTTTCTCATTCTCATTCTTATTGGGCTTCAAACAACTCTTCAATGATTTTAATAACGTTTCATAAGAAAGATAGCCCTAGTTGAAAGAAAAGCAGAGTTCATCATCGTCTAAAATTTTCATTATCTGCTCGGACACATTCCTATTCTTCCGCTTCCCCATCAAAACAAATTCAACAAAATAAATTGTTGCCAACTTCACAGCATCATCATCGCTGCCTACAAATGATGCAGCTGTACCATGTGGGTGACTAGTAATAAAATTAAACAAATCACCCAACTCAACTCTATCCTTTCCGGGGAAATAGACTTTCGAAAACCTATTCTCTTTTTTCATGTAAACCTTTGATGTCCAGTGAAGAATAATACTTCAAACCAGTAATTATATGAAATGCTTCACGTGTAAACTTAATTTCACGGTCAAAAACCTTGAATGTCATCGAATCAGGGTCATTATTTACAATTTCTGAAAGCAATACACAGTGAATAAGTTTATCATAGAACTTCACACTTTGTAATCGGAAAAAGTTTCCAAAAATACCATCCCTTAACTTCTTCCATGGCATGTTTGATAAAAAAGTTTTGATTGTTTCTTTATATTATAAATCTCCTTTCCAATAGATCATAAAATTACGCTAAACATCAAACTCGAACACACGATCTCCTTCCATTATCACACTACAAAGAAGGAAAAAGAACATAAAGATTAGGACTTATAGTTACAACTTGGAAAGTTCGAGGTACTTGGTCCTTAACTTCAAGTTTCAAGTAAAAAAGTTAAGGACATGCAGTCCTTAACTTAAAGTTTAAAGTTGAAAAATTAAGGACAATAGGTCCTGAATTTCAAATTTCAAGTTCAAAAGTTAAGACACTTGGTCCTTAACTTCAAGTTTCAAGTTAAAAAGTTAAGGACAGACAGTCCTTAACTTATAGTTTCATGTTGAAAAGTTAAGGACACTTGGTCCTGAACTTCAAGTTTCAAGTTCAAAAGTAAAGGATACTTGGTCCTTAACTTTGAATTCCAAGTTCAAAAGTTAAGGACACTTAGTCCTGAACTTTGACTTACAAGTTCAAAAGTTAAGGACACTTGGCCCTTAACTTAGAGTTACAAGTTAAAAAGGTAAGAACAGGCAATCCTACACTTATAGTTTCAAGTTGAAAAGTTAAGGACACTTGGTCCTGAACTTCAACTTTCAAGTTCCAAAGTTAAGGACACTTGGTCCTTAACTTCAAGTTTCAAGTTCAAAAGTTAAGGACACTCAGTCCTTAACTTTGAGTTCCAAGTTCAAAAGTTAATGTCGCTTGGTCCTTAACTTTTATGAACACAATTAACTAAAAATTCATAAACACAGTTAGCTTATGAACTCGTACGACTATTTTTATGAAATGTCCTTACATAATCAAATATATTGATTGAACCACAAATACATTTCAATACCAAATTCACAAAAATACGCTACTTATTCGACTTCTCAATCGACTTATAATCATTATTTTTAAAATTTCACACATACTTGACACAACATTGATCGCGATTACACATATACAAAAACAAAAATGCATAAAAGCAAAAAAAAAGAATTACCAGTTTGATCGTTCGATGCAGAGAAGATGATAGAGAAAATGAGGAAGGAGAAAGATTAAGTGCAGCTGGTTTGCATGCGAGGACGATACAGATGAGCAGCACGCGAAACTTGCCCTGAAATTTCCGCTCTCAAATTTTCCCTCTTCGGAATGAATAAAACAAGGGTTTAGGAATATAAGAATTGAAGAAAGGGTAAAACTATCTTTTTGCTATTAGTAGTGGCTATTTTTGCTGAGCATTATAATTAGTGGATAAAAAATAAAGACCACTTTACTTAGTGGCTACCACACGTAAAAATTGCACGGGGCGCCCTATTTGGTCACCCCCATTTAACCTATACCCATTTTTTTTTAAAAACTTTTAACTTGTACCCACTTTTTAAACAACTTCAACCTCCTTTCTCCGCCTCCTTCTCCCAGTGATCTCCATATCTCTCCGGAACTTAACATTGATGTAACAATATCTCTCCTTCTGTGGCTTCACTCAATTCCTCAGAAGCCATCTTACTATATAGAACAGAAGTTTTTAAAATTCTAAGTTATCAAATCAACTCAATAATTTTTTCTTGAAATAATGTCACGAATTGAATCTCAGTCATTTTATATAAACATTTGTTCATAATGAACGTACTTTGTTACTGAAAAGTACTTTTATTATTACATACAGAAGCTGTTCTTTTTTTATTTTTCCTTTTGTTGATGGTTTAATGACTGAATGATGTGATGCTAACAAGCATTCATCTTTATATTTTGGAATACCAAATAAATAGATTGTCAGATACGAAACAAAATAGAGCAAATTCAAGCAGAACCATAGTGCGTCTCCATCGTCGAGATGCTATGGTCAAGCAGAACCATAGTGCATTTCTCGACGTTTCGATCCAGAATAAATCAATGAAGCCATCTCCATACTTAGAATATGGAATTTCAAAGGTCAATCTTCCTCCCCCAAAAATAGAAACTTCAACAGTACATACTCAAGGGTTTTAAAAACTTCAGCTCTAGAGGTGAAGTTCGCCAGTTACGAAACAAAAACTTCAGCTCTAGAGCTGAAGTTCGCCAGTTACAAAACATAAACTTCAGCTCTAGAGCTGAACTTCAGGCCCGACTACTAGAATGCTGAAGTTTTGCATGATTGCCTTTGCTACTTCAGCCCCGTATGCTGAAGTTATGTGAGCAAGCGAGTACACTTGTAATTTTTTTTGCAAAGCGGGCACAAATTAAAACGTGACACAAAAAACGAGTATAAATGCAAATATCCTAATACGCCATTTTTACTATAAATGGTCTTGGCCTTTCGGGCCCATCCCTCGAAAAGTAGGCAAGAATATATACCTTTCCTCAAAGTCTTGAAAACGTTACAAAGCCAGCTTTCAATTAAAGTTGCATCTACTATAAATTTCCACAACAATAGCTACGAAGGAAATTAAGGGGTTTGCTTTTACAAGAAGCTCTTGTAGAAGAGTGGGAGTGATTCGACCCTGCATCTGTCGTGGTACCTATAACTTGGAAAATCATAAAAGTAAATTAAATGAAATAAAAATTAATATCATCCATCTAAATCTCGGTGGATAAAGTTATTTGATACTCACGTTAGTCACAGATAATAATCAGTTGATAAAATAGTAGGTGCGTACAAATTGACTCTAACACTATTGTTCTAAATATAAACAATTACTATTTATTTTAAGTTAACAATCAACATGTGCAAACTTTTAGGGAAAATTATGGGGTACTTGAATCCATGATCTCTCCATAAAATTGAATATTTTATGTACATATTTTTTAAATGTGGTATAATATTAACTATTGACACCTATACTTCAAGAATACTTAATGTCACTTGGTTGAAGATTAAGTTACTTACCGAGAGGAATAAGAATCAATTCTCATTTAATATATTTTCTCCCTTTTTTTAGTAGTACACGGTACACCCATGCTATTAAATATAATTATCTGTAATTAACTTTTAGGTAAATATGATTATGTAAATATTTTGAAAAAGTAGTAATACTAGTATTTGTAGAGATTGACTTGGCAGTTTAGCACCTGTGACATTGGAGTTTCATCTTCCAAAGGTTATGAGGCTTTGTTATTTGTGATCCATCAAATAACCAACTATACCAACCGCCCCTTTCTCTCACCACTTCACCCCGCAAACTACGCTGAGCAACATAAACAAACTAACGTTAGAAAAAAGAACAGTACAATCTTTGACAAAGACACAGAGATAGAAGAATAATTTTGCAAAGATAAGGGAACAAAGACTTGTAATTTCTATGCACTGAGTAGAAATTGGTTTCCGGTGAAAATTCTTTATTTTTGTTTGAAAACAAAAGAGGTCATGCATGTCACGAATTGGGATTTTTAGCAGAACTTGTTGACTCTCATCAGGTAGGTTTTCTTTTTGATAAATCAATCTCTGTTTGTATTTATTGATCGTCTTAATTAATATGTGCACATAAACTTAGCCAGGAATCTTTGTCTTCTCCTTGGTATTTTACCAACTGATTAAAAAAAAAATTCTGTGTTGTTCTGTTTGAATTTTTGTTGGCAGCTATGCCAATGGTGGGAGATGGAAAAGTTTCTGTTTTGTCAGCAGAGCAGAAGCATTAGTGGATGGCAAAAGATCCACAATTTACAGGGGCCAAGTCCCATCTTGAAGTGAGTTTTCTTTCGTTCTCCTGATGCACCAGTTATGGTCATTGTTATGTTGTATTTGGCAAAGTTATGAATATGAAGAACATATTGAACAGAGTTGGTCAGTTTTGAATTTATGACGAATCTTATGTTTCTGATATTAGTCATGCCCAAGGAATGATCCCGGGGGGTGGGATCATTCCTTTATCATTTTTGTTTCACATGGGAAGTCGATAGGGAGCTATTTTTGTAGGAGTAACTAATAAGAGAGGTGATCAAGGGTTAAATAAGAAGTTGCCATAGGTGTTGTTCATATGGAAATTAATCAATTTCTTGGTCAGTTTTGCATTGCACTTGCAAGGTGTTATGTTCTCTCCCAAGCCACTCATTCATTGACATTCTATTAACGGCCTTCTTTTTCTTTGGCTGTTGATAAATTTATTTAATCTTATTCATTGAACAACCAAGTTTGTGTGAAAAGTATGAACGAGGTGAATGAGTGGCTTAATTCGAGGAATTTTCTCATACCTGTAAAAAAACATTACAGTGTTCTGTCTATATTTAGAATTTTATTTTGCATAGCGACTAAAAGTATTGTAGAGGCTACAACTTTTGGCCTTTTTATCATATCTAATGAAAGAATACTGGCTAAACAGATGGGATCACTAGAAGGAAGAGCAGTACTTCAGCTTGAGGATGAGAACCTTGTGAACTCTAAGAATAATGATAGGAGGACATCTTCTATGGATGCCACTCCTCAGATATCAGTTTTCGATGCCGATGCAGACGATGTTAGTTGTAAATGTATGTGGTATAATTTAGTAAGGCAGATGCAGATAGTTTTGTTCTCCAAGAAGTTAAACATGCTTATTCCTTGTGGTCCTCTAGCCATACTTGTTGATGAGTTAACCGATCATCATGTAAGTTGCAAAAGGTTTTCCAGTCCAATATCTTCGATTGTTAAAGGAGCTTTACTCACGTTATTTTCCTCTTGTTCTTTCTGCTGTTACTTTTTCAGGGATGGATCTTCTTTCTTAGCTTGTTAGGAATCATACCACTCGCCGAGCGTCTAGGTTGGGCGACAGAGTAATTCTCTAGACCCAGTATCTACAGTACTTTGTACGAGCAAATCATTGAGGAATAAGGGGAATGTATTTGTTTTTGCCAAGGACATATCACCATTTATTTAATATTTTAGGCTTAGTGTCTGTTAATGACAGTAAAATGGAATTTTGGGCTAGAATGCATTCACACTTATACATGCTCCTGTTATACTGTATGGACAACCTGGAAAATGAATAACTTTTTAATTATGTTCTCTGTTAGATTAATAACATGGAACTTCGTATTTGAACAATAAGCTGAAGGTAATCAATTATATAAAAGCTGTTTATGGTATTTACACACTTCATATTTGATGTTTGGTTTTTTCATTTTTGTAGGCAGCTGGCTTTCTATACGGGGCCAACAGGTATTCTTGTGTTTGATTCATATCATAGATGTACATACATATTTTTCATATGCTTGGCTCAAAGGTCGTTTTTCATCTTTATGTGATTATTTATCATAGGACGTTTTGTTGCACTTGTATAATGATCGGCGTTTTGTTGCACTTGTATAATGATCGGCTTTTTAGTGTTAACTTGCTTTCAATTTAGAAACTTTTGTGTTATCTTTGAGCAATATTTGGTTAAAACTTTGCAGTTGGAGGACTTTTAAATGCAACTTTTGGTAACGCAACAGAGCTAATAATATCAATGTATGCACTGAGAAGTGGAATGATTCGCGTGGTTCAGCAGTCATTATTAGGCTCAATTCTGTCTAATACATTACTAGTGCTTGGATGTGCATTTTTTGGTGGTGGACTTGTTCATTCCAGCAAGGATCAGGTTTTTGACAAGGTAGGTTATTTTATATATGGCCGGAAATCAATATCAGTTTTGTTCAAGCTGTATCTTACGATAGCAACGTATGACATTCTCGGAGTTTTCTATGTCAGGGAAATGCAGTAATGAATTCAGGGTTGCTTTTGATGGCAGTTATGGGCCTACTGTTCCCCGCTGTCCTCCATTTTACACACACTGAGGTGCACTTTGGGAAGTCAGAGCTGGCACTTTCCAGGTTTAGCAGCTGCGTAATGCTGGTCGCATATGGTGCATACCTGTTTTATCAGCTGACTAGTCAGAATAGTCTTTACATGCCAATTGCTGAGGTTGGGGTTCTTTATTTTCTCAGCACTTTTTTGTGTTACATGTTGCTTACCCTAGACACAGAACCGGCTGTCTTTCATCACATCGGAATATTAATGAGAAAATCATTGAGAAAAAAGAAACTTGAAAATAAAAAGTTTCAGTTATTAGCATCGCATAAGCCTACTTCTCCTGTCGAATTTTCTGATTCACTTTCTGATCCATAAGAGCAGCCACTACATCTGGTAATCTGAAAGTCAAAAATGTCCCCGCTTGCCTACACAAAAATCATTTCCTTTTGTTTTCTAAGCTACCAGTAATTTTGGAACATCAGATCTTTGATTCCTCTTATTGTTTTTCTTTCTCGTCTTAAACACTTGTGACGATGTGGAAAATTATGCACTCTTCTGTACATTCTATCAATGGGGAAACCCAAAAGTCCTACAATGGTTAAGTTCCCTCTGCAAACCGTCCTTTATCCCTTGCAGGCTAGGCTGATCATTTGTTAGCTACATTACTCTTCCATTGAGTTTGTTCAGGTTTTCCTAAAAGTTTAATAACGTTCAGGAAGAGGGTGAGAATGACGGGAGCGCAGATGAGGAGGAAGCTCCTGAGATATCAAAATGGGGGTCAATCATATGGCTTTCGATTTTGACACTATGGATTGCGGTCTTGTCAGAGTACCTGGTTAATGCCATAGAGGTAACTTCTTCGTCCTGCGCTACCTATTCTCATTTTCTAATTTGGTGGCATTCTATTAGTACAACATCTAATTCTCAATCTGTGACACATTTAAAAAGTGCTAAGACAAACTAAAAAAATATTGCTTCTTTTAGTTTCTGTGCCGATAAACTTTTAACTACGTTTTCAGGGGGCATCAGTTGCTTTGAGTATTCCTGTGTCATTTATAAGTGTCATACTGCTCCCAATTGTTGGAAATGCAGCTGAGCATGCTGGTGCTGTCATGTTTGCTGTCAAAGACAAGCTTGTACATTCTTCTCACTTTTCTTCGTATCAGAACTATAGTATTACTATCACTATCACTATTCCTCATTTACCTGGTGCTGTCACAGGACATCTCTTTGGGAGTAGCAATAGGCTCATCAACGCAGATTGCCATGTTTGGGGTAGGTAATTTCAATTGTTTATGCATGTTAATTACATCAAGGAGAAACTTTAAGCAGGAGTTTACTGTTGAATAGCTGCTTTCTTCAAATAAAATCTGTGTTTATCCATACAACATAGATATATCAGTATGTTTATGCTTTGCAGTTGGCTGCACATCGGACGTCTCATTCAGGAACTCTTACCCTAGTTGTAACTGAAATGTAGATGAATTTTGTCATATATGGCCCAACTTTACTTTTGGGACAATCACATAATAGCATCCAACTTAAATTTCGTCCTCACGAGTCATGACACGAAACTTACTTGGTAACCTCTTTTTCAAGATACACATTTTGAACCATATGAACTGCCAAGCCAAATAATTAACGGAATTTGTGCTCATATTGCGTCCATGTTTTTTCCTGAACTAGAATGCCTGTGAGTTGAATTTGTTTGAAAATTCTTATATCAAAGTATCTGTATTTTTAGCTTTCCTAAATATATGGTCTGTTCATAAGCACAGATCTTTTTCGTGTACATCTTGGTTTTGTTGTTCATTACTGATAAATGTCCTCAGAAGTTTATTCTTTTTTTTTTTCTAGCATTTTTACTTGTTAAATAAGTGTTGGCCTTGACTGTAATCTATATAATCTGGGAGTTTATGACTTGCTTAACCTGTACTATTGGTGCAGATCCCGTTCTGCGTTGTAATTGGATGGATAATGGGTCGTCCTATGGACTTGAACTTCCAATTATTTGAAACGGCCACACTTTTCATGAGTGTCCTTGTAGTAGCATTCATGCTGCAGGTGTGCTTTTAAACTAGATACTTTAAAGTTTCTCTGGTTCTACTTTTCCCCCCTTTCTCTGATGAGTATTCTCTTTTGTTTGCTGGTTTGGGTTGGAGAAGAATTAAACATTATTCTTGTTTTTTTCTAATTGCTTGAAAACTACAATGTCTATAGATGCAATGTATTTGCTTCTAAAAATTGAAGATATTGCAAGTCTTGCGGCGGAGCTTGATCCAGTGTTAAAAAAATATGTCATGTCTTTTATTCTTCCTCCTTTTCCTTCCTTTTTGCTTTGCTTCTCTCATACGCGGGCTATGATTTAAAATTAGCTTACAGGCTCCCTCTTGTTCAACTTTTTCTCTTTCCTGCAGGACGGAACTTCAAATTATTTTAAAGGTCTGATGCTCCTTCTCTGCTATCTGATAGTCGCTGCAAGCTTCTTTGTGCATATAGATCCAGAGTCCATACGTAAGTTGTGTTTTTCTTTGTGAAATTGCCATGTGACAGCTCCTGCTCTTCGTTTTATTTACTCTTTTGGTGTTCCTTCTAACCAATAACATCTGTTATTTCACTGTTACGCTAATCTGTTTTGCTTATGGTCAGTTACTTTAGCATTTCTTCTGTGATTATGTTAGATAACTAGTTAACCATTTTGGGTCTCATTAAACGTAGTATTTTATTGATAACTACATTATCATATATAATCTCTCTGTTTTAGTTGAGATAAGCAATTCTGTGGATTCAGAAAAATAGAAGGCACGTGTTAAGCAGAATTGCCTTGGGATAAAGCAATGTTCAATTCCCAAGTTCGGAAATTTCTAAGGATACTAACCAGCTTGAATCTGATTCTCTCAGCTATTTCAATTCTAGTATCCTGATTGGTAGCCGCTTCATATGGCAGAATATTCTTCTGCTTCTCTCTTTTTCCATGGCAGCAGTAGATAATTGTGACCTTTGATCCTTGTGAGTCGGGATTTCTCTTTGTGCCGACACCATAAGAACAATCAAAGACTAAACTATTTGTTGATTTAAACTCCTTAGTGAAAGAAACAGCGAGATTACGCAAGACCAAATTCAGGAAGTCAATCTTTCTTTAAATTTATGATACCAGCAATCCCAGTTTCTAAAAGCGCCTTCTGAACACTTGTGCATCTATAGTTTTAGTGTGATGGAGATTTACTCCATGTCTCCACCTGAAAGTTCCAACTCTGCTTGTTAGTCTGTTCACTTGTTTAGGTTAAATGACCATGATGTTAGAACTTTTTCTGGTTAGTTGTGCTCTCATATTTTTTGGAATGTAGCTTAGGAGGCATCACATATGATCCCAAATACTGCAGTCATAAAGAGCCAATTGGAATTTCTAGGATGTGCCACACTTCCTGAATGTGTCAACTAAGCAAAATAAACGCTGCTTTAATTCACATGAGGATGTAATCTAAGAGAACCAGCTGAAGGTAAAACATTCTTTTAGTAAGCGGGAATGTTTTGGGGAATACTTGCGTTGGAATTATGAATTCATTACCGACTTTTAGTTAAGCACACTTGGAATGGTGCTAATTCACACTTTTCAATAATTTTCTTCTAAAAGAAAAAGGGCAGCCCGGTGCACAAGGCATCTCCTTCACGTAGGGGGAAGGATTGCACCCCAAGGGGTGTGATGTAGACAGCCTACCCTAATGAGGGAAGAGTTAAAGGGAAGCAAGGCGTTTTTCTTGACACTTGAGCCTCTGGAACTAGAAGAAGACATCTAGAAATATTCCTGTTCAAATTTACATGAAAGTATGCAAGTGCATTTCAGGCAATGAGCTGATTAGGAAATCTCAGGGGAGAAATAACATCCCAGAAGAGCATATAAAGATCAAATATTTTAGCCTTATTCATAGGGGCAGATGGAGTATTGTGCCATCGGATTCATCTGAACCCAGTATTTTTTATGCAGAACATAAATTTATGTGCAAAATATATAGTAGTAAAATTGCAACAACTAGTATGCCTGAACGCATAATTTTAAAAATACAATGGATTCAATTCTAAAAACCTTTGAATACTAAATCCGCCTCTGCTTGTTCATGTCCACTTAATGGCAGCACTTGGTTTTCTCAACTTCTCCTGCATGTTAGATAGAGAAATTTCAAATGTGAATATATACCATTGTTTGTTATGATTAGGAAATAAAAGAGATTCGTCACGTATGGTTAGTGGATTTGAAGCTTCTAATTCTTGAATATTATCTATAGTTTCTTTCCGTTTTTCCTTATATGCACCTCTATGGTAGTTAGTTGCGACCTGCTTGATTTTATTTGGTGTAGAGAGTGCATGATGTTGTCTATTATCTGTTGCTTTGCTGGATACATCATATTTTCTATCCACTTTCATTTTAATCCAATATTTATATCATGGCTTTGCAGAGGACAAGCCCAAAAAACCATGAGTAGTGAACATGGTGGTTTCTGATATTGGCCTGCTAAAGCTGAAGGGCCAGAATACCATTAGATGATCATATTTTTAAAGAGCCATCTTCAGTTTGGCCACTCTGAGCTGTGAATATCAACGATCGTTCATCTGCGGATGCTCAGGGTTCTGTGTTGCTACAAATATATTTTTTGAGAAGTTTCTTGCTTTCTCAGTTTTGACTTGCAAGCCGGTGTCATTAAATTAGGTGTTTTTGTGTGCAGCTGGTGATTTATTATTTCGCCTGTGAAATAGCTGGATAGTAAAAAGAAAAAATTTCTGTGTTAATACTTAGGAACTTTAGGTAATTGTTGACGCAAAATTTTTCCTTGTTAACAGCAGAATATATATATATATATATATATATTTTCCTTGAGCAGATCATGAGCGTCTGCGATCATATACTGTGTATCATGCATATGAAGAAAAATCATTTGTTGATGATTAATATAGTTGCTAAATGAAATATTATTCTTTTATAGTTTCACCAAAAAACAGAAAGCAAAGGTTCCCCACCTCCATCCACTCTGTTTATTAATACTTGAGCCCCAAGTTATGGAGTTATATATAGTACTGATATTATATAAAATTCTATGTATAAAATGTGCAGGCAATATCATAAGACCAAACGATATATATCAGGATTTTAAATGTGATCATCTTAAGAAGAGCATTATTACTATTACTATATATAATAAGGGAGAACCAAGGACTTTTGTAGTCCTAACAAAAGTTTTCAATAAAATGTAAACTTTTTAATTAATTACTTCTAGGTCCTAACTTTATTTTTTAAAGTCAAATTTACTTTTTGTTTTATAGTTTACTTCTTAAAAGATGTCCTATCTTATTTTTCTGTTTTTAATGCTATGAAACTGCTACACATGGCTGATGTAGTTGCCTTCCCTGCATATTTCATTTTTGTCCATCCCTCATTTTCGAAAACTTTAGCAAATATCCATGGGGCGGAAAACATTTATCCGTTCCTATCCATTACTTTGCCCCTTCCCCTTTTTTTAAATACCCAGCCAAATGAAGTCAATTCAAGCTGCTATAAACCAAGCTAATTCAAGCAAATCCAATTCAAACCAAGCCAAGCCAAGCCAAGCTAAGCCTAATCAAGTCAACTCAAGTCAAGCCAATTCAAACCAAGTCAGACAAAGCCAAGCGAAATCAAGCTAAGCTAAGTCAAATGGGTAAAAAAAGTTGGGATGAGTATGGGTAAGTAGGGATAATTAGTTTCATTTGGATAGGTATATATTATAAATACTTTTCAAATTGATAAAAGAGGGTATTAGTTTAAGGCTTTAAGCTTAATGGATATCTTGCATAAATTGCTCTTTTCTTTAGATCGCTCCCACCCACGCCTTTGAAATTGGTAAATGTAACTTCCTATTTTTTTGCCCTTAGGTTATGCATAAATTGCTATGAATCCTTTTTTGCCCTTAGGTTACATTTTACATTATTTGACCTTATACATTTCAGTAAATTTAGGCAAAGTATGCCAATTTTTTTCTCCAAGTGGACAATTTGTTAGGTCTTGCTATACATTTGGACATGTCCCACGTCATATGTTCCTAACCATATTCTTCTCTCTCTAGAGCTCATATATATATATATATATATACTAATAAAGACATATCAGAATTATTTTCGGGTAGTTCTAAATCTTTTATTTATTAATGACTTGAATTATTTTTTATTAATATACTTATAAGACTAATATTAGGTCAATTAATGTAAAGACTCTAAACTAAAGAATGTTTACTGATGTTATATAGAGGATTTTAAAAGATAAAAATATGGGTCTTTGTTAATACGGGTGAATTAAAATATATTATTAAAATTCTAAATTAGTTCATAATAAGCATAACGTGAGTTTGAAGTAAATAATTTCATGAACATTGAAATTTAAGATTTTAATGGACTAAAACAAATTTTGCTTTTCTATATTGGAAATATACTTATTTAAAATTTTAGTTACTATTTGAGATTGTCATTTTACATGTTTTTTAAGTATTTATCTCATCTAATACTAATTTCTCGATGCACCTTTTTTTTTTTTTTTTTTACTTTAAAGAAAATTAAAACATACTATTTTATGGGTTTAATTGAAATATAATTGGTATAAAATATTTGAAAATCACTTAAGATCTTTTAATGAATACGATTTTCCTCAAAAGCTTATGTTAATTCTGATTTTGGTTGAACTTTCTTCCTTTGCATGCGCAAGTCATTTTTTATAACCTTTCTTACTGTTTTTAACCTAGAGTGCATAAAATATATTTTCAAGAATTAATAAATTAGCATTTATGAAAGAAAAAAGTAATAACGTTTATATTCTTTTTAATTTGTCGATTACATTGGGGGATGAAGAATAGGAAAAGGAGAAGAAGTTAAAATGTAAAACTATCCTAATTTTTGCTGATTTTAAGAGGTGATATATTATTCCTGTTGAATCAAGTACGATTCTCATTTAATTAGTTTTTTTTCTCAGCTCATTGAATTGAAATCCTTTTGTGAACATTTATATCCATCGCTTTTATCTATGATGCATTACAAATACTAAAAATATAAATTATTGACAGTGCCACGTTATAATATTGAAAATGAAGGTAGCGTTATCAGCCACCTTAAAATTTCTTGGTTGGTAACTTAGAATTGATTTTTTAAGCGTAAAATATTGAACTAAATTGATCCTTAAGGTTAATTCACTTTGATAAATTTAGGTTTCTTTTTGAATTTCGTCTAAAACTAAGCTTAAATCCTCATATTTAACTACATGACCTGTTTCATGTGAAATTATGAGTGAACAAGTAATAAAATAAAAAAAGAAATCTATAACTAAAGAAGTATATGCTCACAAATTCATAAAAATGCCAAATATTTTTCAATTTATGATCTTGACCGAGTTGTAATTATTTTGAACACTTTAAATCATATTAGTTTATAGAATATTGAATCACTTGTGTCCCTTTAGTATTTGCTAATTCTCCAACCACTTGCTTCCTCATAAATTTTTTTTTCTTTAACAAAATTATTCAATTATGTGACTAAGAAACTTTAATAATTATGAAGACTTATCAGCAAGACTTGATTGGCGTGTCACTGTATTAAATTATTTATGCAGTAAAAAAAATATAATACGAATTAAACTTATTTAATTAAAATAAAATTATTAATTCTAAGACAAATTGGGCCCGGGCTTAGCACGGGCCTCCTGCAGCTAGTAGAAATAATACACGTGTATAATGCGAAAGATACATTAGTAGAACAACCACGAAGACATTTTGTGAGAGGCACAAGTTTGTTTCTTCTCTTGCTTTTTTCTCAAGTTTTATGATGGAATATGCATGTTTAAGGAGGCTCTAATTAATAAGAGGGCCAATTCATAACGTTTTATCCTTAATCTAGTACATCAATCAAAGCAATCAATTGAATGAACAAGATTTGTTTCTATTAAACATCTAACTTACAACTTCTATAAATCTGATCCACAGATTATTTATATAAAAATCTAATTGTTTCGGTCATCGATCAGGTTATTTGAAGATAATACCAGACTATAAGTTCGAAAATTCCAGGAAAAACGTGAAGCAGGAGAAAGTCGACGAAGCCTAGCTCAAGCAACACAAACAATGACCAAATCAAAGTAGCCCCCTATTGGATAATGAAGTTGCAATTTCGTTGACCTTTTACTAATTAATAGAATAATTAGATAAAATCAAGCTGGGTAAACAAACTAACACCTGGTCTACTATACTAGGAAAAGTCTACAACCCAAACATCACAAAAGGCCTATTTAAACTTGTTAAGAGATTGTTTCCTTGGATCATGAGATTAATTAGCAGCATAATTATTTCTGCGGAGAATTAATTAAGTAAAGTCTAAACAGAAATATTATGGCGCGATCCTATGGTGTGGGAGATGGTGGCTCAGCAATTGAGGGCTCGGGGCTGATGATAATGGTTGGAATGGTGGTTTTGTCTATTTTAATGATCTCAATGGTCATTTTTGCTTGCGGGGACTCCTCTAACGGCGAAAAGGATGACGACTGGTACTATCGTGGAGGTGGAGGAGGCGGTGGAGCAGGCGGCGGCTGTGGTGGAGGTGGTTGTGGAGGCGGTTGTGGTGATTAAATTATTGTGGATGTGGAGTGATCAAATAGCTTATTCTTGGATATACAGCTTATCTTTTAATTTGGCTTATGTAGATGAGACCCCAAGTAATATATACGTAACCGGGTAATATTTGCGGATATTAACTTTGCATTGCATGCATGGAGTCTCTAAGAAACATTACCGCTATTTCTACATTGTAAAATTTCCTAATTTGTACGAACCCGCGACATGCAATTTAGATGATGTTTAGATTAAAGTTTAATGCCAACTTCAAGTTCTTGTCTTAAACAATAGTGTATTACTCTTTTACAGGATTCAAATCACCCTAATAAAAAATCACAAGTAAAATATATTTATAGAAGAAATCTATTTATATTTTACCCACAAGTAAAATATATTCAATAGTATTTTTTAGAAGAAATCTATCAAATTAGAGAGAGAATGAAATGAGGCTTTGATCATTCGCTTATAATTTCATTAATCTCAGCACTCTCAATAGCACTAGAAGAGAGGGAGTCTTAAGGAATACTCTGTTTGACTAAAAAGATATTGGAACCTTTTTGAATAAATCAATCAAAGAAAGTGAATGGGTAAATCTTAGCTAAATATAATAATCTCTAGAACAAAAGGTACACAAGGTGAATACTGGGGGTGATATCTCTTGACCTTCTCAAGATGAATCCTCAAACGATAATGACAACAATCGTTTATGTAAGCAAGTATCCAACAAGTGTTCTTCGTTAAAAAAATGCAGAAGAAGCCCCTTACAAGATTGTCTTTACGCAATATATAGAAAGGACAAACCCCTTCTAAGCCCTAAAAGACAAATCATAAAAAATATTCGACAGAATATTCCTAATACCCCCTAATGGACCTACACTACTGCAAAGGTCGTACAGTCTCTTGTTCGCTCATCTGTCATCCTTTGCAGGATGTAGATCCACGAGGATCTCGTCACTTGTCGTACTCATCAACAGTCGTGGTCGTCTAAATTTGGACCCATACATTTAGTCCCTCCGCTTGTCGAGGTTGCAACTTGGTGCGTCCTCGATAAGCGGACACCACTCGCTCTTATGGAGAAATTTGGTCTTATGAGGCGTTACGGCTTGGCCACTAATGGGCGGTCATCGTGCTCAGCAAGACACCAGATAGTGTATATTATCGGGAAATGACATCATCTCCACGTGCGTCATCATTATGCGTGTTTTCGAGATAGGGGTTGAGGGCTTGTCGCTTCGATTTCGGTGCCACTCTGCAACCTTTCGCTTCGATTCTAGCACCACCCAATCCTATAAATAGGTGGAGGGTTTGTTTTTTCAAAAGCTCTTGGCCATTTCATTTCTGGTTATCCTTTCTCATTCCTCCCGAGTTTGTTCTAACAACCTTCTGCTTCTTCTTCTCCTGCTTTTCATTCACAACCTCCTTTACTGTTTTAACACCTTTTTCATCAAAGAATGCCAAGAACACATCGATCTCGTGAGGGGGTTTCTGAGGCCGCCCCGTTGTCTGTGGCGCTCCCCTCTGGCGGTGAAGATATGATGGTGGGGGAGGGGGATAGTTTTCCCACTGTGGAGGAGTTGCTGCCGAGACACCCCATGTATCGAAGCAACTTCCTCAAGGATCCTCCTCTTACCCCTGCCCCCCTGCTCTCTAAAACGGAACAAGTTCACATTGACGCTCTCCGTACAAAGTATAACATCCCCGCTTGTGTTGACATGGTTCCGGCGGGAAGGGACTTCGTGGAAGTCCATAGGCCTAGGTACTATGCTTTTTATGAGTACCCTTTCGTGATTGGTCATTCTTTCCCCCTCCTTTCGTTAGTGGAAGAGTTATGTAGATTCTATCAAGTTTGCCCGGCGCAACTTTCACCATACACTCTCAAGATACTTCTGTTGTTGACAAAGTATACGGAGTTGGCGGGATGCGAGGTTACTATCCACCACCTCTTGCACCTGTTCTCGCCCAGCTTCCACAGAGGCACTATGGTGCATTTGTGGCACTGTAGAACAAAAAGGCTAGTGGTTGGGACCGACGACCGAGCAAGTTGCAAGTTTTGGCATAAGTACTTCTTTGTCAAAACCGAACACATAGTTTCTGACACCGCCAGGTTCCCGAAGTGGTGGAATGAGACTCGTAAGTGTTGCCACTTATTTTACTCTTTCTTTTCCTCTTCATTCATTATAGGGTTTGTTTGCTTCTCGTTTGAAGCTATGGGGCGTCCACCCCGCCCTATTGTGGGTATAAGGGATTGGGTAGTCCGTCTGTTGCCCCATGCAGTGGAGACCCGAGATTGGCCCGCCTTCGTAAAATGTTATGGCCCAAGAGTTTTATCTGGTAAATGTTTTCCCCTATATCACTTCGTTGGTTATACAATGTCATCTATTGATTTGACTTTTCATGACGACAGGTGGATGAGCTTCCAAGCGGAGGGCCCCAGTCCTTGCATTCCGACAGGCTGTCGCTGCTGCAGGAATGCAGTTTACTTTGGCTAAATCTGTTCGAGGGGGTGGTCCTCATCCGGTTCAAATGAAAGGTCCCTCTTGGGATATGGTTGTGAGGGAGGAGGCCTCTTCCGTACTGACCCCTCACCTCTTGGACGAATCTTCTAATGGGGACGAGTCATTACTGAGAAAAAAGAGGAGAGTAGAGCTTGGGAAAGATGTGGCAATGGACGTTGGTAGAAGTAGGGTGGGTGCATCGCAGACGACACCTGTGCCCATATTTATGGCCGACGCCGCCTTAGAGGGAAGGTCTCCCCAAACGGAAGGGGTTTACTTAGGAGCCGGCTCCGTGCGCTCCGCTGAGGGTGGCACGTTATCCAATGTTAGAGGAGGCCTACACGTTGAAGGCGAAGGCTCGGGTTTAGATGTCGACCCGGAGGACGTTCATGAGTTTTTAGGGCGCCATACTTATGTGGAGGTTAGAGTGGAAGGGTTTGATCGTCATATAGTTGTCCCAGGGAACTACAACCTGTTGTCGAACTACAATCAAGTGGCGTCTGCTTTAGACCCTCTATGTGCTGCCCCGAGAGCGAGGTGCTTAGAGCGATGAGCGATATGGAGTTGTCTCAGAACGTCGCTGGCATGTCCTTGCGGGTAGGTGTCTTTCTTTTCCTTTTCGTCGTTGGGTTTGCATTGTTATTGTCGACTTGTCTTTTTGTCTTAACTTCTTTCTTCTTGTGCTAGACCCTTATCATGGAGACCGAGCGCGAGCGCCGGGAAAGGAAGAGGACGACCATATATGGGAATATGTCTTCCAAATATCAACAATATCGCGCTAAGCATCGTGCAATGGCCGACATTTATAATCAAGACCCTGATTTTCAACTTTTTCGCAAGGGACTTAAACAGAGGGATGACCAACTGACACGCAATGTCGAGGAGCTAAGGGAGCGAGATGAGGAACTTATGAAGGCCGTCACCCACAATAGTGAACTTGAGGCCTCCCTTAAGGTAAAGGAAGATGAGCTTGAGTTAAGTAGAGGGGTGATGGCCGAGAATGCTGACTTGCAAGCAAAAGTGGCCAGTTTGACCGCTGAATTAGGTACGGAGGCAATGTAGATTGATGGGCTTAAGGGTGAGCTGAGTGTCAGTGCCGATAAGCTGGCAACTGCTATTTCTGAAATGGCAGCCTTGGAAAATACCCTCTGTGTCTGTAGGTCAAAGCTGACCAAGGAGAAGGAGGCATCCGAGCTTAAGGTAGCAGGGCTTAAGGGGCGTGTTAAGGAGTTAGAGGCAGAGCTATCTGTATTGAACAGACAAGTGGCGTCGCTGAGAGAAAAGGACGCGAGTCGACGCTCGCAACCTTCTACGTCTCGTGCCTCGGCCGACCCTGTCGTGCCTCATCGTTTATACGAGTTGTGGGTTCATGCCGAGGCCCGACTCGATGTGTACAAGGCTTTTCATGCTGACAGGAGGGCATCTGAAGTAGAACTCTAGGGTGTGCGTGCTGAAGCTCGTGCAACATCTTGCCTTTGACTCAACTTTGATGATGCGAACCATCTTGCCTTTGACTCTTGGTATGAAGATGCGTATCCTTCCGGGGATGATGTGTAATTTTTGGTTTGTACTTATTTTTTTGCTTCAGGATTTTTGTAAGGGCATGCTTGAGCCTGTTGTAAAGATAGATGCTAGTAATATTTTGTTGTAATGAAGAAATCATTTTGTTGATTTGGTGATGATCTTTGTAATTTTTGTGACATCCCGGGCACTTGTCGATTTGTTAAGCCGATTTTCCTTCGGGTGAGGTCGGGCCCTTTTATTTTTGGCGATGGCCTTAGCCTTTGGGATGCTACTCTCGAGCTGGCATCGAGGTGGTATCCCGTCGTAGTTTGAGGGAAGTCGGATTTGTTTTTCGTCGATGACCTTAGCCATTGGGATGTTATCTTCGAACTAGCATCGAAGTAGGATCCCGTCGTAGTTCGAGTGAAGTCAAACTAGTTTTTGGTCGATGGCCTTAGCCGTAGGGATGTTACCTTCGAACTGGCGATCCCATCATAGTTCGAGTGAAGTCGAACTCATTTTTCGTTGATGGCCTTAGCCATTGGGATGTTACCTTCGAACTGGCGTCGAAGTAGGATCTCGTCGTTGTTCGAGTGAAGTCGAACTCATTTTTTATCGATGGCCTTAGCCATTGGGATGTTACCTTCGAACTGGTATCAAAGTAGGATCCCGTCATAGTTCGAGTGAAGTCAAACTCGTTTTTCGTCGATGGCCTTAGCCGTTGGGATGTTACCTTCGAACTGGCATCAAAGTAGGATCCCGTCATAGTTCGAGTGAAGTCGAACTCATTTTTCGTCGATGGCCTTAGCGAGTGGGATGTACATTCATACATTAGAGATTTGATTATATTTCTGTAGGAGATACATGTCGACTTTGTACATACAATGGAGATTTGATTATATTCCTATAGAAGATACATGTCGACTTTATACATAAAATGGAGATTTGGCTATCTATATCCAGTCCCTTCATTACTCGGCCTGGAGATCACGTCGATAGATGGGGTAGTGAGCAATATTTTGGACCTCGAGACGTCCCCCTTGTCGCCTCATTAAAAACCTCACCAAGAAAACCCGATTGGGACAAAACCTGGATGAGGGAAAAAGAGTACGACTTAGGTGGCGCCTCCCTTCAGAAGTGGAAGTATTTGAGATATGCAACATTCCAATTGTTTTGAAGTAGTTTTCCTTCCATTGTCTCTAACTGGAATGCTCCTTTGTTTGCTGCCACCTTGATTTTGTATGGCCCGTCCCAATTTGTTCCCAGTTTTCCCTCATTAGGGTCTTTCACTGCTTGTGTTTTAGCCTTAAGGATGTAGTCCCCAACCTTGAGCGGTCGTACTTTGGCCTTCTTGTTATAGTACCTTTCTGCTTGTTGCTTTTGGGCTACCATTCTTACGTGGGCCATATCTCTTCGTTCTTCGACTTCATCCAGATATTGTAGCTTACTTTTGTTATTGCTTGGTCCGCTTTTGTCGGAGTACCTCAAGCTAGGTTCTCCGACTTCGACGAGTATAACTGCGTCAGTCCGGTAGACTAATGAATATGTCGTCTCGCCTATGCTAGTTTTTGGCATAGTGCGGTATGCCCATAGTACTTCTGGAAGCAGTTCAGGCCATAGCCCTTTGGTTTCCTCGAGCTTCTTTTTCAATATATTCAGTATCACTTTATTGGAGGATTCGGCTTGGCCGTTTTCGGTGGGATGGTATGGTATGGAGAGTATTTGCTTGATGTGCCATTTTTTGAAAAACTCGGTCATTTTCTTTCCGACGAACTGAGGTCCGTTGTTATAGCTGATTTCTTTGGGAATGCCGAAGTGTCATATTATATTTTTCCTTATGAACGCGATAACTTCTTGCTCGCATATTTGAGTGTATGCACCTGCTTCCACCCATTTAGAAAAATAGTCAGTTAAAACCAAAAGGAAACGTACCTTAACTCGTCCTGCCAGGAGGGGTCCGACAATATCTATCCCCCACTTTATGAATGGCCATGGCGAAGTGACAGAATGCATGAGTTCTCCTGCTTGGCGTATCATAGGGGCATACTTTTGACACTGTTCACACTTCCTGACGTAATTCGCTGCTTCTTTTTTCATGTAGGCTAGTAGTATCCGGCGTGGATGAGGCATCGGAGAGGGCGCGGTTTCCCGTATGGGCGCCGCAGTGCCCCTCGTGTACTTTTTCTAGTACTCACCTGGTTTGATTTGGCCCAAGACACTTGGCCAGCGGGCCGCCGAATATTCTCTTATAAAGATCACAGTTTATGAGGCTGTATCTGGCTGCCTATATTCGAAGCTTTTTGGCTTCTTTCTTATCTTGTGGGAGCGTTCCATCATGCAAATATGTTACGATACGGTTGCGCCAGTCCCACGTTAGGTTTACAGAATATACCTCGACCTGGTCTATTGAGGAAGGAGAAGAGTGATCACGTTCTCCTTGTTGATATTTCTGGTGGCTGCCTCTAGCTTGGCGAGACCATCCGCTTCGATATTCTGCGCCTAGTTATCTGGTCGAGGCGGCATTCTTCGAATTTTGGCAGCAGTTTGTGAATTTCTGACTGGTACTTTTGTAGTACTCTGTTCTTTGATTTGGAAAGTCCCAGTGACTTGGTTCACCACGAGTTGAGAATCACAATGGAGGACGAGTTGTCGATCGCCATATTTGAGGGCTAATTTCAATTCTACAATCACAACTTCATACTCGACCTCGTTGCTAGTCATCTCGGGGAATCGTATGGATTGGCGAATTACTTCGCCCGTAGAAACATCGAGGACGAGTCCCAGTCCCGATCCCGATGCATTAGATGCACCGTCAGTGTAGAGGACCTAGAGGTTGGAATGTGCGGAAGCGTGGAGCGCCTCCTGCTCTACTTCAGGCAATATTTCCGTGCTGAAATCGGCGACGAAGACGGCGAGCACCTGCGACTTTATAGCAGTTTGCGGTTGGTATGTTATATCATGCTCGCTTACTTCTATGGCCCATTTGGCCAACCTACCCGATAGCTTGGGTTTGTGTAGGATGCCCCTGAGGGGGGAGGTTGTCACCACCTTTATGGGGTGACATTCAAAATATGGTCTAAGCTTTCATGAAGCTATGACTAATGCCAGGGCTAGTTTCTCAAGGTGAGGGTACCTTGTTTCGGCATCGATTAAGGTTTTGCTGATATAGTAAATCGGAGATTGCGTACCTTTGTTTTTGCGGACCAAGACTGCACTTATCGTGACTTCGAAGATGGCTAGGTACACTAGGAGGCATTCGCCGGGTCTGCCTTGACAAGTAGTGGCGACGAGGACAGATACGCTTTCAGTTTTCTCAAGGCGTCGACGCATTTTGAATTCCACTGTAGCCCATGGTCTTTCCTTAGTACATTGAAGAATTTATGGCATCTGTCTAATGATCGTGAAATGAACCTCGACAGGGCGACTATTCGCCCTGATTTGATCCGGGTTGACTTCGATACCCCTTTGTGACCCCAGAAAACCAAGGAACTTTCCTGAGGTTATGTCGAAGGCACATTTTTCGGGATTCAGTTTCATTCCGTATCGCCTCAATATCTCAAAGGCTTCCTTTAGATGACCAATGTGATCCTCTTTCTTTTTTGACTTCACTAGCATGTCGTCGATGTAAGCCTCCAAAGTCTTACCAAGTTGTTCTTTGAATATCTTGGTGACTAACCTTTGATACGTCACCCCTTCATCCTTGAGTCCGAAGGGCATGACTTTGTAGCAGTATGTTCCTTGGTGAGGGATGAAAGTGGTCTTTTCTTGGTCTTCTTCAGCCATTAGAATTTGGTTGTAACCAGAATAAGCATCTAAGAAGCTTATTAGTTCGTGTACCGCCGTTGCATCGATGAGCTGGTCGATATGTGGTAACGGAAAGGAATCTTTCGGGCATACTTTGTTCAGTTCGGTGAAGTCGACACACATCCGCCACTTCCCGTTCTTCTTTTTTACCATGACCACATTGGTGACCCACTAAGGATATTTTGATTCTCGGATGGAACCGTTAGCGAGCAACTTATCAACTTCTTCGCTGACCGCCTCATTGATGGAGGAATTGAATTTTCTCCTCATTTGCCGTACAGGCGGGTAAAAAGGGCCGACATTCAGCCTGTGTGTCCCTTGGGATTCCTGACATATCTAAATGGGAAAAAGGCAAATAAATCGGCATTGTTATTTAAGAACTCATGGAACTTACCTGGTTCTGAGAGGTTATGTCCGATATAAGCCTTTTCGTGCTGTCGGTGTTGTCCAGTTGAACGGGGTTGAGGTTTTCTACGGTTGCCTTGTAGGCTTCTATGACATCCGGGTCTTTGATGGCCTCTATTTGTATATCGGGTTTGGTTCCCGATATGGCTGATTTCTATGCTTCTGCACTTGCCCCCTTTAATTATTGTGTGTGTGTGTGTGCAGTCTTGGGCGATTCGGTAGCATTCCTGGGTGGTGTAGGCTATTTCCTGGTTCATGACATGGAACGTCGTTTCCAGGGTGACTCCTCCTGCTAGAATGGGTAGCATTATCTCTGCAGAGGTTCATTCCACTGCATTATTAAAATCCGTTAGTGTTATGCAGCGTGGTACTATCTTATCCTTGAGTCTCATCTGTACGAGGACTCGTGGATGGATAATACACACGCCGTTTCCGTCATCTACCATTATTCTTTTTACATCGGTATCTGCAATACATAAAGTTATAACCAAAGCATCATAGTGAGGGAAAGACAAACCATTGGTATCTGACTTATCGAAGATGATACTATCTTCGAGGTCGTCATACCATTCGTGAGCAACTGTCCTCTTGAGTTTGTGTGTGGTGGTGAATGTCACATGGTTGATTACTGAATCGTCGTCGCCGCCAATGATCATCCGTATGGTGCGAGCTGGTAAAGGTGTTTTTGGGGGTTCTTGAGGTTGATCGCGTCCGCGAGCGAAGTTAGTGCGTCCTCGATTGCTCAGTAGTTCTTTCAGGTATCCCTGATTTAGCATTCTTACCACTTCCTGTCGCGGACTTATGCACTCTTCGGTCTTATGTCCTGTTTCCTGGTGGAATTCACATAGAACGATCAACCTCTGGGTGCTCGGATCTGACTTCATATTTAGCGGCCACTGCACCTTTGTGCCGAGCTTTTCTAGCGCATACACTATTTCTGAAGGAGAAACACAAAAGTTAAGAGCAAATAACAGTGGAGGCATACCTCTTTCGCTTTGCGGTGGCGTGGTGTGTCGAGGCATGGCGTCTGCATGTTGTGGAGGAGGTGGGTTGGATATTCGGATGTAGGGCTAATGCCTTTCTCGATTGAAGCGGGACAATTGGTCCTTTCAACCATCGTTGCGGCGATCTCTCCTTGTTTTGGTTTATACCGATGTTAGCCGCTGGATCGGGCCATTTAGGTCATCCTCATCTGCCCTTACTTTGGCACAATAGGCATTATAGATTTCTTCCCACGTGGTGGGAGTGTACTTCATGAGTCTACTTAGTAGCTTTTTGGTTGCTTTTGACCCGTTTCTGTTTAACCCATTTTGGAAGGCCGCTACTGCCATCCCTTTTGATACATTTGGTAGGCTCATTCTTACCCTGTTGAATCGGGCTAGGAAATCCCGAAGTCACTCGCATGTCGTCTGCCTGACCGCGAAGATGTCATTTACCCTAGCCTCTGCCTTTTTCGCTCCCGCATGAGCGGTAACGAATTTGTCTTCCATTTCTTCGAACGTTGATATCGATCGTGATGGTAGTTAGGAATACCATGTCAGCGCTTCCCCTGTCAGAGTTTCGCTGAACTTTTTCAGCAGCACCGATGGCACCTGTTCTTTCGATAGATTATTGCCTTTTACTGTAGTACGTAGTGGATTAAGTGATATTCCGGGTCCGTGGTGCCATTATATATTTTTAAATATGGAGACATTTTAAAGGTTTTTGGAATAGAGTGGGGAGCCTCCCCTTCACTGTATGGTTGTTCGACAAATCGGCCTACGTCACGTTTTGGTAGCAACTTCGGAGCACCCGATATTTTATCAACCCTTTCCTGATGCTCCTTTATCTGATCGCGGAGCATTTTGTTCTCATTATCCATCTCTTCGATCTTCTTTAAGATGGCCGCAAGTGCATCGTTACCTGCATCGGTGATAGTATGAGTGTTACCTGTGCGTGGAGTGTCTGGATCATCGACGACATTGCAGTTTCTGCAGGTATTGTGCCTCCAATATCCCTTTGAGCGGGTTTGTTGAGTATGTTGCTCAAGGTGTTTGTCAGCCACTCTTCTAATAGCGTTTTCACAGCTAGTGGCACTTCTCCTACTATGGATGTTGAGGTTCCCCCCTCACGCGAGATAGTCACGCCTTCATGCGGGTGGGGTGAGATATCTCCCTCAGGTGTAGCACTTGGCGTTGCGTTTTCATTGTCTTCCCTACTGGCTTCATTGAGGGAATCTAGAAGGTTGTTAGTGATACCTACTATTGCCTTTAATCTTGCTTCTCCCTTTCCTGCCATTGTTGGCCTTTGCGAGGCTAAGAAAAGGTGATTATTTCTTTCAAAGATCTAGATGAAACTAAGATCTTAGCTATAGAAATCCCCACAGACGACGCCATATTGTTTGACTAAAAAGATATTGGAATCTTTTTGAACAAATCAATCAAAAAAAGTGAAGGGGTAAATCTTAGCTAAGTATAATAATCTCTAGAACAAAAGGTACACAAAGTGAATACTGGGGGTGATATCTCTAGACATTCTCAAGATGAATCCTCAAACGATAATGACAACAATCGTTTATGTAAGCAAGTATTACAACAAGTGTTCTTAGTTGGAAAAATGCAGAAGAAGCCCCTTACAAGGTTGTCTTTACGCAATATATAGAAAGGACAAACCCCTTCTAAGCCCTAAAAGACAAATCATAGAAAATATTCGAAAGAATATTCCTAATGCCTCCTAATGGACCTACACTGCTACAAAGGTCGTACAGTCTCTTGTTCGCTCGTCTGTCGTCCCTTGTAGGATGTCGAGCCACGAGGATCTCATCGCTTGTCGTACTCATCAATAGTCGTGGTCGTCTAAATTTGGACCCATACATACTCCACGAACAAAAGCGGAGCTCACCAATAGCATTGGAAGAGAGGGAAGTCCTTAACTGTAGCCTACTCGCCTGCCAAATCGGTTCCTATATTATACCGCAGACCAATGTAGATTCCCAAAAGAGAATGTCAGTATCATTCATTATACTCAGTGGGTGTCAACGACAAGGGACAAAACATTAATAACATATATATTAGGGGCAAAGATTCTAAATGCATGTAAAACAAAAAGCTTATAAGAACAATTCTAAAATAATTGCATAATAGCAGTTTATGAATATTCTAAAAGAAATTATTTTCTTTTTCTTTCTTATAAAAAAATACTTCATTTTATACTTTGGGAGTTCCAACTATCCTGGCCTATTTCTGTCTTAGTCACCGTGTGATCGGCACGAGTTCGATCCCAACTTGATCGAATATGCCCAATCAACGAGGTGCCACTCGCTTCATGGTTCTCAGTGCTCATGTATCATACCTTAGCATGGCTAAGTAAATTCTCAGCAATGAGACCCTTGGCTCGTGTGCTCCCTACTTTGACACAAGTAGTTTCAGGAAGTCAACGCCTTGGTCAGGACCCTCGGCCTGAACGATGACCCTTCTCGGAATAAAGGATACTCCCAAAAATCTTTTCTTTCTAAAACTTCTTCTTGTGACTTTTCAAGTCTAAATCTTTTTTGGAACATCATATACATACTCATGTTGGTATCCTTAATTGTAAAGCATGACATAATAATGAAATAAACTTTCAAAAGTATTTCTAAATATTCTTGCTTCTTCATAAATTTTCAACATGAAAATGGCATATAAGAATAACACAAAAATCTGAAAATTTATGCACATATGTCATAATAAATCCTCTAAACTTTTGCTAGAACAATTCTAAGTTAATAGGTACTTACTTGCTCCAATTAAGTAAATATAAACTCTTTTAAGCAATTCATCAAACACCTTATATGCGTGCTTTTGTGAGTTAAACCACTTTAGTAAAGGGTTATATCAACTCACCTCAAAACTCCTTGAGCCAATACGTAGGCCCCAGTCCAATTTATGCCCGTCAAACAATTGATTCTACAACAACCAATGCATTTGAATTAATTTTAAATTTTCACACCTAAACATTGAACTTACTTTTGATACAGAGGAAGGAGGGAATTAACTATTCAATTCTTACCTATTAATACCGTAGGATAATTGACAATAGAGAATTTTATATACTTGAGTTCTAGAATTAGTGATTTGTAAAGAACCGTAGAATCTTTTCGTGGCCTCCGTATGTAATCAACACTGCCTCTATTTCCCTGTTCGTGAGAATGTTTTGATTTTGCGCCTAGAGTGCTTTCTGTTGTCGTATAAGGATTCTAAATCCTTTTTGAGTTCCAACAGCCCTTTACGGGCTTTTAGTCTTGTCCCCCTATTTTTGTTTTATTTGTTTTCCTTTTTTCTTTTTTTCTTTTATTTTGACTTAACTAATATTCAATTATACCTACTTTTAATAATTAATAACATTAACATTATTAATATTTCCCTAATTATATATCCAATTATTTATAAATAGAAAAGTAACTCAAAATCAATCACAAGAGTTTAAATTCGTAATAGAAGTATAATTTAAGATTATAAAAATTAAATTCTATATTTAGCGTGTCTTGAAACTTTTATAGATTTGAGGAGTGTTACAATCTTTCTTCCTTTAAAACATTCGTCCTCGAATGTTGCTAGGGCCTTATTCTTAAGCTAACAATCATTCCTTAGGTCCTTGAACCTCTTAAGTTTTCTTCGCATTACTCACTCTTTAAGGACTCAAAAGTTTGGCTAACTCCCTAAATTTTCAGAAATTTCGGCAGAGTTTCACTTGTAAATTGGACTATCCAAAAAATATCCCTGTCACAAATACCACAATTACACCAACCCCAACCAAATATACCATAACAGGCCATTCATAGGCAACATACACAGCTCATAAATTAATTACTCACACTTGGCAAAGAGGTACCACAATAACTATCCAGAATCTAGAGCACAACACTTTAGCAAAAGTAAATCACTTTAATGAATTAAATATACTCTGGCATAAACTAAATTACTACAACAACTAAATATAATCTAGGAAGGACATAAACATTTGCTAACTTGTATTTAATAAATAAAATATAAATTCCAAGACAAACCTAGGTTCACATATCTTGTTCCTCAAATAAATAAGGATATTTCTTCCTCGTATCTTCCTCGACCTCCCACATAACCTCTTTTGAATCATGATTACTCCACAAAATTTTTACCAATGTTATATCTTTTGTTCTCAACTTTCTTACTTGCCTATCAAGAATTTCTATAGGTACCTCTTCATAAGTCAAGCCTTTTTTTAATTTCTATAGTGTCGGCAGGTATTATATGTGACTCATCATAAATGTACTTTCTAAGCATAGACACATGGAAAACAGGATGAACAGAGGACAACTGAACGGGCAACGCTAGCTCATAAGCCACGTTTCCTTTCTTTTCTAGAATTCAAAAGGTCCGGTAAATCTAGGACTAAGTTTCCCTTTATTACCAAACTTCATAACTCCTTTCATTGGTGAAACTTTCAAAAATACCTTGTCACCAACCATGAACTCTAAGTCATGATGCCTCTTGTCAGAATAGGACTTTTGACGGCTCTGAGCCGCTTTTAGTCTTTCTCTAATTAGCTGGACTTTCTCTAAGGCCTCACAAACAAACTCTGGACCAATCAAAGGCACCTCTATTGGTTCAAACCAACCTACTAGAGAACTACATCTTAGCCCATACAACGCTTCATAAGGAGCCATACCAATGCTGGACTGATAGCTGTTATTGTAAGAAAATTCTATGAGTGGCAAGTAATCATCCCAATTACCTCCAACATCTATAACACTTGCTCACAACATATCTTCGAGAGTTTAAATGGTCTTTTCTGCCTGGCCATCGGTTTGTGGATGGAAAGCGGTGCTCAAATTGACTGGTACCTAATCTTTTCTGAAATGCTTGCCAAAAATGCGCCGTGAACTTGGGCCTATGTCAGATATGATTGAAACTGGAGTACCATACAATCAGACTATTTCTTTGATGAACAACTGCGCATACTACTCTGCAGAATCTATCGTCTTTACTGGTAGGAAATGTGCAGACTTTGTCAGTCGGAGTACAATAACCCAAATTGAATCATGCTTACGGTATGTGCGAGGTAGACCTACTACGAAATCCATAGTAATAATCTCCCATTTCCACTATGGTATCTCTATAGCCTGAGCTAGGGAACCGAGCCTCTAATGATCGGCTTTGACTTGCTGGCAATTCAAATATTTAGCCACATGATTTGCCACTTGCTTCTTCATGCCTTTTCCACCAATACAACTCTTTAAAGTCCAAATACATTTTGGTAGCCCCTGGGTGGATAGAGTACATCGAACTGTGAGCTTCTTCCATTATGGTCTTCCTAAGACCATCTACATCAGACACACATAACTGATCATTCAACTTCAACACTCCATCACTTCCTAGGGTGAAAGAAGTGATTTCTTTGTTTCTGACTCCTTCTTTTAAATTCAGTAAGTACGGATCTTCGTCTTGCTTAGCCTTAACATGCGCAACAAGGGAGGTTTGTGCTAAGGCATAAGCAGTTATACGTCCTTCTTTGGTCTCATCCAATCTAATTTCATTATTTACCAGTTTTTGAATTTCTCGACCCAAAGATCGCCTTTGTACTGCAAGATGAGCCAAGACACCTATTGACTTCCTACTAAGTGCATCTGCTACCACATTAGCTTTGCCCGATTGATAAAGGATATTGATGTCATAATCTTTCAATAGCTCGAGCCACCTTCTTTGTCTCAAATTTGATTCTTTTTGCTTGAAAATGTACTAGAGGTTTTTGTGATCTGTAAACACTTTAGAATGCTCGCCCTAAAGATAGTGTCACCATATCTTTAATGCAAACACCACTGCAACAAGCTCCAAGTCATGTGTTGGGTAGTTCTTCTCATGATTCTTTAACTGCCTTGAAGCATAAGCAATAACTTTTACATTTTTCATAAGAACACAACCAAGACCTACTCTAGAGGCATCACAATAAACTGTGAATCCCCCAAACCTGTCGGCAAGGTTAACACAGGTGCAGTGGTCAACCTCTTCTTTAACTCTTGAAAACTCTACTCACAAGCGTCTGACCACTGGAAGTTAACTGCTTTCTAAGTTAACTTAGTTAATGGAGTAGCAAGTGAGGAAAATCTCCCTACAAACCTTCTATAGTAGCCAGCTAACCCCAAGAAACTCTCAATTTTGGTTGGCGTTGTCGGCCTAGGCCAGTTCTTGACTGCTTTTGTCTTTTGAGGATCTACGTTTATGCCTTCACTGGATACCACGTGGCCTAAAAATGTCACTTATTGCAACCAAAACTCACAGTTTGGAAACTTGGCATAAAGCTCATTCTCCTTCGAGGTCTACAAGGCTATCCTGAGGTGTTCTACATGATCTTCCTTGCTCTTAAAGTATACCAAAATATCGTCTATAAACACGATAATAAAGGTATCAAGTAATGGCTTGAAAACTCTGTTCATGAGGTCCATGAATGCAGCTGGAGCATTTGTCAACCCGAAGGACATTACTAGAAATTTGTATACGGCTAAAATCGGAGAGTCTGATTTTATGATCATTATGACATTCCATAACTCGTATCCAGAAGGCTCGAGGCACAACTCGAGGTTCAAGCCTGAAGGTTCCCTATGCTCGATCTCGGGGAGGCACAAATAGGTTGCTATCATGGACAAGCGGGAAATTCCCAAGGCACATGGTCAAAGCTGACAACGCTTGCAAGAATAGTACAAGTCCATACCGGACCATTAAATAGCTGTACCAGTTGCATTTCTTTGTAATTATTATACATATACCATGTTGGGATTCCCCCTCCTATATAAAGGGGACCCTTGTTAATTCTTTCACAGAGGACATTCAATACAAGAACAAGAAAATTCTCTGCTCTTTAACTCAAACATATTCTACTGTCGCTCCTTTGATTTTATTGCTTATATTTATTATGTTTTATTGATTGTTCTTCATTTATTACTCATCATTGATCATAAAGAGCCATCACCAAGGTCCTTATAATTGTTAGTTCTTCGTCGACCATCCCAGTCTGACCCTTTAGCTCGACCTCGAGGCCCAGCACATGCCAGCTCGAGACCCCGATTCATGGCCATTCGGTTTGCATAACATACTATCCTTAAGCTCTTATCTCATTTTTCTTACTCACACTCTATCGCTAACAACTATCATTAAAATAAATCACTTATTTTTAGAACCACAAAATAAAATTTAATTGTAATTACCATTTTCAAGGTAAACAGTTTGGCACTCACCGTGGGGCTAAAAATAATAGTGATTGTTTTAGTGCTGCTTTATTGAAAACACAAGTTGTTCTTCACACTTTTTCTTGTCCAAGAATCTTTGATCTCAGGTCAAAATGTCTAACTTAGTGAATGCACATGAAAACTACGGTCCTGAGGACCATAGAGAGAATGGTGTAGCTGTTTCAGGTGCTGGTGCACCACTGCGAAACCATGTGGACGCACCAGAGCCAATCCCCGTAGGTGTGGGCTCACACAACACCCAACGCGTCAGTATAAGCTCCCACACTAATGGGAGTATACGCCAATAAAACCAACAGGAAGCTCGAAAAACTCTAGCTTGGGAGGAAAGAGAGGCAAACAGGAGGAACAAAACGGGAAAATCTCAGCACATGGTTCATATGATCATTGGGGGGACCGATGTTCCTTAAGGACCTGTGATCAAGCGGACAAAAGTTTTCGCTGCAACAAAAGGGAAAATTCGGGGCCGCATGCCCGAGGACATCCTTGCATACAGTGAAGAGGACTCAAGACCTTGTCTCATCCACATAACAATGCGCTGATAATTTCATTTCTCTTGAATAACATTCAAATTAAACGTGTACTCGTGGATCCAGGTAGCTCGGCCAACGTAATCAGGTCGAAGGTGGTAGAACAGCTCGGAATGATCGATCAAATCATACCTACCTCCCGAGTCCTCAACGGCTTCAAATATAGCCGGCGAAGTAATGAAGGGGGATATCACCCTCCCAGTCAACATGTCTGGTACAGTTCGACATACCAAATTTCATGTTATTAAAGGTTACATGAGGTACAATGCATTGCTTGGAAGGCCATGGATACACAATATGAGGGTAGTACCGTCAACTCTTTATCAGATGATGAAGTTTCCAACAAAAGATGGTATAAAACGGTATATGGAGAACAGTATGCGGCAAAGGAGATGTTCGCGATTCACAGGGAGGCACCAACTTCCATAACCTCCACCTCAGAAGAGACGGAGGGCAAACAGACCCCCGAGGACGATGAAGAATACTTCCTCGCTCCCCGAACCTTTGTTGCCCCCAAAGAATCGGATGCAAAAAAATCAAAAATTAAAGAACTGGAGCAAGCTATTTTGATCGAGCATCTCCCAGATCGGAAGGTATACCTAGGAACGAGATTAACCCCCGAACTCAGGAAAAAACTTAATCAATTTCTTATTAATAACATCGATTGCTTTGCTTGGTCCCATTTAGATATGACAGGGATCCCGCCAGAAATACCACCTGTCGACTAAATGTCTACCCTAGGTTCAAACCGACAAAGCAAAAAAGGAGACCTCAGTACACGCGTTCATCGAGGACGAGGTAACAAAACTCCTCAAAATAGGTTCTATAGGGGAGGTAAAATATCCCGAATGGTTGGCCAATGTGGTGGTGGTTCCCAAAAAAGGGAATAACTTAAGAATGTCTGTAGATTATAAAAACTTAAATAGAGCATGCCCCAAAGATTCATTCCCATTGCCCAACATCGACCGCTTGATTGATGCCGTGGCCGGCCACGAGATCCTCACCTTTCTCAACGCCTACTCGGGGTATAATCAAATTCAGATGAACCCCCTGGATAGGGAAAAGACTTCGTTCATCATGAAGTACAGTACGTACTGTTACAATGTGATGCCCTTCGGGCTAAAAAACGCAGGAGCCACGTACAAACGCCTAGTTAATAAGATGTTCGAACATCAAATAAGCAAATCCATGGAAGTTTACATTGATGATATGCTAGTTAAGTCCCTGCGTGCAGAGTACCATTTCACTCATTTGCAGGAGACATTTGACATCCTCAGAAGCTACAACATGAAACTCAATCCCGAGAAATGTGCCTTTGGAGTTGGTTCAGGAAAATTCTTAGGCTTCATGGTGTCAAACAGGGTGATTGAAATCAACCTAGATAAAATCAAAGCCATCGAAGAAATCACGGTGGTAACAATGTGAAGGCCATGCAACGACTGACTGGGCGGATAACAGCCTTGGGCCGATTCATGTCGAGGTCATCAGACAGAAGTCATCATTTCTTCTCCTTACTCAAAAAGAAAAATAACTTCGAATGGACTCCGGAATGCCAACATGCCTTAGAGAAGTTGAAGCGATATCTGACAAGCCCACCTTTACTCCACACCCCAAAGGAGGATGAAATGTTGTATTTGTACCTGGCCGTATCCGAGGTAGCGGTAAGTGGTTTGCTGGTTCGAGAAGAACAATGTATGCAATTCCCTATTTATTATGTAAGTCAAACCCTAGTAGATGCCGAAACCAGGTATCCGCACCTAGAAAATTAGATCTTGCATTGATAAACGTATCTAAAAAATTAAAGCCTTATTTTCAATGCCATCATATTTGTGTTTTAACGACATATCCTCTTCGAAGCATATTGCATAAGCCCGAATTATCGGGCCGACTGGCCAAATATGCTATCGAACTCGGGGGTACGATATCGAGTATCAACCCCGAACGACTATCAAATCCCAAATTCTGGCGGATTTTGTGGCCGACTTTACGCCCGCCCTTCGTGCTCGAGGAAGAGAAAGAACTTCTACTAAAAATGGGCACATCTTCGGGGGTATGGACCTTGTTCACTAACGGTGCCTCGAACGTGAAAGGATCCGGGCTCGGCATAGTTCTGAAGCCACCTACGGGCGGCATGATTAGGCAATCTATAAAAACTGCAAGGTTGACTAACAATGAAGCCGAGTATGAGGCTATGATTGCAGGTCTGGAATTGGCCAAAGGCCTAGGAGTGGAAGTCATCGAAGCAAAATGTGATTCCCTTATGGTGGTAAATAAGGTAAATGGGAACTTCAAGGTTCGCAAAGACAGGATGCAAAGATACTTACACAAAATTCAAGTCACATTGCACCGTTTCAAAGAATGGACTCTAATCCACATACCTCCAGAGAAGAATAGCAAGGCCGATGCCCTAGCAAACCTTGGATGATCTGTCGAGGAAGATGACATACTCCCCGGGGCTGTTGTTCAGCTATTCAAATCAGTGATCGAAGAAGTCCATGCCGAGATCAAATCCACTAGCTTGATATGGAATTGGAGAAATAAATATATCGATTATTTGGAAAGTGGGAAGCTACCCACGGACCCAAAAGAGTCGAGGGCCCTGTGAACCAAAGCATCCCGGTTCTTGCTCTACAAAAAAGGAACTTTATACAGAAAAACCTTTGATGGGCCCCTAGCAGTATGCCTAGGACCGGGGGACACAGATTACGTACTCCAAGAAATCCACGAGGGCACCTGTGGAAATCACTCCGGTGTCGATTCCTTAGTCCGAAAGGTAATCAGAGGAGGCTATTATTGGGACAACATGGAGAAGGACACCAAAGAATTCGTTCGAAAATGCGATAAATGCCAGAGATTTGCATCGATGATTCACCAGCCCGGTGAACAACTACATCCAGTCTTATCACCATGGCCGTTCATGAAGTGGGGGATGGACATCGTCGGACCCCAACCAACGGCACCAGGTAAAGCTAGATTTATTTTATTTATGACAGACTACTTCTCAAAATGGGTGGAAGCGCAAGCCTTCGAGAAGATAAGGGAAAAAGAAGTCATTAACTTCATCTGGGACCATATCATGTGTCGATTCGGGATTCCCTCTGAGATAACATGTGATAACAGGAAGCATTTCATCGGAAGCAATGTAACAAAGTTCCTCGAGGACCATAAAATCAAAAGGATCCTATCAACACCCTACCACCCATGTGCAAATGGTCAGGCCGAGTCCACAAAGAAGACCATCATTCAAAACTTGAAAAAGAAGTTAGAAAATGCGAAAGGTAAATGGAGAGAAATGTTGTCCGAGGTGCTATGGGCATATCGAACAACTCAAAAATCGAGCACGGGAGAGACGCCTTTCTCTCTGGTGTATGGCTCTGAGGCTTTGATACCGATCGAGGTCAGATAGCCAAGCGCCAGATTTTGACATGCCATCGAGACCTTAAACAATGAGGCCAAGACTGCAGCCCTCGAACTATTAGATAAAAGCAAGAAGCTTTATTGGTCCAATGGCCGCCCAAAAACAAAGAATCAAAAGGTACTATAACAGGAGAACAAATCTCCGACATTTCAGAGTCGGGGACTTAGTCCTAAGGAAAGTCACCCTAAACACTCAAAACCCTAATGAAGGGAAGCTAGGCCCTAACTGGGAAGGACCGTACTGCATCCTCGGAGTGATCGACAAAGGGTCCTACAAGCTCGGTACCATGGAAGGCGAACATCTTCCAAGCAATTGGAACATATCAATGCTCAAACGCTATTACTGCTAAGGTGTCCGATGGAAGACATCAAAACATCCTCCGACTCAAATACCTTGGGTTTTAAAGCACGCATTGCACTCTTTTCCTTCAATCAGATTTTATCCTAAAAGAGGTTTTACCGGCAAGGTTTTTAACGAGGCTACATCTATATGTTACCTAAGGAGGACTCAACAAGTATTCAAGGCTTATCTCCAATTACCCTCGAATATTGGGGGCATCCCCCCAGGAAATCGCCCCATTGGAAAGATCAAAATAAGCCAAAGAGGGTCCCGATAGGAAGATGATGTATTGAGCCAACCGGTCAAATGAACTGTGTCCGCATAGAATAATCGAACCTCGATGGCGTAAAACATGTATACTTGTTCCAAGTAATCAAGGAATATTTTTTTTTACCATCAAAACACTTTGCGCTTCAAAGAAGTTTGCTGTTTTCACAAGAAACGGCTCCAGGGCCTGAAATTTCCCGAACACTCAGGAACTGACATAAAAAACTCAAAGCCATAAGACCTCCGGGTCGGAAACTTCAAGCTCATAAGCCCTCAATGAGGCAACATCAAGTTTACAAGGAACGACTCCAAAGCCAAAAACTTTCAATGTCTAGGGGACTGTCGCTGACTGTCTCCCCACCGAGATATCAAAAACTCGAGGCTATAAGACCCCAAACGGGCAACCTCGAGCCCGAAAGCATTCCATGTGGTAATGCTAGAAAATGTAAGATCTCCATGAGGCACTATCAACAGTGTAAGACCTCTATAAGCAACCTCGATCTTATAAGACCTCCATAAGGCAATACCAGATCTATAAGACCTCAGGCAAGGTCTGAATTATACTTGTGCCAAGTAACCTATATGTAAGACCTCAAGCAAGGCATGTTCAAATTTATAAGACCTTACAAAAGGCATAATCCCGATCTTAAGGTCAGGGCTATATATTCGAACTTATAAGACCCCTAAAAGGCATACCCTCGATATACACACCGAGAATACCTCACTCGGGGATTACAAGGCTACGGCAAAACACAATGACTAAAGTCACAAGGCTCCGGCCAAACTAACATGACTCGGGGACGCCCGACCGTCGCTATAAAATCACATGCCTCCAATTAATTCGAAAATATTTCAAAAGAACCGATTAATTAGGCTACCACTGGCATAAGCAAAAGAGCTTCGATCATGTCAGCAACAAATAATGAAAATGCTTTAAAACAATTCAGCCATCGAGCAAAACCTCCCAAGGTGCTCATTTATCATTACATAACGGCTCACTATATCGAGCCTTCGAAGAGTTGGACGAACACAAAAACTTCAAAAAGTCTTTAACAAGGGAGAAATAAAGCCATATTAGAGGTCTTACCGACCCAACACATAAGAGCCTAAGTACCAACCTATATTAGAGGTCGTACCGACACAACACGTAAGAGCCTAAGAGCCAGCCTATATTAGAGGTCGTACCGACCCAACGCGTAAGAGCCTAAGGGCTAGCTTAAAAGAGCCTTAGGGCCGATTAGAGGTCGCACCGACCCAATGCATAAGAGCCTAAGGGCTGGCTCAAATAGCCTCAGGGCCGATTTTTAGACCTAAAGGTTTATGAACTCAAATTGAAGTTTGATTTGGGGACTAAGCCCCAAACGGTCAACTTTCGACCGTTACAAATTGCTCAACAGTAGCAAGAACCTAAGGGTTTAATTTGAGGTCCAAAATTTTGGACTAGTTGTCAACAAGCATCACATTTTATTCCTAAAAAGCAAAAGAAAGACAAGAAATGATGAAAAACGAAAGGCTTTTTACATATATATTGAAAGTTCACAAGGGTTCATTTACAAGGCCTATGCTTAAAGCCCTAACATGGGAAAGAGCAAATAAAACCCAAATCTACCATCAAGGCTATGCCTTCAATGGCTCCCTCGAAGGTTGTGCCTTCAACAACTCCGGCCACGGCCCCCAGGTCTTCAACGGCCTCTTCCCCTTCGGGAATTTTGCCTTCATCTTCATCATTTTTCGAGCCACTGCTCGATTCACCTTCTGAAGTAAGCAGGGCCACAACCTCCTCTTCTAGGGTCTTCACCCTCTCGATCTCGGTAGACAAATCGATGCCCCCTGCATTTTTATCTTCGAGAGCCTGCTTCCGAGATTCTAACCAGGCTTGCTCCACGGCTCGGGTCAATTGCAACTCATCCTCTTCGGACACCTTCCTGGCCTGAGCATTTGCAGCAACAACATCCTCTTTGTACGAGGATACGAGCGCCTCGGTTTTAGCCTTAGCCCCGGATAGCGCAACAACCAACTCAGTGTGAAGATCCTTATATTTATTACTCTCCGCCCTCGCATCATGAAGTTGATGTCTGATTGAGACCACCTTCCTATGGAGGGTATCTCTCTTAGAGGTTGTCTCACTTACGTGCCATTTGAGCTGGAGAATTTCAGTGTCTCTGGCTCGAAGCTCCTCCCTCATTAGGACATCTTTCTTTTCAAGCTACTAAGATCAGCCCAAAGGTGTTAAAACACTAAAGTTGGGTAAGCATATAGAAAAAATAAATGGAAACTATATAACCTGCTTAGTAAGATGAGTCCTCTTTCGGGACGCCGCCTCCAAACAATCCCGAAAGCCACGAAATTCCTCCACCTTCTTGGTAAAAATAGCTCTAAGCTCATCAACTTCTAAGGTGAGCTTCCTGCGCTCACCCTCGTAGTGAGTCAACTCGGCTTGAAACCTGGCAAAAGTTTGATTATAAAGCACCTTGTCCTGGAACCGTGAAAGAAACAACGTTAGAAAGATGAAGATCAGGGCGCCAATTTACAAAAAATTACCTGCTCACAGAGCCTATCGATCTCACTGAAAATAAGTGAGGTGTCGAGCTCATGGTTTTACTTGGGCGGGGAGAAAATCCTTTCAAACGCATCTTTATCTCCGACGGATGCCCCCACATCGGAAAATTCTTTATTTTGGGTATCCTACATCTCCCTCGGAGGTAAAGTCGGTTCTGGAGGGGGGGGGAATCACTCACTTCAATAACCCTGACTGGATCAATCGGGGTCATCTCTTATTTTTGGAGAGCTTTGGAATTAGGCTCCTCCAGACCGCCTACCGAATGCACTTCAGCTCCAGGAATATTTTGGCCATCAACCAGCTTGAGGACATTACCCGATACACCGTCAAAGGCTTCTTTAGCCTGAGGTAGGACAACAACATCATCAAGTTCTGATTTAGAATCCACCGGCCTAGCAATATATGGGACGATTAGGTTTTCTCCTCTCTCGGGTGCTATTGAGGAGTCATCTATCTCCTCACCTTCAGCTCGGGGACTCCTCAACACTTCTGGAGTTAAGGCTACTGAATCAGCCTTAGGTTCTTCCACTTTGGCCTTCTTGGATTTTGAAGGCTCATACGACGGTTTCCTTCATTTTTTCTTCTCTTTGTCAGGTTTCGGGGTATCCGCTTCCCCAGTCGGTGCTTCTCTCATCAAGGAGGCCTCTCTCAGACCTACGCAAAATACAAAATATAAACACAGGGAATGAGGGCGCAATTAGTGATAGTTCTCCTAAGAAATTCAATTACAGCAGAAGTGAGGGCTCACAGTGGTTCTTGACCTCCTATCGAGCCCTAGGCAGGTCATGCCACACACGCTCAACATATGGGCATGTCGAATCTAGCCAGCTAACCCAACCCGAGAGATATTTAACCGCACTAGGGTACGCCGCGGCAGCTGCATTAGCAGAGGATGTCAGTTCACGGGGAAATTGATCTAAAAGGAAAAGAAAATACTTAATTAGTGTATCCACTTACTTTTCATATTCCACCTTTCAGGGAACGACATCCTCTCCAGTTGAATTAGGTTTGAGGTCCTAACTCAAACAAAATGGCTCATCCACCCTCTGTCCCAAACCTCGTCAGTGCAAGCAAAAAATGCTTTCTAGGCCCGACATTGGAGCTTAATCAGGTCCCTATGGAAGAGTCAGGGATTGTACATTCTGATCAAGTGGTCGAGGGTGAAATCCCCTTAATCATGTTCGCAAAATACTTGATCATGTAAACAATACGCCAAAATGACGGATGGATTTGGCTGAGAGTCACTCGATATCGTTCGCAAAAGTCGAGGATTACGGGGTATATTGGAGGCGAGGATGGCTCCACCGGGCCAAAAGTAAATGGATAGGTATAGAAACTGAGGAAGCCGGCCTTGTATGTCATTATGTCCTCTCCCCGAGAAGGAATCTCCACTAGCACCGCATCCCCCTAGCGGTAGTCAGTCTTCACCTTCTCGGTGTCTGCTACTAAACTAATATATCGGGACATGGGTTCACATTGTCCCGGCTTCGAAGAAGGCTTGCCGATTGTCACGACCCAAACCGATGGGCCGTGATGGGCACCCGGTACCTTACTCGACCGAGTACCAACATAACATATCTTTCTTATTACAACATCATATACATGTGACATACGGGCCAAATAGGCCAACATAATCATTTATAAACTCAAAACATAGGCCACAAGGCCGTACAATCTTTCACGTATACGACATATGTCTACAAGCTTCTAGGAGTACATAAATGTCATAAAGGTCGGGATAAAGTCCTGCCATACCAGACAATACACTTGTACATCATACTAACCAAACATGCCACTCCGAAGCAAATGGAGTGCACCAACATCTTCCGCGGAGCTGATAGCCTACTTGGAGGGCTCTCGACCCGTCCATCTGGACCTGCGGGCATAAAACACAACATCCCCAGGCAAAAGGGACGTCAGTACAAATAATGTACCGAGTATGTAAGACACATAAATAAATATATAAGAGACATGAAAGATATATGGAGTACATGACTCAACCTGTAAGTCTGAATAACTTTGTAAATCATAAATTACTTTCAGCGTCATGCATATGCGTATGAATGTCATGTCGTGCATAGGTACATGTTCATAACATCATCAGCCTCTAAGGGCATCCCATCATATCATATCGGCCACTGTGGCAAAATCATCATCGTATACCAGCTGATCAGGTGGTGGTGCGTATATAATGCCATAACCATTCCCATATCCCATATACATATATATACATATATATACATATATATACATATATATACATATATATACATATATATATATATATATATATATATATATATATATATACGCGCATATAACGCCGTTTGAATACATATATATGCGTATGTAACGCCATTTGAATACATACCCATATATGCGTATATAACGCCGTTTGAATCATATTTCAGCCACTGTAGGCAACATCATCATCATATACCAGCTGATCAGGTGATGGTGTGTATATAACGCCGTAGCCTTTTCCCATATCCCATATACATATATATACATATATACTCGTATATAACGTCGTCTGAGTCATGGGTCAATGTACATGTATAAATACATGAAATGCATATGAAATACGATAACAAAATCTCTTGGTATGTCATAAGACCATTATACCTCTGATTAATATCATAAGCTCATTTTACGTATTTTCTGAGACCCATGAATAGACGATGGAATAATAAGACATATGGAAATTTAAGAACATAGGCACTTCTAATACTTCTATGAATAGAGTCATTCATGAAATTTGTGCATTTGCACGTTTCATTCGTATCGTATATATCATGCCAAAAGAAAGAAGGGATAGCCTTAACATACCTAAATTAGGAGAATATCCGTATGATATTGTTAGAAAAGGTGGAGTGGATGGCTTTCTACGATTAAATAACTTGACCAGTGACCTACGCTCACAATCCTTAAACATATCTAAATAAAATGATTTGTCTGGATTCATTCTCACAAAACCTATTTATCAAAGTGCCAAAAGTCACTGTATCACGAATAAGACCCTTGCTTTGAATATCCTCAAGTAACTCTAAAGCTTTCAGAAACTTTCTTGATATACAAAATCTCTTAATGAGAATATTATATGTGATAACGTTTGGGACACACCCCTTTTCCACCATGACTTTGAAGGTTTCCCTCATATCATCAGAAGTTTTAAGCTTGCAAAGTCCATCCAACATTGTGTTATACATTCACCGTTTCAGAAAGTATCTCACTTCAAAATGAAAAGTTAAAAAGGTCATATAAATTTATTAAGGAACAACTTAATCTATGCATGTGTCAATTATAGGTCATTCTTCATAATGTGATGCCAACACACTTTCTAATACACCTGTAGCCTTTATAGATAATGAAATAAAATACGTGTTCCCTCCGCCTTTTGCATTCATGTTTTTCACCCTTGGCTTCCACGTTGGGAGGGCTCAAAACTTATCTAAAAGTTTATAATTAACTAACTAATCTTTCACAAAAATCATTAATTAACCAATTATCCATATAATTAATAATTATCTCAAATTACTTAGAATACTACTTACTATCATGGTCATGTGGTACCTTGTATGGTACTAGTTTATAATTATCGGGTATTAACGTTCGGCCCGTATTTTATCCCAAAATGTCAAATTTTGACGAAAATTCATTTTCTTCGATTTCCTTATCCTATCACTTTCACGGATTTACTCCTCACTTGTTTGAAATAGCATAATCATTATAATTCCCAAATAATCTTTTCCTTGGACTGATGTCAATTACCTTACGACAAATTCAACGTGAAATAGGGTACAACATTGTCGTAACTTATTACTGCAAAGTGCAACCTCACCGTAATGTAATACTACAGGGTAGAATACCATCTTAATATTTTACCGCGGGACGTAATATTGACGTAATATTGTGGGGCGTTACATTATTCCCCTCTTTGGAACATTCGTCCTCGAATGTTGACTGATGCACTTATTATTTTCATAACTTATATTTTCCGAATATTTTAGAACTTCCCTTGCCATCTAGGCGACTATTCTATGAATAAGTCCAAAGTCCAGGGCATTCCTCCCTTAGGCCTCCTTCTCATTCCACAACTTGTAGTCGAAATCCTTCCAATCTCTTTCCTGACCTTCCTTCCACATAGGTATAATTTACATCTATAACTTGAAGCTCTATTATAATACTCGCACCTCTGGTACATACACAATCCGGTGGGAGCTTCGTACTGATTTCTTGTGAGGCTGGTATTTCTTCTACTGGCTTCCTCATAGAGCTATTATAAAATATGGCTATTGTACTATCTTTCTTGTACCTCTGATACTTAAGAGTGATCCTAAGGTCTATAATTCTCTTGGCCCCTCCTGTTTTGCTTAGACGATGTAACTCTTTAGTCTCCTCTTCTTTTTGATCAGCCTCTATGTAGGCTTAAGATATCTTCCGACATGTGGCTCCTGGTATTAGTTATTACTTCAGCATTTCATAGGCGCTGACGGATATTTATGATAAAATCTTTTGACAATTCAATCCGTCATCTATGACCTAGGCTAAATTCTTTCTTTTAACGTATACCAGAATCTTCCACGGCTGTATTTGATGCAGGTATGAAACTCCAAACTCTTAAGTGCGTTCATAACGTCACCAACTCGGGATCATTGGTCAAATAATTTCTTTCGTTCCTAGTTAGCTTTCTTCAATGTAAGCTATTATCTTTCCTGGTCTTTCTGCCCCCTTGTTGCGTGCATACTTAGCTTATCTTAGTTCCCACGCATGCTAGAGTTTTCGTGCAACTCATATGACTTTCGAATATCATTTTGAATTTTTCTTCCCGTTCATTATCCACGGTAGGCGCCACTTTCCTTTGAAATGCTTATAATGTTGTTGCGAGATTGTTGTTACACGACCATTTTCTCTTTAGGTCGTTGTGCTTAGGTTGACGCATTCTTTCTTATCTTCTCAACTAGTCTTTCGTTGTAGTACTTAGGGAGAACCCTTGACTCTCGTAAAGCTGTGAGCTTATTATGGACCTTTTTGATGTCCTTACTTGCCTATAATCACTCGTAGTTGCTTACTTTCATGCCCTTGTGCTTGTATGGTTGCTTCTGAACTGATATTTTGACTGCCTTCTTAGTGGAACTTTCTTTTATCCCCTCAACACTCATACGGTATCTTTAACTATCCCGACTTTTGTTTGAATATATCTCAAGTTTTATAATGAAATTTTTCGAGGCAGAATTCTCCATGTTGGGTTCTACTATATTTATCTCACACGATCTGATGACTCGTCTGTAACCTCATGTTTAGCCATAACTGGGATCTTCCTGACCAATTACTAACTACTCGTTGGCCCATTCTCATATCAATATTTCTTGAAATCTTTCTTGGGTTATTTCCTTTGTCTTAACTTATATCTCGCACTGCCTCCTTATTTATTAATAACAACTCGGGCGGGAACCTTTACTTCCTCTCCTTGACATCGTGCTTGCACAATATTCTTGAATCGTAGTATATCTGTAAGATTTGGATAAGTGACATCTCATTCCTCTTTCATTCATTGCATTCTTCCTTTACCATTCCATAGTCACTAGAACCACTTAATTCTTACTTAATGCCACATCACTCCATATTCCCCCCTTTAGGGGTGTACTAAGAGTTGAAGCCACGAGAATTTACCTATTGATGTTTTACCTCTTCATCTTTGGCGTTGTTTTACAACACCAATGATCCTTACTCGCCTTGCGGCAATCGTTATGTACCAAAGATGACAAATTCCCTTACTCGCGAGGGTGTCACTTAGGTTAACTGGCACATACAGTCTCTTAAGCTTAACTTTGCTTACATTGCTTGCTTTAGGGAAGCGTCTCCCTAGATGACCATTCTCTGAATTTCTCATGAATCTTTTTTTGTCATCCATTCTATTATTGGCGGGACAAAATCTGAAATTCCCATGATGTCGAGTACTTTCCAATCATTCAGTCCCTAATTCATATTTAGTTTATCTTGTTTATCAGTCCATACTGATCTCTATTATTCTGGGGATTAACTCTCCCCTATGGTAGTAGTGTTAGATTCACAAACTTATTTCTCGAAATAAGGATATAACCTTATGGCCTATACTCTTTTATTGTCTTAAGGTCCATCACCTTTCGTCTCGTACCTCATATGACTATAGGTTCTGTAACGCTCTACCATTTTCATCCATGTATCACATCTTACTCATAATACTTCATTAACTCTTTTCTTATTTCCTGCTAACATTTATGCCTATCAGTTTATTCTTAAAACTTAAACAAGACATTCTTTTGCTTTTTGTTTCCCTTTGCTCCATCCAATGGTTCTTCAAGTTGCTTAACGTTCTGCTTTACTAGGGACGTGAGCCACATGAAGGAAATATTTATCCCTTCAAGGCTTATAGTGCATGTCTTTGTAGTACTCATATCTGGCTGCACTATTTTAAAGTGCACCATCTGGGTGTCTCACTGGGAGATCCATTACCACGTTTGCACTATCCTTCAAAAACGTCAACTAACTCTACCATTCCATCCACTATTTTGGGTTACTATATCCCCAACTGGATCCTGATAACACGTCCTTTTCTTAAACTATGTCTGGTAGCCCCCACAGGGTATAACTGAGATGGGTACAACAAATTATACATACCTCTGTTACCATTGAATATAACTCAAAAATCTTATGTTCCTCTGCCTCAATTATAAATGCTGTTAACTTTCATTAACTGGGTACCTCGTACCCTTTTTCACCTTGCTCCTTTTCCTTGCTGAAACTTGTACTTATCTTCTTAATCTCTCATTGTCCTTCACCATAAAAATGGATAGGCATTCTTGCCTTAAGGCTTCTTATTAGAAAGCTTACACCTTTCAGTACACCTATGATCTGCTAAAGACCTCATATTTACTTATCGTAGGCATTATACAAAAATCCAATTCTTTTGACTCAGCTTTTCCATAACTACCTCTCTTTCCAATCCTTCTTTCAGGATATATGTATCGGTTTATTACGAAAAAAAATTCGAAATTGGAATTCTTATAAGTGAGCTCTACCACACGATCTAGAGTAAGAATAAAGAATGACAATCCTAAATGCCCTGTAGCCTCCTGCTTATAAGTGTGGTGCACTACACACCCATAAACAAGACTCTACTAGACACGGCTTGTAGACATCCCTAGGAAAGAACTGCTCTGATACCACTTTTGTCACGACCCAAACCCATGGGCCGCGATGGGCACCCGGTACCTTACTCGATCGAGTACCAATGTAACATATCTTTCTTATTACACCATCATATACATGTGACGTACGGGCCAAATAGGCCAACATAATCATTTATAAACTCAAAACATAGGCCGACAAGGCCGTACAATCTTTCACGTATACGACATATGTCTACAAGCCTCTAGGAGTACATAAATGTCATAAAGGTCGGGATAAAGTCCTGCCATACCAGACAATTCATTTGTAAATCATACTAACCAAACATGCCACTCCGAAGCAAATGGAGTGCACCAACATCTTCCGCGGAGCTGATAGCCTACTTGGAGGGCTCTCGACCCGTCTATCTGGACCTGCGGGCATGAAACGCAGCGTCCCCAGGCAAAAGGGACGTCAGTACAAATAATGTACCGAGTATGTAAGGCACATAAATAAATATATAAGAGACATGAAAGAGATATGGAGTACATGACTCAACCTGTAAGTCTGAATAACTTTGTAAATCATAAATTACTTTCAGCGTCATGCATATGCGTATGAATGTCATGTCGTGCATAGGTACATGTTCATAACATTATCATCCTCTGAGGGCATCCCATCATATCATATCGGCCACTGTGGGCAAAATTATCATCGTATACCAGCTGATCAGGTGGTTGTGCGTATATAACGCCATAACCATTCCCATATCCCATATACATATATATACATACATATATACGGGTATATAACGCCGTTTGAATACATATATATATGCGTATATAACGCCATTTGAATACATACCCATATATGCATATATAACGCCGTTTGAATCATATTTCAGCCACTGTAGGCAACATCATCATCATATACCAGCTGATCAGGTGGTGGTGCGTATATAACGCCGTAGCCTTTTCCCATATCCCATATACATATATATACATATATACGCGTATATAACGCCGTCTGAGTCATGGGTCAATGTACATGTATAAATGCATGAAATGCATATGAAATACGATAACAAAATCTCTTGGTACGTCATAAGACCATTATACCTCTGATTAATATCATAAGCTCATTTTACGTATTTTCTGAGACCCATGAACAGACGATGGAATAATAAGACATATGGAAATTTAAGAACATAGGCACTTCTAATACTTCTATGAATAGAGTCATTCATGGAATTTGTGCATTTGCACGTTTCATTCGTATCGTATAGATCATGCCAAAAGAAAGAAGGGATAGCCTTAACTTACCTAAATTAGGAGAACATCCGTATGGTATTTTTAGAAAAGGTGGAGTGGATGGCTTTCTGCGATGAAATAACTTGACCAGTGACCTACGCTCACAATCCTTAAACATATCTAAATAGAATGATTTGTCTGGATTCATTCTCACAAAACCTATTTATAAAAGTGCCAAAAGTCACTGTATCACGAATAAGACCCTTGCTTTGAATATCCTCAAGTAACTCTAAAGCTTTCGGAAACTTTCTTGATATACAAAATCTCTTAATGAGAATATTATATGTGATAACGTTTGGGACACACCCCTTTTCCACCATGACTGAAGGTTTCCCTCACATCATCAAAAGTTTTAAGCTTGTAAAGTCCATCCAACATTGTGTTATACATTCACCGTTTCAGAAAGTATCTCACTTCAAACTGAAAAGTTAAAAAGGTCATATAAATTTATTAAGGAACAACTTAATCTATGCATGTGTCAATTATAGGTTATTCTTTATAATGTGATGCCAACACACTTTCTAATACACCTGTAGCCTTTATAGATAATGAAATAAAATACGTGTTCCCTCCGCCTTTTGCATTCATGTTTTTCACCCTTGGCTTCCACGTTGGGAGGGCTCAAAACTTATCTAAAAGTTTATAATTAACTAACTAATCTTTCACAAAAATCATTAATTAACCAATTATCCATATAATTAATAATTATCTCAAATTACTTAGAATACTACTTACTATCATGGTCATGTGGTACCTTGTATGGTACTAGTTTATAATTATCGGGTATTAATGTTCGGCCCGTATTTTATCCCAAAATGTCAAATTTTGACGAAAATTCATTTTCTTCGATTTCCTTATCCTCTCACCTTCACAGATTTACTCCTCACTTGTTTGAAATAGCATAATCATTATAATTCCCAAATAATCTTTTCCTTGGACTGATGTCAATTACCTTACGACAAATTTAACGTGAAATACTATAGGGTGCAACATTGTCTTAACTTATTACTGCAAAGGGCAACCTCACCGTAATGTAATACTACAGGGTAGAATACCATCTTAATATTTTACTGCGGGGCGTAATATTTATGTAATATTGTGGGGCGTAACACCGACCTTGAAATTGGAGGTCGTTTCGCAGGGTCTTGGGATGCATTCCTCAAGATGAGGGGGTACTGTTGCCTTGCCCTTAGACGAGCGTGAAGAAGGAGAAGACACATCTTCCTGAGGGACAGAGGTGGAAGTCTTTGCCATTCTTGTTAAAGATTTCAGAAGAGAGAAGAAATTGTAATCAGAAAAAGAACACAAGAGAGAAATAAGAAGAACTCTTTTAAGGCTTGATAATACAGTGGAAGATTAGGGGCGAAGGAAGAAGTATTTATAGAGGCCAATCATGTGCATTGGGGCAGGCCAAAAGATAGCCAACCACTGTAATCAATTCAAAGGCTTTTCAAAGGTTGTATGGACGCGACCTTTAGACAACCTTTTTGTCACATCAATCGATTAATATAGCATAACTGACGTCATGATGGAAGTATCGAAGAGGCAAGAATTCAAGACCGTTTCTTATCATTTTCACTCTAAGAAATGCGGGGACTATCTGTATACTGCTAAAATCGGACTCTCCGATTTTATGATCATTATGACATTCCATAGCTCGTCTCCAGAAGGCTCGAGGAACAGCTCGAAGTTCGACCCTAAAGGTTCCCTATGCTCGATCTCGAGGCGGTGCAAATCGGTGGCTATCATGGAAGTAGGAAATTCCCAAGGCACGTGGTCAAAGCTGACAACGCCTGCAAGAACAGTACAAGTCCGGACCAGACCATTAAATAGCTGTACCAACTACTTTTCTTTGTAATAATTATGCATGTACCATATTGGGATTCCCCCTCCTATATAAAGGGGGCCCTTGTTATTTCGTGCACAGAGGACATTCAATACAAGAACAAGAACATTCTCTGCTCTTCAACTCAAACATATTCTACTGTCACTCCTTTGATTTTATTGCTCATATTTATTGTGTTTTATTGATTGTTCTTCATTTATTACTCATAATTGATCTTAAAGAGCCATCACCAAGGTCCTTAGAACTGTTAGTTCTTCATCGACCATCCCCAGTCTGACCCTTTAGCTCGACCTCAAAACCTAGCACAGGCCAGTTCGAGACCCCAATTCACGGCTATTCGGTTTGCATAACATACTGTCCTTAAGCACTTATCTCATTTTACTGATTCATACTTAGCATCTATCGCTTAACAGCTAGCATTAAAATAAATTACGTATTTTTAGAACCATAAAATCAAATTTAATTGTAATTACCTTTTTCAAGGTAAACAAAATTCATAGTGCCTGTTTCGAGTTCTAAAGGTTGTTTTAGATATATCATCTTCTCCGATTCTCAACCAATGGTACCCCGACCGCAAGTCTATCTTTGAAAAGTACTTTGCACCCTGAAGTTGGTCAAATAAATCATCAATTCTTGGCAGTGGGTACTTGTTCTTAATGGTAACTTTATTCAACTACCAATAGTTGACGCACATTCTGAGAGACCCATATTTATTCTTGACAAATAGTATCGGGGCATGATAAGTAGGGGTTTTAACCGATTATTTGCTCTCTTTTACTTGTGTTTTAGGCCAAAAAATGCATGAAGGTATTCCCGAAAACTAATGAAATATGCTTGCTTGCAGGAATTATTCAAAATGAGCCCAATGAACCTTAATCAACTCACAAAGGAGTCAAAAGTTGAATAAAACTCAAGGATGGGAAAAGAGTTCTGAAGTGTGGACCGCACAAATATTGTGCGGTCGCGAAAGTCATGATGCGGCGGCGAGCATAATTCCATGGTCCGCATAAGGGAGATTTAGAGAGTGTGAGTTTTGGGCTAAAGATTAGCGCGGACCGCTCCAGAAATGTACGGCAGCGAAAGTACTTGTGCAACGACGATTGAAATTACGCAGACCATGATGATTGACGTTCAGAGAGCTAACAATTTGAGCAAAAGAGAGAAGTGCGGTCCGCGTCAGAATTGTGCGGCCGCGGAAGTCCCTTGTGCGGCCGCAAACATAATTATACAACCCGTGAAAGCTCAACTCAACCCAGATCCTAATTGAAAAACACAAATCGCACTCAGAATTTTGCAACCGCGAAAGCAAGAGTGCGGTCGCACAACTTCTGCAGGGGCAATTTTGTCAGATATTTTAGCTTAGCATAAATAGATCTTATTGATATTTTTAGGTCATGTTATGTATTAGAGGAGCACTTGAGACGGCTGAGTTTACTGCTTTTGGAAATTTTGTACTAGATTGATCTTTTAACATTAGATTTTCATCCTTTAATCTAGTATTATGAATTTTATCTTCATTTCTGTTATTTCCATGAGTAACTAAACCCATAGCTAGGGTTGTGACCCAACCCTAGTGTGGGTATTTGATTTTAGGGCTTGAATGTGAATGTGTTAGTGATATTTAGCCTAGTTCTTGCTAGAACTATAGAATTAATGGTTGCAAATATTGATTCATGCCTCTATGACTTAGTCTCTACTTGATAAAGAGGAACTAAGTCTAGGAAAACTAGGCTAACAAGGAATTGGGGTTAACTCAAGAAATTGATAGCCCCAATTAAAGGCTTAAACCTAGAGATAGTAATACCCGACTTGAGCTAATATAATTTGAATTGTATGAATACCCATTTGGACTTGAGAAAGCCAAATTTGGCAAAATCACTCCAACTACCGAGAGGCATAGAGTGAGTAACCGGGTGTGGTAGCTATATTACGATCCCAACTAATAACGAGCTTGTCCTAGATTTTACTATCCGTTAGGTATCCACCTAGGTAGAAGTCACGACCTCTAGTCTCTTTAAACATTTGAAAACAACTACAAAAATATTGTCCTTAGTTTTAATCATTGCAATCTTAGAGTAAAGTTAGAAGTAGAAACCAAACCCAAAACTTGTGGAAGTGTAATTAGAATCAAAGCATGCATCTAGCTTAGATATAAAATTATTTCCAATTGTTAACTCCCTGTGAATTCGATCCCAACCTAGTTGAGTTAAAACTGCATCAACCACCCTCGCTACTCAATAGTAGTGTAGGCTTGGACTTGATCAATTTTTAGCGCCATTGCCGGGGAGTTAGACGGTCTTAGCTATATATCTAAGTATTTGTGTGTTTTGTTTTTCTTTCCTTCCGTTTTTCTAATTTGTGTGTGAATTGCTTTTAGGTACCAAATGACTCTTAAAAACAAAGCCCTCAGAAATTTGCCATTGGGGGAGGAGGTAGATGATGATCACGTGGATGAGATTCAACTCGAGCCTCAAGTACAAAGGAGAGGCCGCCCGCCTAATGACAACATCCCAAACCCTCCCCCACCTCCTCTAAGGGCAGCCCACTGGGTGTTTCCCAACGAAGGCTATGCGAGTGCAATAGTCCTGCCACAGATTAGGGCGGGCAACTTTGAAATAACCAATGTCATGCTTACACTGTTGGAACAAAGGGGTTTCTTCACCGGATCCACACCAAAATGCTTTTAAGCATCTCAAAATTTTTGTTGACACGTGCTGGAGGAGCAAGCAAACTAATGTCTCCGAGGATGCATTAAGGTTAAGTCTTTTCCCATTTTCTCTAAGGGGGAAGGCTTTGGATTGGCTAGAAAGGTTACCCAACCATTCAATCACCACTTGGGATGCGTTGGACGAGAAGTTCTTTGCAAAGTTCTTTTCTCCGGGACATCTGGCAACACTAAGAGATGATATCCTTGCTTTTAAATAAGAGCCAAATGAACCGCTACATGAGATTTGGGAGAGGTACCAGACGACGATAAAAGAGTGCCCTAACAACGATATGACTGAGGCCATGATCCAACAAACCTTCTACAGGGGGATCAACACAACAAACCAATATGTGGTTAACCAACTAGAGGGGGGGGAACTTCATGAACACGCCATATGCCGAAGCATGTGAAATACTTGTTGAGATGACGAATACCTCTTCGGCGTGGCAAAGTAGAGCTAATGTTCCACAAGGTGACCCTAATGTTATTCACCTACACAAGGAGCTACATAACCACAACCAAGATATAGCCGAGTTGACAACTACCATGAACCAATTGTCCAAAGCTCAGCTTCAACAAGTTCAAGGGCCAAAACAAGTGAATGCCATGGAAGGAGTGAATATGATGATCAACAAGAGAAGGCAACGAGGTCAACAAGTTCAAAACAATCCGGATCAATTTGAGCAAAGTGGTAGTGGGTAAAATCAAGATGATTCATATGAGGATCAAAGTGAAGACGTTCAATATGTCAACAATTATCAAGGTCAGCAGGGCAATGCTCCGAATCAAAAACAGTGGAGATCACAAGGAAAACAAGGAAATTGGGGCAATCAAGGTCAACAAGGAAATTGGAATAGCGGCAACAACAACCACCAAGGCAATTAGGGGAACAAGAACAATCAAAATTGGGGTAATCAAGGAAATCAAGGCAATTGGGGTGGCAATAATAATAGCAATTGGGGAGGTAATAACAATCAAGGGGGTTGGAACAACAATAATCAAGGGAATCGGGGGTCGGGCTTTCAAAGTCCCCCGGTGTATCAACGACCGAACAACCCGCCTCCATATCCGTCACAATTTCCTAATTCTTTTAACAATGAGATGGGACGGATTGAAACCATGTTCGAGCAAATGATGAAGAAAAATGCTGACTCTTATGGCCAATTAGCCTCCCACAACACTTCTATCCACAACTTGGAAGTCCAATTTGGCCAAATTTCTCAAGATTTGAATACTCACCCTAAAGGGGCACTACCAAGTGATACGATAGTAAACCCGAAGGGTGGGAACAATACAGGGCATGCTATGGCAGTGACTATAAGAAGTGGGAGAGGTGGAGATGCTAGTACCTCAAACTCAAGAAAGATGTGAATGATGATGTGGTGATGGAATATGATGATGAGATAAGCAATGATGTTCAAGTGAATGAGGAAGTGAGGATAGACATTGATGAAAATATGGAGGAGACACAAGATGGTATGAACCCGTCTAGGGGATATGTGATGGACATACCGGATCTGGTAGTGCCCAAAGTCAAGACTCCTTTGCCAAGGCCTCCTCCACCATATCCTCAAAGGCTTTCAAAGCAAAACAATGAGAATAAATTCAAGAAATTCATTGATATGATGAAAATTTTGTCCATAAATTTGCCATTGGTTGAAGAGTTAGAACAAATGCCGGGATATGCCAAGTTCATGAAGGACTTGGTAATAAAGAATAGAACAATGAACTGTGAAATTGTCAAAATGACACATCAAGTGAGTGCCATTGTGCACTCCATGTCTCCAAAGTTATAAGACCTCGGTGCATTTACAATCCTATGCACTATTGGTAGCCGATTTTGCCAAAGCTTTGTGTGACTTAGGGGAAAACATTAACTTGATGCTATATTATGTGTTCAAGACATTTGGGATTAGGAAACCAAAACCCACATCCACGAGGTTGCAAATGGCGGACCGGACCATGAAGAGGCCATTGGGGATAACTGATGATGTGCTAGTTCGGGTCGACAAGTTCACACTTTCCACAAATTTTGTGATACTTGATTGTGAGGTTGAATACGAGGTGCCAATCATATTGGGGATACCTTTCCTAGCTACAAGGAAGGACTTCGTTGATGTGGAAGCTGGGAAGCTCATCTTTCGGGTGGGCGATGAGAAAGTTGTGTTCCATGTTTGCAAGTCAATGAGGCAGCCTAATAGCAACGAAGTATGTTCATTTGTGGGTTTTGTGACCGAAGTAATTGTTGATAACATAAGTGTTGTGATGAATATTGAAGACCCATTAGAAGCTGTGTTATTGAATCATGATGAGGATCAGAAGGAAGGCTTGGTAGAATGTGTCAATACTTTGCAAGGAGTAGGTTCATATACATATAAGCCCCGAAAACTTTCCTTGGACCTTGAGAACCGGAAGACTCCACCAACAAAGCCCTCAATCAAGGAGCCTCCCATATTGGAGTTGAAGCCCTTGCCTTCACACCTCAGGTATGAGTTCTTAGGCCCTTGTTCCACTTTACCTGTTATTCTTTCCTCGTGCTTAACTAACGTGTAGGTAGATTCCAACCTTGCGGTGGTCCAAAAAAGGAAGAAGGCAATAGGTTGGACATTAGCGGAAATTCGGGGTATAAGCCCCGCCTTTTGCATCCACAAAATCATATTGGAGAAGGATGTCAAACCTTCCGTGGAACATCAAAGAAGGTTGAATGAGGCCATGCAAGAGGTAGTCAAGAAAGAGATCATCAAGTGGTTGGATGCTGGGGTTGTCTACCCCATTTCAGATAGTTCATGGACTTCACCTATACAACGTATCCCAAAGAAGGGGAACAATGAGTTGATCCCTACATGAACTGTCACCGGTTGGAGAGTATGCATGGATTATAGGAAGCTAAACAAAGTGACTCGGAAAGACTATTTTCCGCTTCCATTCCTTGATCAGATGTTGGATAGGTTAGACGAACGTGCTTATTATTGCTTCTTGGATGGGTATTCCGGATATAACCAGATTCTTATTGCACCTGAAGACCAAGAAAAGACCATCTTCACTTGTCCGTATGGCACATTTTCATTCTCAAGGATGTCGTTTGGTTTATGTAATGCACCGACTACTTTTCAGTGGTGTATGATGGCAATATTTACAGATATGGTGGAGGACTTCCTCGAGGTCTTCATGGATGATTTCTCTGTTATGGGGGATTATTTTGAAGAGTTTTTGGATAACCTTGATAAGGTATTGGCACGTTGTGAAGAGATCAACTTGGTGCTTAATTGAGTGTCACTTTATCTCCAAGAATGGTATTGAAGTAGATAAAGCAAAAATTAAAGTGATATCAAAACTCCCTCCTCCTAATTCCGTCAAAGGAGTGAGAAGCTTTATTGGTCATGCAAGGTTTTACCGTCGATTCATCAAGGATTTCTCAAAGGTGGTGAACCCCATGTGCAAGTTGTTGCGAAAAAATTGCCAAATTTGTGTTCAATGATGATTGTATGAAGGCATTTCAGCTACTCAAGTATAATTTGACTACCACTCCCATCATTACCGCACCAAATTGGAGCTTACCATTTGAATGTGATGCTAGCGATGTGGCGGTAGGAGCAATATTGGGGCAAAGAATCAACCAGATATTCCATCCGGTCTACTATGCTAGTAAGACCATGAACAAAGCCCAAGTCAACTATATGGTAACCGAGAAAGAACTCTTAGCCATTGTCTTTGCTATGGGAAAGTTTTGCCCGTACCTCATGGGTACCAAAGTGATTGTTCACACAGATCATGCGACACTTCATTATTTATGAGTAAAAAGGACTCAGAGGCTAGATTGATGAGGTGGGTACTTCTTCTACAAGAATTTGATATTGAAATCATAGACCGAAAAGGGAGTGAGAATCAAGTGGCAGACCATTTGTCCCGTTTGGAAGAGGAGGGGAGGCCCCATGATGGCTTTCAAATCAATTATTCATTTTCGGATGAACAAATCCTTTCCATGTCTTTGACCGGAATGCCATGGTTTACCGATATGGCTAACTATCTTGTGAGCGGAATTGTCCCGAATGAGTTCTCTTCAAACCAAAGGAAGAAGCTCAAACGGGACTGCTTGGATTATTATTGGGACGAGCCCTATCTTTTCAAAATTTGCATTAATGGTGTTATCCGGAGATGTGTTCCAGAAGAAGAGAAATTGGGTATTCTTAAAGCTTGTCATTCCTCGCCCTATAGTGGTCACCATGGCGGGGCGAGAACTGCTACAAAGGTCATAAGCTATGGATTCTATTGGCCTACCTTGTACAAAGATGCTAGCGAGCTTGTTAAGCGTTGTAATAATTGCCAAAGGGCCGGTGGAATTTCCAAGAAGAATGAGATGCCTCTCACTACCATCCTTGAGATTGACATTTTCGATGTATGGGGCATCGACTTTATAGGTCCATTTGTGAGTTTGTGTGGGAATACCTATATTTTTGTTGCTGTGGATTACGTTTCCAAATAGGTTGAAGCTATGGCTTTTACTAGCAATGAAGCACGGAGTGTGGTGGATTTCCTAAAGAAAAACATATTCACAAGGTTCGACACCCCAAGGGCCATCACTAATGATGGGGGTTCTCATTTTTGCAACAAAGACTTTGACACTTTACTCTCCAATTATGGTGTCACTCACAAGGTGTCAACCCCCTATAACCCCTAGGCAAGTGGACAGGTCCCCAGGAAAGTGGACATGTTGAAGTCTCCAACAGGGAGATCAAGAGTATTCTATCCAAGACTGTCAATGCAAATCATACTGATTGGTCAAGGAAAATTGACGATGCTTTATGGGCCTATAGAACAACTTACACGACTCCAATTGGTATGTCTACGTATCAGTTGGTGTTTGGGAAAGCATGTCACCTCCCAATGGAATTAGAGCATAAGGCCATGTGGGCGTTGAAGAAGTTGAACCTTGAGTGGGACACAACTGCCAATCTTCGGGTGCATCAATTGAATGAACTTGATGAGTCCCTATTCCATGCTTATATAAGGAACTCCAGTTCATTCTTGTATAAGGACAAGATGAAGTACCTACATGATAAGTATATCCGGAAAAGAGAATTCAACAAAGGTGACCTTGTTCTCTTATTCAACTCTCGGTTACGGATGTTTCCGGGAAAGCTAAAGTCAAAGTGGAGCAGACCCTTGGAAGTTGTGCATGTGACTCCTTTTGGTGCTCTAGATTTGAAAAACAAGAATGGTGAGATCATTAGAGTCAATGGGCACCGGGTGAAGAAATACCTTGGTAAGGTTGATGATGGCCACGCTGTGGCATTGGTCTATTTCAAGTGAATGATGGTAACATGCGTCGTGCCACGACGTTAAATCAGGCGCTTCTTGGGAGGCAACACATGTTTTTTTTCTTTTGATTTTCTTCTTAGATTAGGCATTGTTTTGGACTAACTAGTTGTGAAATGTATATAGGAATTGGTTGTGCAGTGCAGGAAATTGACAAGGGAAAATTTGGCTAAGGGGTGAAATTGTGCGGACCGTGCCAGAATTATGCGCACAATCACTTCGCGGCCGCACAATTTTGTGTGCGGTCGCGTAGCTAGAATGGGGAAAATGCCAACTCTCTAAAGTTTGGCCTGACACAATCCCTTAAGAGTTCGCGGCCTCGCCCAAAATTTTGCGGATCGCACAAATTGTGCGGCCGCAGCCATTTTTATTCGGATCGCGGTAGTGAATCTGATGCTGAGCTACAAAAAGTAAAGAGTGCGGACCGCACGAAAATTGTGCGGACGCACTCAGGTAAGTCACTGGGTCACTGGGGTCAGAGTATAAATAGGACTTCTTGAAACTATTTGCACTTTACACACTCTGATCTCTCAAGCAAACCTAAGCACAGTGCATTTCCTTGTTCTCAATTTAAACTTTTACTCATCAAGTGTTGATGTCCTACTACATTTCACTACTGGTATGTTCATTTCAATGAATTAATTTCATCTTTCTCTTTTCTTTCTCTTTGTTTTAGTTTTCTTCTTTATCTAGGGTTAGGTTCATGCCAAATATGTCAAATTGATGCTTAATTCTTGCTTAGAAACATATGGGTAGTGTTTGAATGCATAATGGGGGTTTGGTTAGTAGCTTTTATTGTCTAATTGCCAGAAATCATGCCTAATTAGTGATAACACTCGTATTAATCGTACCTTAGTGTCGATGTGATTTGAATTTCGTGGACGCACACATTTTTGTGTGGTCCACGATAGGGTATGCGGCCAGACACAAAATTGTGTGGTCTGCAATACCCTAGTTTCAAGACACTATTAGTTGCTTAGAGTCTACGGCCGCCCTCAAATTTTTACGGTATGCGATTGGTTTTTCGCGACCACACACATTTTTGTGCGGTCCGCACAGTTGAGTTTCACTACTTTTCGCGACCACACACAGGCGCACTCAGTTTTATATGGTCTGCGGTTGGGTAACTTCAGAGAACCATTAGTTTGAAACTGGTTTCTCCGCGGCGGCATTCAATTTTGTGCTGTCCGCTATGGGAAATCTGTGGCCGCACTCACTTTTGTATAGTCCGCGCTGCCCTATTCTAAGAGGCAATACCTTTCTTTTCAACTGTAATTCATTAACACATGTTGAACCCTAATTCTAACTGACTTTCACTACTTGTGTATTGCTGACAATGGTGTGTTCCCGAGGTCGAGGTAATACTTCCAAAGTAAAGGCAAAACCCTCCCGAGGCCGGGGTCGAGGCAAACCTAACATACCTCTATCAGTTCAAAAGATAATCGACAAGAAAGCAACCGCTAATAGAGCCCCAGACACTTCTAAGACTAGTGAGTATGTCCCCTCTGGGGAAGCTTTTGAAGGAAATGTTGGGCAATCACAATCGAAAGTCCAGTCCCAATAAATCCCCAAATAATTCCTGGGGAGATTGCATTTGGTTGATGAGTCCTCCTTCTTTGAGGGTTTGGAAGAGGGTAGTGAAGATTATGAACCCTCTCCCTCACATGCTACCCCAGCTACAATCAATTTAGATGATGATGATGTCCCGGATAACGGGAGAGGGGGTGATACAATTGTGGGAGGCCTGGCTAGATTAAGGAACCTAAAGGTGTGGGCTTATAGGTTTGTCAGTGAGAAGTCTTATGCCAAATTTTGGGAATGGTGGACCCAAATGTTGCTCACTCTTAAGTGATAGTTCATAACCAAGGACCTAAGCCAGCACAATTTGAATGTTTTAAAGTACTTCATGGAGAGAAAGGGATGGAAAGGGTTCACCGACCATCTGCATGATGCCAATGAATATCTCGTCAAGGAATTTTATGCCAATGTTGCCCACATGAAAAAGGGTAAAAAAGTGACGAAGGTTCGGAACTTGAAAATACGGTTTGATGGCCAAGCACTGAACATATATGTAGGGTTTGAGGAGGTTGAGGCTGTGCAATACCTGGAGAAGCTAACCTTGGGTTAGGCAGTTTGCCCATGGCTAGTTGAGATACTTTATATTCTAGGGACAACAGCTGTATGGCTCACAACAGGAATGCCAATTGTCAGAGCCACCCTTAACTTTGAAACAAAGGGGTGGCAAACATTCGTGTGCAGCCATCTTGACCCTTGTCAGCATGAAAATGTCCTTCCAATTTCCCTAGCAGTATTGGTAGCTTGCATCATGGCAAGATATACTATTAATGTAGGGAACTTGATATCCTACAATATCTCCAATGCAGTCTAGAAAAAAGAAAGATCTTATCCCTAATCCAACTTCCTCACTGAGTATTTCAAAGATCATGGGGTAGAGCCGAGACATTTTGATGTGGAGGTGAAGGCTAAAAAGTCGTTCTCATGGTATCACCTCCAAGGAGTGGACAACCCTAAATTCAAGGGTAAAGCCACTACCTCCACTGGCCAGTCTGAAAAGCCAGGGGTAGTGGCCACTAGATCAGTTGCCGAGCCCTCCACAGCTACCGGTACTTCTACCGGAGCAACATCCATGCCTCCTTCATCTTCTGGACCATATATCTTAGTGCCATACTAGTGCCTTCATCTTCCACTTACCCTCAGACTGCATTGAGGGTTTCCCAAACACTATCTAGTCTCAACAACTAGATGCAGACAGCTACCAGAAAGCTGACTGCCATATCCAGTGCAGTGGCAACACAATCTTCAGCCCCAGTAGTGCTTCAGGTACTTTCATTAGTAGATGACTCATTGAGATTCTGGACAACCAGACGAAGATTCAGGATGACCAGAAGAAGATCCTAGAGACTCTTGATACACATGGGAAGATCATTGTAGACCTGACCAAGCAGGTTAGGAAGATGAAGAAGTCTCAGGCCTCAAAGAAGTCGTGGAGAAGTTGGCTAAGGAGGTTGAGAAGATTGCATATGCAGGCGACTTGTCAATGGACCTTCTCATGGAGGAGACAATCCCAGTAGCACATGCAGCAGAGCCCGAGGCACCAGGGGTAGCAGCCGGCCAGTCTGAGGAGCCAACTACAACATCACACACTGCTGAGGAGCTGATTCAGATGCTCAGCAACCCCGTAGTCCCCAGTCAGAGGATGTGGAGATCCAGTTAGAGGATACAGAGGGTGCTGATGTTGAGGACCCAATGCAGACAGAGACCACATAGAGAGTTCTCTTACTCCTATCCCTTTTCCTTGTTCTTATTTGTTATTAGAATTGAGGACAATGCTATCTTTCATTTGGTGGGTGGTCCATTTTGATTTGATGACATTTGATATGTAATAACCATTACACAATTTTTCTTTATCTTTATTTTTACTTTTGGTATGTATATATTCGTTATTTTCACTTTTGGTATGTATATATTTTATCATTTGATGTATATATTCATTTGCATTTATGCATATATTCGCTTTACCTCAAGTTTGTATATATTCAGTTTAATTTTCGTAGTTTACTGCATAACTTCTTTCGTTATTTTCCCTTAGTAGCATAGCTTCTTATTCCTTTAGTATCTTCTTTTTAAGTTGTTAGCTTCTTTTTTACGTTTTATATGAACAATAAGCCTTTGGATATCTTAATGCCACAGTTCTTTCCAAATGTGGATGTTGTGTGAACCGAGTGGCTCTTCCCAACGATGGATGGCGGAACAACCTTCATAAGGAATTGAGTCCGTTTTCTTTATGTTTTGATATATATATAGTATTAATGAATAAAAGTGTCTCAAGCAGGTTTCGCTTGGTACTAACACATTTACCTTCGATCTTATGGTTAGAAACAAGTTGATTGGCAAAGAATAGTTCTAGTTGTGAGCTTTAGACTCTTGTGTTGACTAAAACAATCATCGAGTGGTTTCTTTGAGCCATTTGTGATGTTCAATCTTAGCTAGGGTTGTTGTGGTCCATCAACTCTGTTCTCTTAACAATCCAACAGCTTGTGAGGTAAGGTATTGAATTGCAAATCCAAGTTCCGTGCCAATAATTCTAGAACTTGCCCTGAATGTTTGTCTAGGCAAAATTCTAAGTGTAGCTCGACTTGAGAAATGATTGTAGGCTCTCCTTGATCCAATTTGAAACTTGAAAGCTTCCTTAGCATGCCAATGTGATATCCCTAGTCAACCCCTTTGAGCGAAGCCCTTTTTCTTTCTATAACCACATTACAAGCCTTTATCTGTTCTATGATGATCCTCTCTTGGCACCCGATTTTTCTTTGGCATTCTTGATAGACAAGTGGCAAAAGCATAAGTTTGGGGGAGATATGAGGAATGTGAAAGTGATAAAAGTTACAAAGAACAAAAAGAAATGAAGAAAAGGGAAGACAAAGAAAAGAAAAAAAAGCCATAGAGAAATATGTCAAAAAGAAAGTGAATAAGATAGAAAGTTGAAGGGATTCAAAGAAAGCAATGATGCAAGGCATGGAATGATTAGAAAAGGATAAAAATGATTGTCATGAGCAAGAAAGAGTGACGTGTGTCTCTCTAGTTCCTCTAAGGAAGAAGAAAATGACTCAAAGAGTCAAGAAAGTATGAGCCGAAATGTGAAAATGGAGTGCTTAAGGAAAGATGAAACCATCATATGCCAATAAGTCCCACCTTGATCCAAAATCCTTCATTATATTCCTGCAAAAGTCCTATATGATTTCGAGTTGAGTGAGCTTACATTAGTGGTGATTTATATAAGAGACAAGCTTATGGTACTTAGAGCCGGACTTGTGTCATTCTTTTGAGAGAGATGAGCGTACTTCTTCACAATTCGTGTTTGAGTTCTACATTCTAAAGTGAGATTTGCTTATGGAGAGTAGAGGAGAAGGAGTTTGGGTTCCACTATGACCTACGTGATAGAGCGAGCTTCCTTGATGAATTAAGTCAACTCTTGATGCTCTAGTATCACAATAGAACTATGGTACTCAAAAGGTCATAACATAGTATTGTTGATAATTCATTTGTGTTGAGGGTAATTGTTAGTCCCAATTGATGCATGATTGATTCACCGTAGTCCAGCTGAAATATCCTTTTGTTCTAGTGGAGGTGGGAATTACTTTATTTGATTGAGGACAAGCAAAAACTTAAGTTTGGGGGAGTTGATAAGTAGAGATTTTAACCTATTATTTGCTCTCTTTTACTTGTGTTTTAGGCCAAAAATGTGTGAAGACTGAGCCCAAGGAACCTTAATCAAATCACGAAGGAGTCAAAAGTTGAACCAAAACCAAGGCTAGGAAAAGATTTCTGAAGCGTGGACCGCACAAATATTGTGCGGTCGCGAAAGCCATGATGCAGCCACGAGCATAATTCCGTGGCCCCCATAAGGGAGATTCAGAGAGGGTGATTTTTGGGCTAAAGATGAGCATGGACCACACCAGAAATGTGCGGCTGCGAAAGTCCTTGTGTGACATCGATTGAAATTACGCGGACCGCGATGACTGAGGTTTAGAGAGCTAACAATTTGAGCAAAAGAGAGAAGTGTGGTACGCGTCAAAATTGTGCAGTCGCAGAAGTCCCTTGTGCAGCCGCAATATGAATTTTGTGGCATGCGAAAGCTTAGCTCGACCTAGATCCTAATTAAAAAATACGGACCGCACTCAAAATTGTGCGTCCACAAAAGCAAGAATGCGGCCGCACAACCTCTGTGGGGGTAATTTTGTCAGATATTTTTAGCTTAGTATAAATAGATCTTTTTGACATTATTAGGTCGTTATGTATTAGAGGATCACTTGAGATGGCTAAGTTTACTGTTTTTGGAAATTTTGTACTAGATTCATTGTTTAACATTAGATTTTTATCCTTTAATCTAGTATTATGAATTTTATCTTCATTTTATCTTTAATTTCTGTTATTTCCATGAGCAGATAAACCCATAGCTAGGGTTGTGACCCGACCCTAGTGTGGGTATTTGATTTTAGGGCTTGAATGTGAATGGGTTAGTGATATTTAGCCTAGTTCTTACTAGAACTATAGAATTAATGGTTGCAAACATTGATTCATGCCTTTATGACTTAGTTTCTACTTGAGAAAGAGGAACTAAGTCTAGGAAAACTAGGCTAACAAGGAATTGTGGTGAACTCAAGAAATTGATAGCCCCAATTAAAGGATTAAACCTAGAGATAGTAATACCCGACTTGAGCTAATATAACTTGAATTGTATGAATACCCATTTGGACTTGAGAAAGCCAAATTGGGAAAAATTGCTCTAACTACCGAGAGGTATAGAGTGAGTACCGGGGTGTGATAGCTATATTACGATCTTAACTAATCACTAGCTTGCCCTAGATTTTACTATCCGTTAGATATCCACCTAGGTAGAAGTCACGACCCTTGTCTCTTTAAACATTTGAAAAATAACTACAAAAATATTGTCCTTAGTTTCAATCATTGCAATCTTAGAGTAAAGTTAGAAGTAGAAATTAAACCCAAAAGTTGTAGAAGTGTAATTAAACTCTAAAGCCCGCATCTAGCTTAGATATAAACCTAATTCCAATTATTAACTCCCAGTGGATTCGATCCCGACCTAGTTGGGTTAAAACTATATCGACCACCCTCGGTAATCAACAATAGTGTAGGCTTGGACTCGATTAGGGCACCCTACGGTGAAATACACGAACTGATGAAGCCCCTGTCAAAAAGGTTTTTCAACTGTTCTCTTAACTCATTAAGTTCTGCTGGAGCCATCCTATAAGGAGGTATAATATGGGCTGAGTGCCTGGCATGAGACCGATGCCAAAGTCTATGATTCTTTCAGGAGGAAGTCTGGGAAGGTCATTTGGAAAAACTTCTGGGAATTCTCTAACAACTGGCACCGACTGAAGTGTTGGTGGTTCTGATTCTGGATTAATAATGTGAGCCAAATAAGTGAGACACCCTTTACCGATCATTCATTGTGCCTTAAGGTAAGAAATAAACTTACCTACAAGCGATGCTAAACTACCCTTCCACTCTAAGACTTCTTCATTTGGAAATTGGGACCTGAATATCTTGACACAAAAATCTAACATGGCATGGCAGGAATACAACCAATCCATACCCATGATCACATCGAAATCCACCATTTCTAACTCTATGAGATCGACATCGGTGCTACGACCTTGGACTGAAACTATACAACCTCTATAGACTCTTGTGGCTTTCACTGACTTTCTAACTGGAGTAGATACTAGGAATGGCTCACTAAGTTGTTCCCGTTAAAGCCCGAGGTTAATTGCAAAGTATGGAGTCACATATGAAAACATTGAACCTGGATCATTATGGCATAAGCGTTATATGAGCAGACTAGAAGTATACCTGTAATAACTTCTACAGATGCCTCTACACTCTGACGATCAAGTGTAGCAAACAAACGAGGTTGTCCCCCTCCTTGAGTAACTTGATCTACACCTCTGCCTGCTCAACGCCCGACCTGGTTATGAGAACCACGAGCCTGTGGTGGTGCAACTGTAATAGCTGAGGAACTAGAAGGACGAGTTGATCCACCACTAAAATTATGTCGCAACTTTGGGCAGTTGACCTTTATATGACCAATGTCTCCACAATGATAGCAACCATGAAACCCGAGCTTGCACTGACCTGAATGTTGCCGCTTACATGTTCAACAAAGACCTTGTTAGTGTGAATGTTGCTCAGTATGACTCTAGCTATGTAAGGATGATGTCCTAAAATTATGATTCTGGCAATACTGGTTTCCATAACTCTAAGTATGTCTGAAGGAAGACCCACCACTTGCCTGATTTCTGGACTGAGCTGGTGTTAATAACTCCTTATAAGAGGAACCCCTTCCACCTTCGCCGGATGTACCATTAAACATGCCCGTTGTCCAGGCTTTCTTGTTATGCTTTTTTTTCTTCTCTCATTTGTTGTCTGTCTTTTTCTAAGTGCTTGGTGAATCCAACAATAGAGGAAAAAGCTGTCATTCATGCCGCTGCAGCTGATGTCGTATCCTTAATATGGTAAGCAAAACTGCCAACAAACCTGCGAATCTTTACTTTTTCTGTCTTAACCATGTGAGGAGCATGCTTAGACAACCTTATGAATTCCATGTAGTACTCTTACACACTTTTATTCCCTTGCGTAGGCTGTTCGAACTCTATAGCCTTAGATTCCATGTCCTCTTCCGTAATAAAGTTAGCCATGAAGGCCTCTTCAAATTCTACCCAAGTAGGCAGACCATCATCTTCATCTCTTTTATTTTCCCACATCTCAAACCAATCGCCAGCCACATCTCTAAGCTGGTTAGCAGCGAGCTCCACAACTTCATCACCAAATGCCTTCATCTCTCAAAGGGCTTTCTTGACACCCTCCAGCCACAATATTGGATCTTCGTTAGCTATAGAAGCATGGAACAATGGAGGACTCAAATTTAAAAAGGCATTCACTCTTGAGGACTCAGAATTGTTCTGTCTATTTGATTGAGGTGGAATCTCATCTCTTCTCTCATTCTAGATGGCCATGAAGGCATTAAACATCTCCATAGCATTGTTTATAGCATTGAATATCTAACCCATCTCTGGAGATATAGCTGTCTGAGCCGGAACTGCTGTTGGGGGGGACACTAGATCCTGAGGTACTAGATCATCATGCTCCACCCCTTCTTCATGTTCAACCCGGGGTACTTGAACCCTCTTTGTGGATTTACTCTTCCTTTTCTGAGTTGAAGCCTTCTTAGTTCTACCTTGAGCCACAATAGTAGCAATAGTTTCTTGAGTAGCATCCTGAGTGTCGGTGTCAGAGTTGTGAGTACGAGCCATTTTTGCGAGTTTTGGAGAAACGAATACATTAGATAATTTCTTAGAGGTAGGATCTACTGCATGATCTAAAGTATGAAAAAAATGTGACCTTTTTAAGTGCTTGTAGCCTCTTGTTTATAAGTATGGCGCGCTTCATACCCATAAACAAGACTCTACTAACACGACTTCATAGACCCCTAGGACTCCATAAACCTGACGCTCTGATACCAAGTTTGTCACAGCCCATTTTCTAAACAAGCCGTGACCGACACCCGATCACTAAACATGACCGAGCGAACCATCTGCACTTATCAAATCTATTATAACTTCAAACTTTATATGCAACAGGGCAATACTTTAACCAAATACTTTTAATTAATTTAAATATCTAAAATAAACCAACTCCAAAACTTTATTCTTAGTAACCACTGAAATACTGCTAAGTTATTATCAAAAACATCTGAATCTTAATCCAATGACTATGTCTATAAAGCTCTACTGATAAACTGATGCACTGCTTAAGACTTGAGATTTCCTGGCCAGTTCTCTAAGTAAATAAAGAAATAGCTAAGTAAAGATGACTCTAAGGAATACTCCACGAAGAAAAGCGGAGCTCACCAATAGCACTGGAAGAGAGAGAGAAGTACTAACCCATAGCCTATTCGCCTGCAAAGCCGGTTCCTACATTGTACCGCAGACCAATGTAGATTCCCAAAAGAGAACGTCAGTACCATCCATTATACTTAGTGAGTCTCAACGACAGGGGATGAAACTTTAATAACATATAGATTGCGAGCAAAGATTCTAAATACATGTAAAACAAAAAGTTTATAAGAACAATTCTAAAATAATTGCATAATAGTAGTTTATGAATATTCTAAACGAAATTCCTTTCTTTTTCTTTCTTATAAAAAATACTTCACTTTATACTTTGGGAGTTCCAACTATCCTCACCTATTTCTGTGTTAGTCACTGTGTGATCGGCACGGGTTCGATCCCAACCTAATCGAATAGGCCCAATCAACGAGGTGCCACTCGCTTCATGGTTCTCAGCGCTCATGTATCATACCTTAGCATGACTAACTAAATTCTCAGCAACGAGACTCTCGGCTCGTGTGCTCCCTACTTTGGCACAAGTAGTTTCAGGAAGTCAATGCCTTAGTCAGGACCCTCGGCCTAGACGATGACCCCTTCTCAAAATAAAGGATACTCCCAAAAATCTTTTCTTTCTAAAACTTCTTCTTGTGACTTTTCAAGTCTAAATCTTTTTTGGAACATCATATACATACCCATGCTAGTATTCTTATGTGATGACCCAAAAAGTCATCTCTTATTTTAAAAGTCGAATATGTGTTCTGAGGCCTTAAAAACCTCCTTTTGTCTCTCCTTGCATGCGCAGTCCGGACGTGTATTCGGAAAGCCCTTATGTGAATTTTGTAAAGAAATAATGAATTTTGGCTTAAAAGATGATTTTGTTGACTTCGGTCAATGTTTTGGGTTAATAGACCGGACCCGTATTCCGACGGTCGGTAGAAAAATATGCGTATGCCCAGATTTCAATTCCGAGGTCCCTAACTCGAGAAATAAATTTTTGAAGAAAATTTATAAGACGGAAAATATAATAATTTAAAAGATTTGGCCTTGTTGGTATCGGGCCCATATTTTGGTTCCGGAACCCGGTATAGGTCTGTTATAATATTAAACCTTATCTGTGAAATTTGGTGGAAAACGGAAGTGATTTGATGTAATTCAGACCTTTGGTTGAGAAAATAGGTGTTTTGAACTATCTTGAAAAAATTTAATGAGTTTTGGTGTTGAATTCATAGTTCTAGATGTTATTTTGGCGATTTAATCATGCGAGCAAGTTCGTATGATGTTTTAAGACTTGTGTGCATATTTGGGTTGGAGCCCCGAGGGCTCGGGTGAGTTTTGGATAGGCTGCGGAGTGAGTTTGAATTTAGAAATCTGTTGTTGCATCTGATACCTGTAGCAGGCCTCTAATCTTGCAATTGCGAGATCAGGCTTCGCATTTGCGAGCTTCACAGTCTTGGTAATTGCAAGGTCTTTATTGCAATTGTGAAGTAGACCTGGGCCAGCATAGTTCGCAATTGCAAACATATCTTCTCATTTACGAAGTAGTTAGGGAGGGGGAAATTATCGCAATTGCGACCAAAGGTTCGCATTTGCGACAGTAGCTGAAATGGGACATATTTGTATTTGCGATGCCTGTCTTGCATTTGCAAGCTTCGCAATTAAGAAACTCTGGTCGCAAATGCGACATCTGCAACTGTTCAAAACATAACTTGGACGGGATTTTCTCCCATTCTTCACATTTCTCAAATCCAAAAACCCTAGAGGCGATTCTCTCAAGACCAAATCTTCCCCAAAACTTTGGTAAGTGATTCTAACCCACTTTCTTTCACTTTTCCATCACATTTCTTGAATTTCCAACCAAAAATCTAAGATTTCTATGTAACAATTGGGGGTTTGGGTAGAACTAGGGATTTTTATAAATTGGGATTTAGACCCCAATTTGAGGTCGGATTCCAAAATCAATTGTATTCCGGGCTCGGGGGTGAATGGATCATCAGGTTTTGGTTCGAATTTCGAGTTTGGACCAAGCGAGTCCAAGGCTAGGTTTTGACTTTTTGGAGAAAATATTGGAAAACCTATAATTGTGCATTGAAATTTATTTCTTTAGCATATATTGATGTTATTAAGTTAATTATGACTAGATATGAGTGAATTGGTGGTGGAATCGAGAGGTAAAGCAGTGATTGAGCTTTGAAATACCCGTTGGCTTAAAGTAAGTGTTTGGTCTAACTTTGACTTGAGGGATTAGGGATCCCCGACTTGCTTGCTATATGAAATACCATGTGAGTGGCGTATAGGTGTGGTGACGAGTACCTATGCGCCACCAAATTATCATTTTAGCCTGTTCCCTTCCTCGTTTCCCTATATATTGCTCTCTTGTATTACTTGTTATTTGCTTATTGATGCTTCCATGTCTAATTGCTACTTGATAAATATTGCTTCTTTATTGATGTTGTTAATTGTTCCATTATATTTATTGGTGCTTCATGATATACGTTGGTTGGTCTCGCTGTGTAGCTTCAACTGGTGAAGTTTCATAATTGTAGTGGTATTCCATTGTGTTGGATTGAGGTATAGGTGTTGTGGTAGATTTGAGTTAACTTATGAAATACTTATCTTTATTTGTGATTGGTGTTGACATATATTAGGATCGGGTTGCACGCCGCAACAGGAGGAATAAGGGTAAATGTGATTGTCTGGTGGGATCGGATTGAGCACCGCAACAAGGAGTAATAAGGTTGGATAGGTAGGATCGGGTTGCACGCCGCAATAGGAGGAATAAGGGTGATATATATATATATATAATAAGGGTGGACTGGTGGGATCGGGTTGCACGCCGCAACAAGGAGTAATAAGGGTGAATATTTGTACTGTTATTGATTCCATGGTGGAATCGGGAGGTGCTCCGCATCATTTGTTGTTTATGTATTCATTTTCCGTTGAGGTTCATTTGTGGTATTGACACTCCCTTAAGGATTGGTTATAGTTGAGTATTGGTAGAACGACTGAGTTCCGTATTTGCATAATGTCAGTTGTTGTTATATTTTCATTCCGTATTTCCTTTCTGTCTTAGTATAAACTATTATAGGTTATATGTTGTTATGCCCCATCGTAGCCTCGTCACTACTTCATTGAGGTTAGGCTAAGCACTTACCAGTATATGGGATCGGCTGTACTGATACTGCATTCTGCACTTCGTGTGCAGATTTCGGAGCTAGTGGTTGATCGAGTGGTTGATTGCTGTTACTGTATTTTGGAGACCCAAGGTAGTTTTGCAGGCATCCGCAGGCCCTGACGTCCCCTCCTATCTTACTTCATTTCTGTTTTACTTTCTCCGAGACAGATGTATTTTCTTTCAGTTTCTGGGTGGTATTGACTTCTATTTTCGTTAATAGTATAAGAGCAAATAGTTAAATTATGTACTTTCGCTTTCATTTTCCGCTGATTTAGTTCTGTTAAAATTTAATTTTAAAAGGATAAAGGAAAAAGGTGTAATATTTTTTAACATTGGCTTGCCTAGCGGGTACAATGTTAAGCGTCATCACGGTCCCGAAGGTGGAAAATTCGGGTCGTGACACCTTAATTATAAAGCATGGCATAAGAATGAAATAAACATTCAAAAGTATTTCTAAAGATTCTTGCTTCTTCATAAATTTTCAACATGAAAATGACATATAGGAATAACACAAAAATTTGAAAATTTATGCACATATGTCATAATAAATCATCTAAACTTTTGCTAGAACAATTCTAAATTAATAGGTACTCACTCGCTCCAATTAAGTAAATATAAACTCTTTTAAGCAATTCATCAAACACCTTGTATGTGTGCTTTTGTGAGTTAAACCACTTTAGTAAAAGGTTATATCAACTCACCTTAAAACTCCTTGAGCCAATACGTAGGCCCCAGTCCAATTTATACCCGTTAAACAATTGATTCTACAACAACCAGTGCATTTGAATTAATTTTAAAGTTTCACACCTAAACATGGAACTTACTGTTGATACAGAGGAAGAAGGGAATTAACTATTTAATTCTTACCTATTAATACTGTAGGATAATTGACAATAAGAAATTTTATATACTTGAGTTTAAGAATTATTAATTCGTAAAGAACTCTAGAATCCTTTCATGGCTTGCGTGTGTAATCAATACTGCCTCTGTTTCCCTATTCGTGAGAATATTTTGATTTTGCGTAAAGTGCTTTGTGTTGTCGTATAAGGATTCTAAATCCTTTTTGAGTTCCAACAACTCTTTATGGGGTTTTAGTCATGTCCCCCTAATTTTGTTTTATTTGTTTTCCTTTTTTTTTTTTTTGTTTTGACTTAACTAGTACTTAATTATACCTACTTTTAATAATTAATAACATTAAAATTATTAATATTTCTCTAATTGTATATCCAATTATTTATAAATAGAGAAGAAACTCAAAATCAATCACAAGGGTTTAAATCCGTAATAGAAGTATAATTTAAGATTAAAATTAAATTCTATATTTAGCGTGTCTTGAAACTTTTATAGATTTGAGGAGTGTTACAGCTCCAATAAATTTTATAGTAAATAAATGTTAGTAACTCAAATAAATCTTAAACCAAAATAAAAAAAATATTAGTGTTACAAAAGACATTCAATTCAATTGTACTAGGAGTGATAATTGTATTGGATATCTTTTTTTTTTAGTTTTTCCATGGTTTAGAATGCATAACTTATTTTTCTTTAGTGTTTAGTTATGTGAATAATAGTATTTATTAGTGGTATTTATTTTAGTAACTTAGTAATTTTAGATTATGTTTTCATTATGGCTTATTAATAATATTTATTTTAAGCGATTTTATTATCTTTATTGTTGAATATTTAGTACAATGCCATAGCTCATATCATATTTTATGATATTTTCTTGAAAACTACCTTATATAGTTATATCTTACTAGGATTAAAGAAATATTTGAAGCACAAATTCTATATTTTGTGCTATGAAGACTTTATGAAAAACCCCCTGAGAAAACTTGAAAAACCAAAAAACCTGAGAAAAATCGAGATTAAAAAGCCCAACTTTTATTGGTTTGGTTTGGTCTTTAAATTTAATAACCCGACACATTTGATTTGGTTTGATAATTGTAAAACCCGAACCAACCTGACCTATGTATAACCTCTAACTTATCATATATTAAAAACTGCAACTTTTGTTGAAAATCAATGACTTCCAAATAGATACAATTGTGTTATAGTTACAAGCTTTAGCAACTTTAAACTTCCTTTTGACACTGAAGCAAGATATATCTTTGACTGGGTAGTCGGATTTAAACAATTTTATGCAATATTTGAGAGATAATATTGACTAGACAAGGCATCAACATGCTATTATTGCATAATTATTTCAGACATGCAAAGCAGCAATCTCTTCCTTTTATTAATCTCTTACTATAAATGGACTTTAGTAATTTTATTTGTACATTAGATATGTATGGAGATAGAAAAAATGGTAAGGTTTATCCTGGAAGCAATTAATGACGAAAACCCTCATGTATTGCGGTCTACCTGATACTCAATTGATGAGTATCAACTAAGAATCCAATGAAACAGTAGCAGAAAAATAAAGGAGAAGAACAGGGAGATGAAACGAGGCAGAAAAGAGAGAAATAGAGAGAGATTGAGAAGAACTCAGATTTTCTTATTTCATGATAATTGTGTGAATACAAGTCCTATGAGCTATTTGTATGTGCTGAAAATACAAAAGGAATTACACAATTTGAATTAAAACTAGTAACTAACTTTCCCGCCAAAATTCAAATACTAGCCTAACTAAATTTCACATATTAGCCTAACTAGAATTCAAATTCTTTCACCTTTAGCCACTAATATACGTATCAATACCCTCGAGATGAACAACACCCTTGTCCTCAAGGGTGAAAGAAGGAAAACGAGCCTTCAAAGCAGATGCTAACTCCCAAGTGGCATAGGAAGAATCCAAGCCTGTCCATGTAACTAAGCATGGAGCAACAACTTTGTTGTCTCGTTTAATCAACCTGCGATCCAAAACAGCTTCAGGAAGGGGGAAATATTGGCTGGATAGGTGAACAATAGGAGGGTGGACAATAGTAGCAGGAATGTCATAGCAAATAGGACACATAAAAGGTAGGGTGTAAGAGGACCTCAGGAGGAAGAAGAAGTTATAGGCCCCTACACCTACCTTCTCAACAATAGAATAAGAACCAAAGTAGCGGGAAGTGAGCTTATGATGAGGAAAAGGAGAAAGTGTGGACTGCCTATAAGGTTGAAGTTTAACAAACACCCAATCCCCCACGTTGAATTGTTTATCAGATCTATGGGCATTAGCATGAGCCTGCATCCTTTGCTAGGCTCGAGTAAGGTGGAATTTTGCTAGTTGGAGCTTGAACTCACGAAGCAAAGCAACTTCCTCAATAGAAGGGGAATCAGAATCACCAGGCAAGTATAGCAAATGCAGGGGAGGAGGGTAGCCATAAAAGAGTTCAAAGGGAGAAGTTTGAATGGCAGAATGAGGGCTAGTGTTATACCACTACTCAGCTAAGGCCAAGAAAAGAGACCAATCAGTAGGTGAATCAATACAGAAGCAATGAAGGTAAGTTTCTAAGCAGCGATTAAGAATCTCAGACTGGCCATCTGTTTGAGGGTGATAAGCAGTAGAAGTTTGAAGGATAACACTCTGAGAAATGAGAAATTCCTTCCAAAAGGTGCTGATAAAGATAGGGTCCCTATCACTAGTAATGGAAGCAGGAAAACCATGATGCCTGAAAATGTTATCTAGGAAGATAGGGACTAAGGACTGAGCAGTGTATGGGTGGGATAAAACAATGAAGTGAGAATGTTTGGTAAGTCTATCAATGATCACCCAAATGTCAAACTTTCCCTTAGACTTAGGCAAATCCTCAATGAAGTCCATAGTAATGTCAGTCCAAGGAAGAGCATGTATAGGAAGAGGCTGCAAAAAATCAGGAGAAACAACAATATCATACTTGTTCCTTTGACAGACATTGCACTTGTGAATAAAATCAACAATGTCAATGTGAATGCCCTTCCACTAGAAATAAAAAAGAACTTTCCTAGTAGTAGCATCAACGCCAGAATGACCACCGGTAGGAGAAGAATGCCAAAGGCTGAGAATTTTAGATATCAGAGTTACATCATTACCAACCAATAGTTTGCCCTTCCTTTTGAGTTGTTGATTAAGCCAAGTAATGTGTTCTTGTGGTGTATGCTGGAGGGAAGCAATCAGAGCAGCAAGCTCAAGGTCAGCAAACCAACTATCTTGAATTTCCTTCCAAAGATCAGTTTGGACAGAATTCATCAGCAAGGATATGAGTTCAGCACATCGAACTCTAGACAATGTATCTACAACTATGTTATCCTTGCCCCTTTTATACTAGACTTCAAAGTCAAAAGGAAGGAGCTTGGACAACCACCTGATCTAAGAATCAGTGTGAAATTTTTATTCTAAAAGATACTTTAAGGCCTTCTGATCAATCTTCACAGTGAAGTGACGATTGAGTAAATAATGAGACCACTTGGTGACAGCAAACACCAATGCCAAGAGTTCACTTTCATAGATAGAAAGAGCAATATGCCTAGGAGCAAGATCTTTGCTAATAAAGGTTATATAGGGTGATCAGATTGCATCAAAATGGCACCAATACCAGCACCACTGACATCAGTTTCCACAACAAAAGGCAAGAAATAGTTTGGCAATGCCAAAACTGGGGCAGAGGTGAGGCCTTGCTTGAGCTCAGCAAATGCTTAATTAACAGAATCATTCCAATGAAAATTATCCTTCTTGAGCAACTCAGTTAGAGGTCCGCTGGTCAACCCATAACTCTTGATAAATTTCCTGTAATAGCCAGCTAACCCAAGAAAACCTCTCAGCTGCTTGACAGTAGTAGGAATAGGCCATTGCTGAACAACAACTATCTTGTTTGGATCAGTGGACGCTCCTTGAGCAGAAATGAAGTGTCCCAAGTGTTTTCAACACTAGGGACCCCAAACACACACTTGGATCTCTTGGAAAGTAGCTTATGTTGCACCATAACCTCAAAGACCTGTTGTAAATGCTGGACATGATCAACTAAGCTTAGGCTGTAAACCAAAGTATCATAAAAAAAGACTAGCACAAATCTTCTCAAAAATGGGAGGAACAAGTGATTCATCAAACACTGAAATGTAGAGGGTGCATTTGTCAGCCCAAAAGGCATGACTAAATATTCATAGTGGCCCATGTGAGTCTTAAATACAGTCTTAAGAACATCCTCAGGCACCATTCTGATGTGGTGATACCCGGATCTAAGGTCAATTTTAGAAAAAATAGTGGCTCCAGCTAGTTCATCTTGTAAGTCATCTATAATAGGAATAGGGAATTTGTCTTTGATGGTGCAAAGGTTTAGTCTCTATAATCAACACACAATCGCCATGAACCATCCTTTTTACCTACTACTACCACAGGTGATGAGAATGGACTGTTGCTGTATTGAATCACCCCTTGCCGCAACATTCCCTTCACCAATTTCTCAATAATATCTTTCTTCATAGAAGAATACCTATAAGGTCAAATATTGATTGGTTTAGCTCCAGGTTACAAAGGAATCCTGTGATCAAATGCACCCCTTTAAGGTGGCAGGACAGTAGGTTCGGCAAACACAACCGTATAATTGCTAAGAAGATCATGAAGAGGTTGTGACGCTGCCTCATTTGCTGAGAGATGAATAGAATTCAACTGAGTGGACTGTGGTTAATCAACCAAGACATGCAACATAAAAAGTTCCACATCATTTCCATTAGACTTATTGACAGCCTTTGGGCTTGATAATCTACAAGCATCAGGAACTCCCTTCAATACATGTTGCTTGCCTAAATAGTTATAGGTCATGGTGAGGGCAGAATAATCCATAGTCACTGGTCCAAGAGTCTTCATCCATAAAGCACCCAATACTAGATCATACTTTCCAACTGGAAACATAATCAGATCAGACTCATAGGTTGTGCCTTCTAGCATCCATTGGAAATTCCTCACTATACCATATGTGGCCTCCATTGTGTTGTTATCTAGACTGACATATCCACCTTAGTTGGAATCAAAGTACAACCCAATCTCTTGGCTGATTCAAAATCAATGAAATTATGTGTGCTACCTCCATCCAATAAAATTTGAATAGGTCTCTTGTCACTATAACCAGTAATATGGATAGTTTGAGCACCCTGAATACCTGTTAAAGCACACAAGGATATAAAGGGTTGCTCACTACCAGGGGATGACCACTCCTCACTTGGTGACGCCAGTCCCAGTATCAACAAATTCATCCTCAGCTACCTCCAGTTCCAACACAAACATTTGATTTGGAAGAGTGCACTTATGTCTAGGAGTAAACTTATCATCACAAAAATAACAAAGACCTTGGGCTCTTCTACTTTGCATCTCAGCAGGAAAGATATTTCTCCTTGTTTTAGGAATAATTGAAGTAGAGTTAGCTGGGGAATTCAGCCTAGTTAATTGCATAGGCTGATAACTCTTAAGGCATGTGCTGTCATAAACAGATTTCCTAACTGATGAGTAGCTCCAAGGTGATGTGTGTTTTAAGGCTCTAGCATTGGCAGCTAATGTTACTTCTGCTAATCTAGCTAGCCAATAAGTTTTGGACAATGATTTAGGTTCATGCATTTTAATAGGATGAACCAATTCTTCCTTCAAACCTCCCAGAAAACATGAAATAGCTTGTTCAATAGTTAGACTACACCGAGCCAATAGCCTATCAAATGCAAACTGGAATTCCCTCACAGTTCCAGTTTGCCTTAACTGTTTAAGTTCTAGCATAGGGTTAGCAAACTCCTCACCAAATAGTTCAATTAATTCAGGTATATATTTATCCCAAGCAGGCAACATAGATAAATTCATACATTTCAAATAGGATTGATGCCAAACTAAGGTATCATCATCCAAATTCATAGCAACTAACCTTACTCTCTAATTAAGAGGAGTTTCATCTTCAGCAAAATACTGATCAATTCTATACAACTACGCCTTCAGATTCTCTCCATTGAAACGAGGAAAAATCAAATTATGAATCCTATTAGCATTAACACAATAAGGATTTGGGCCTAGAATACCCTGACCTGGCTGTCGTACTTTGTCCTTAACAGTTGAAGAAGATCCTGTATCCTTGATTCAATTGCATGCCATCAATGGAATTTTTAAGAGCACTCACCATCTGCAGAATTTTATGATGACGCTTGTCCAAATCATCTCGTAATTCCTGCTGCTTTTGGGCCATTTCTGCTCGCAGATCTAGCTGTTGAGCTGCTAGATCTTCATATTGCTCTTGCAAATCCATAATTGTCTCCACAGCTTTTTGCGGACCCATTCTTTACGAGACTTTGATACCAATTGATACTCAATTGTTGAGTATCAGCTAAGAATCCAATGAAACAGTAGCAGAAAATAAAGGAGAAGAACAGGGAGAGGAAACAAGGCAAAAAAGAGAGAGATAGAGAGAGATTGAGAAGAACTCAGATTTTCTTATATCATGATAATGTGTGAATACAAGTCCTATGTGCTATTTATATGTGCTGAAAATACAAAAGGAATTACACAATTTGAATTAAAACTAGTAATTAACTTTCCCACCGAAATTCAAATACTAGCCTAACTAAATTTTAAATATTAGCCTAACTAGAATTCAAATGCTTTCACCTTTAGCCACTAATATACGTATCACTACCATTTATACAATCGGTTAACAAAAATTATTGATATTTTTAATTTATTTTGTAAACAATTAAAATTCATAATAACGACACAAAGGAACAACAAGTGGCAGAGGGGTAATTTGTTGTTACATGAGGAGAGGAAGCAATAGCTAGGGTAGCTCGAATGATTTGGAGTCAACCTTTAATAAGAGGTTTAGATTTATAAAACAAAATTAATATATGTTTGTATTGAAAATTATTTACAACGATGATTATTAAGCCATCTTGCAAGTAACTCTATCACTAGATTAACATTCTAAGAAACATTCAACATTAACATAATATTTTTTCAAATTCTCATCACATAGAAATTTCAATCTTTTACCACTAAATTGAATGTCTAAAATAATTCAATACATTTTTAAAAGTTAAAAGTTTAAAAAGATGATTCGATACAAGTTTTTATCTTCAAATTCTCGTCGCCTGGTGGTCATAATTTGATGCCACTAAGTGAACTGTCAGTACGTTCATACGTAAAATTTAGTCAAGTCTATTTTAAAATAAATCTTGTTGTGTGTCTAATAAATAAAGTGATAAGCATTATAGGTTGAAAAGACTAAAATTCCTTTAATACATTTATAATTAATAAAAATTCAAAATTACTTTCACATTAAGATGGATGAATATTTGGTGAAATAAAATGCTTATCCAAAGTGGTAAACCATTGACAGTAGTGGGTGTTCGGCTCTTGAAGAGCCAAAATAGAACTGTTATCAGGAGATCTATTTAGAATATTTTTATTAGGAAGAGATGCTCTTCCATAGATTGACAAAGGTTTGAGCTTTATAAAACTTTGAAGGTCTTGGGTTCAATTTTTCTGGTTGTGGGCAAAGCCATAATGTGAAGTTTACCCATAGCTCGTATTTTTTAATGCCTTCATAATTAATATATATTAACATATAATAAATTTTTTATTTGCAACAAATTTATCTAGAGAAAAATAAAGTTGCAATTACAAATAACTATAAAGAAAAAAGGATTTTATTGATAAACATTGTAGGTTACAACTCTATTTATCCCTTGATTTTTCCTTCAAGACATATTTGACATGTCTTCGATCTCTTAATGAATATTCCAAGAGTTTTATGAAATTTCGGAGATCTCATATTTGATCTCTTTGTGCATATTCCGAGAGTTTATGGAATTGCTGATCCCCTTTGAAAAACATATGTAGCCTTATTTATAGGCATAAATTAGGGTTTGGGTGGAGTAGCCACCAAGTAACCCTAATAGACTCCTAATATTTCAATAATTGACTTGAATTTAAGATTTATCTTGATCTGTTAAAATTTCAGTGTCTTACATTTTCTAATATAAATATAGAGACCAAAGGATCGACTGAACCTATACTTAATACTCTAGTTCCCCTGGTGGATAATGTTGAGTAGTGTGAATTGTCTCCTACAGAAATTTAAAATTTTTCCTTAATAACAAGAAACAAGTTTGAATAAAACTGATTTTGCAAATTTGAAGTCCTGTATGCATAATGTTCTTGGAAATATATAAGTGAATCAAATAATTAGTTGGTCTTTTGGACGAAATTAAGTGCAACTTTCTAGGAAAGTACTACTGATTAAGAAGTTTGAGGGAGCAAAAGCGTAATGAGCACTCTCATGACTTCATAGGCTTCTTACATTAGAGACGCAACTTAAACCTCTGACCAAATCAAAATCGGTCTTTTGGATGAAGTTGCAACTTTGTTGAACATGGCTAGTAGGCTTTTTTCCCATTAGAATAATCAACGAAGCAACACATGGTCAACTCATACGAAAAGTCTACAATCAAACATCACAAAAGGTCGCTTAATGGCGCCTATATATATACTTGTTGAGATATTGTTTCTTCAGAGAATTAATTAATTAAAGTCTAAAACAGAAATATGGCACGATTAATATATGGTGTGGGAGATGGTGGCTCAGCAATTGAGGGTTCGGGGCTGATGATAATGGTGGGAATGGTGGCTATGTCTATTTTGATGGTATCAATGGTCATTTTTGCATGTGGAGACTCCTCTAACGGCAAGAAGAGCCGTTGGGGCCGCGGTGGGCACTACTATGAAGGTGGAGGAGGTGATTACGGTGGGGGAGGCGGATGCGGTGGCGGTGGTGGAGGCGGCTGTGGAGGCGGAGGTGGCGGCGGCGGATGCTGAATTAGTCAATAATTCTTGTGGTTGTGGAGTCATGCAGTAGTACAGCTTTTCTTTTGGTCGTGTAGATTAGAGGTCAAGTAATTCTTTGGTCAATAATTAACTCTGCATGCACAGAGTATCCAAGAAACATTATCACTTTCTCTAGATTGTCAAAGTTATTGTTATAAAATTTTGTAGTTAATAAAGTGGAGACACGTTAATTTGTTTAAGATAATTTCTAGCGCGTCTTTAAGTTTATTATTTGTTCTTCTTGGTGATGCTTTATCTCCTACTCCTACATTTCAATTTATGTGATATAGTATGATTCAGCATAGAGTTTAAAAAGAAAATGAAGATTTTTTAAATCTGCGGGCCTAAATATACCAAAATATTATGTAGTTATAAAGTATTTGAAACTTGTGTCCATAATATTTTTGCGACAATAAAAAATCTTCTCATTAAGGGTAAAGTGGATAAAATAAAAAGTTTGCAAAAATTGAATTTTATTTTCTTTGTTTGAGAAAGAAAAATATTATAGTAACAACCATGTATTGGAGAAGGGGAAGAGAACAAAACTCAACCAAGTGTTTTGAGAAGTTTGAATAGCTCTGACACACTGTTAGAGCCTGACTCTTTGTCATTGGGCGTGGCAAGGATTGGGGCGTGATGGCTGTGTTATTGGCCTATGTGTGGGCAAAACGATCATGCGGGCGACGGACAAGACATTGTCATGAGGGCTGTTGCTGGCAAGTATTGGCCAAGGTCTTGGGACAGACAAGACACGCTTGTCAAAGGCTTGACAAGGCAGTGTGGGAAGTGTCGGGGCGGCATGGCATGGCATGCGCGCCAAAGCCAGTGGCACGGTCACTTCGGGTTGTGGCAACAACAAATGTGGGCTAAGCTAAAATGCGGCAGTGCAGAATGATGGTAAAGGCTTTCAATAGCTAAGGCAAGGCTATGTGAAAGAAAATACAAGCAATGGCACGAGGGAAACAAAGGTTGACATGGGAAAGGCAGAAACTCGGCTAAGGCAATGTGCAACCGGCAGTGGCGTCGGGTGTGTGCGGCAAAATCATGGGCGGCGGATTGCGGGCAAGGCATTGGTGCGGAGCAATGTCAAAATGAGCCAAGGTTGGGCGCAATGCCAGCCTTGGGCGTGAATCAGCTGGCCAAGTCAAGATGGCACATGCAATGCACATGCCAAGGTAGTTTGGCGGTTACCTTTTCATAACCTCTTGTACCCATGACTGATTTATGCTTGTATCCATTATAATTTCGCGCATAACATGGCCTAAGCATTTGGGGATGTCAACTACAAGTTAGGAACTGATTTAGCCTTAGCCCGACAAGTGGCAAAAGCTATAGACAATAAGTGTCAATGTGTTGTCAAGTCCTAAAGGCTGCCTATGTGCTATAAATAGGGCCTTTGGACTTAGTCAGATTGGTGTGTGCAATTTTATGTGAAATTCTAAGTGGGAAACAAGAGTGAAACGTGAGGGTTTCAAAGTGTTTCAAAATGGACTAAGGCTAGGCGTGGGCAGGTCTTAGTGTTGGCTAAGAACGACTTGTGTTCTTTGTCAAAAGTGGGTTGTGAACGACTTGTGTTCATAGCAAAGTGAGGGTTCCTTTGTATATTTTCGAAATTAATACAACGGTTGGGATTTTTTCATATTGGCATGTGTTCTTTCTGATTTGCTGCCTAAAATTCTTTAAGGCCAAACTTGTTGAAAATTTGACTAAGTGTTGGGAAAGGCTGAGTCAAGTGCGCAACTTGACTGCCGCGCGGGTGTAACTTTGGACTGACCAAAAATACCGCTGTGCCAACTGGTATTAGAGCCAGGTTCATGGTAATGGCAAGACAACCGGTGGCAGATTTCGTGGTGCTATTTGAGAACATGGCTGGTGGCACAAATGCTGAACTACGTCTAAGGGTGGAGCAGTTGGAAGCACTCATTGGGAAGGCTCTTGAAGTAAATGGTGATTCTTCTGTTCTTGTGAGAATGACACGTTTAGAGGCAGATTATGCGGCGAGGCATGTAACTATGCTGGCATAAATGGCCTTGGTACGCAAGGAAAAAGGAAGAACTTCGTGAATAAGTGGTTCAACTTCGAAGGGCATTGCAAACTACTGCCATAGAAGTGATGAACGCACAAAGTTGAGGATTCCGAAGCCAAAGGCTTATGGTGGTGCAAGAAGTGCGAAAGTGAAAATTTCTTGTGGGATATGGAGCAGTATTTTCAGGCTGCTCGTGTGCTGGATGAGAAAAAGGTGACCATCACACCTATGTATTTGACTGATGATGCGAAAGTGTGATGGTGTACACATGTGGTAGAAGTGGAGTTGGACTGCCCAAGATTGAAACTTGGGAGATGTTGAAGAAGGAATTAAAATCTCAATTCCTTCCAACTAACTCGTCATGGGTTGCAAGAGATGGACTGCGTCGCTTGAAACAAAGTGTCACGGTGAGGGAATATATCAAGGAATATTCGTCCTTGATGTTGAGTGTAAGTAATATGACAGAGGAAGACAAGCTGCATTACTTTATGAGCGGATTGAAGGGCTGGGCGCAATTAGAGTTGAGAAGGAAGAATGTTCAAAGCCTCTCTACTGCTATTGCAGCGGCAGATGCGTTGGCTGATTTAAACATAGGTGATGACCCTGCTGAAACTTCGCATACAAAATCTGATGGAAAGAAAGACAAAGCAAAGGAATGGAAAAAAGCGGGAAAGGCCAATCTGCCGAAGATAAGGGATTTTCCAAGAGTGTGAGACAGGAAATTCACAAGGGCAAGGAAAGATGCGGCAAATTCAAAGGCTACTTTACTTATGGTGGACCGCACTTGAAGAAGGACTGTCCGGTGCAGGCTAGGGTGAATGCTACGCTGGCTGCGGAAAAACAGGAACAAGTGGCGGAGGCAAATGCCATTATGGCAGATGTGAATGGAGCAACAGGGGCATTGTTTGTTAACAACCCCCGAGGCTGATTAATTGAGTTGGCTCAACTAGGACATCGATTTCAAAGGGTGTGGGTGGTTTGTTAGGGCCTGACTCTTTGTCATCGGGTGTGGCAAGGATTGGGGCGTGATGGCCTTGTCATTGGCCTATGTGCGGACAAAACAATCATGCAGACAACGGACAAGACATTGTCATGAGGGCTGTTGTGGGCAAGTATTGTCCAAGGTTTTGGGAAAGGCAAGACACGCTTGGTAAAGGCTTGACAAGGCAGTGTGATCAGTGTCGGAGGGGCATGGCATGGCATGCGCGCCAAAGTCAGTGGCACAGTCATTTCGGGTTGTGGCAGCAACAAATGTGGGCTAAGCTAAAATGCGGCAGTGTGGAATGATGGAAAAGGCTTTCAATAGCTAAGGCAAGGCTATGTGAAGAAAAATACAAGCAATGACATGAGGGAAACAAAGGTTGACATGGGCAAGGCAGAAACTCCGCCAAGGCAATGTGCGGGCGGCAGTGGCATCGAGCGTGTGCGGCAAAGTCTTGATTGCGGGCAAGGCATTGGTGCAGAGCAATATCAAAATGAGCCAAGTCTGGGCACAATACCAGCCTTGGGCGTAAATCAGCTGGCCAAGTCAAGATGGCACATGCAATGCACATGCCAAGGCAGTTTGGCGGTTATCTTTTCATAACCTCTTGTACCCATGACTGATTTATGCTTGTTCCCATTATAATTTCGTGCATAACATGGCCTAAGTAGTTGGGGATGTCAACTACAAGTTAGGAACGGATTTAGCCTTAGCCCAATAAGTGGCAAAAGCTGTAGACAACAAGTGTCAATGTGCTGTCGAGTCCTAATGACTGCCTATGTGCTATAAATAGGGCCTTTAGACTTAGTGAGATTGGTGTGTGTAATTTCGTATGAAATTGTAAGTGGGAAACAAGAGTGAAACGTGAGGGCTTCAAAGTGTTTTAAAAGGGACTAATGCTAGGCTTGGGCAGGTCTTAGTGTTGGCTAAGAATGACTTGTGTTCTTTGTCAAAAGTGGGCTGTGAACGACCTGTGTTATAGCAAAGTGAGGGTTCCTTTGTATATTTTCGAAATTAATACAAGGGTTGGGATTTTTCCGTATTGACTTGTGTTCTTTCTGATTTGCTACCTAAAATTCTTGAAGGCCAAACTTGCTGAAAATTTGGCTAAGTGTTGGGAAAGGCTGAGTCAAGTGCGCAACTTGACTGCTGAACGGGTGTGACTTTGGACTGACCGAAACACCCCGTGACACACAACTTATGAGTAATCTATATCTATATACTTATATAAATCAGGGCCATAAGCAAGGTGATGTGGCATCTTCTATTTATCTTTTTTCTTAGAATTTTCTTTTTTTACCTTTTAAATAACGTAGCTCTACTAAAAAGAATCCAATAGTCACCTCTTTTAAAAGTTACTATTACATTATGTTTTCCTTAACTGTCGTCTATTAATTATGGCTACCGTTACATACTATAACTGATGGAAAGCACACATTATATTAAAACCTCCAGGAAATCTTATTTTCTGTAAACTTTGTGCCCTTCTGCTTCTTCATGCCCAAACTGCAATCGACCATAGTCAAACACCAAACTTGCCAAAAAGGAAGGTTAAGACGGGTGCATACATACTGCATTCTAAAACTCCCAACTGCAGAAGTCGTTTGACACTAACTTTGCATACACCAAATGCAAACTCATACACAGGTTTTCCCTTCCCTACTTTTGATTTTTCTTTAAATGCGGGCATATTAATGACCAGTCGTCAGCCACTCTTTAACTTTCACGCCATACAGTGAACAACAGCCTCTTTATGAAAATATTTAGTTATGTTGCCTTTCTTCTTTGATTGTCTTAAAGAAATTCACTTTCGTGAAAGAAAAAAAATCCACCATTCAATATCATTGAATATTTGTAACAGAAAAAATAACTAATGTGGTTATAGACTCTATTCTTTATTCTTTGTGACTGTATAAGACATATGCAATATTCTATGGTTTTGCAATAGCCAAGTAAAGATGAGACGTGACACAAACGAAATTTGTCCCACTTGTACACAATCTAAAAGTTCTATTAGGCGAAAAGATGATTCCATCTCTATTTAAGCTTTATGTTTTGACGATCTAATAAACTTATTGTCAAGAACCAGATAGGAAATCTGACACATTTGGTATACATTGCTAATCAACGGACTTCGGCTAATGTGAACTGCTGCAACTGTAGAAGATAGAGAACCAACACAGGGACGTGATCCCTTGTATTTCCCGGACAGCAGTACGAAAGTCAATTAAGTATAGCTGGAAAGTGACTACCACATAAATAGTGCACACAGTGCAGTACAGTTCTGCAGTCACTTGTCCTTTGACCAACCAAGGGCTTACATCATTCAAGTGATGTTATAAAAAGGTGTATTAACAAGAGTATTAAAACAAAACATCACTTGAACACTTGAGAATTCACTTCAAACATTCAAGCCTTCTAAGAGTCGTGCATTCAATTCTCAAGTGCATCAAGAACAAAGTTTAATGCTACTACAGACCAGTTCCTAAATCTAGTATTTTGTTGTCCTTAGTTGAGTTGTAACTTTGTAATTATTCTTCATTGTAATTCCTAATTTTCTTAGCTAGAAGCGTTACTTAGGAACCCCTTTATAAAACCATTAACCTTTTGTGTTTGTGTCGTGCCTAGAGTTAGTCATGAGTTGAAGTCTTTGTACTAGGTGTATTGCAAAGTGGCTTGTAATAGGGGTATTACGAGTTAGTAAGGGATTAAGAGTTTAATTCCTAGATTGCATAGGTTGTAATCTAAAAGTTGCTCATAGTGAAGTTGAAATCCTAACAGTGTAGGTCATGATTTTTATCCCCTTGAGCAGGGATTTTTCCTTGTAACACTCAATGTCTTAATTATTTACTGTTTCATTAAAGTTCTCAATGGAAACTCATAGGTGACCTGGTACTCTATAGTTTGGTGGACTCATATAACTATCAATTGGTATCAGGGTGGGTTCCTCCTATCAGGCTAACACCTAGGAAAGATCCTTATGGCTGCTCCACCAAATTTTGAAGAAGGTCAATCTACGTATAGACCACCCAGGTTCAATGGGCAATACTATGGATGGTGGAAGACAAGAATGCATGATTTTATCATGGCTGAAGATTCTGAGTTGTGGAATGTCATATGTGATGGTCCTTATATCCCAACGAAGAACGTTAGAGATCTTTCATTTACAATGCCAAAGACCAAAAAAGAATACACTGACGCAGATAGAAAAGATGTGGAGAAAAATTTTCGTGCCAAGAAAATTTTGGTGTGTGGAATAAGACCTGATAAATACAATAGGATCTCTACTTGTGAAACTGCCTAGGAGATATGGGAAGCTTTGCAAACAGCACATGAGGGAACCACTCAAGTAAAACAATCTAAGATTGATATGCTCACCACCGAGTATGATCTCTTTAGGATGAAGGACGATGAATCTATTCAAGATATGCACACAAGATTCACTTCCATCATAAATGAGTTACACTCACTTGGTGAAGTCATTCCCAGGAACACGCTAGTGAGGAAGATTCTTAGTATCCTGCCTATTTCTTGGGAAAGTAAAGTGAATGCTATTACTTAAGCAAAGGACTTGCAGGAGCTGACCATGGACGAGCTAGTTGGAAATCTGAAAACCTACGAAATAAAGAGGAAGATAGACAATGAAAGAAGAGAACCAAAGAAGAAAAAAAACCTGGTACTCAAGGCTGAAAGAAATGACTCAAGTGAGGAGGACAGTGACATGGCTTATTTAACCAAAAGGTTTCAGAAGATGGTCAGAAGAAATAGAGGAATACTAAAAAAGGGGAACTCCAGCAGACCAAAGAACTATGACCTCTGCCACAAGTGTGGAAAGCCAGGGAACTTCATCAAAGATTGTCCTTTCATGAAGCAAGAATACTCCAAATACAACCCTGATAAAGGAGCAAAGAGGAACCCGGTTCCTGACAAGCACTTCAAAAGGAAGAGATCTGCTGACAATGTGGTGAACCAAGCTCTTGCAGCATGGGGAGATTCCTCCAGTGAGTCTGAAGAAGAAATTGATGCAGGCGACAGTTCCATGATGTTAGTTAAAAGTGAAGAAAATGGATATGATTCTATATTTACATTGATGGCCCAATCAGACAATGATGAGGTAAACTTCACGGATGTTCAAAGAAATATGAAATCCTACTCCCCTAAGAAACTCATGTCATTAGCAAATATATTAATTGATGCCTATCATAGTCTTGTGGAGGATAAAGATGCCTTGACCTTAAAGCTAGGAGAAGCTAAACAAACTGGAGATGATCTGGTAATGTGTGTAGTTGATCTGAAGGAAACCATAAGTGATTTGGAAAATGAAAAAATTGCTAGTATAGAACATGAAATAGATGACTTAGGGGTTGTAGATGTTGACTATAAGGAAACCATTGAGAATTTCAGTAAAGAAAGAGAGGCCTTAATGAAGAGAGTGACTAAAATTGAGGAGGAGAGAGATGATCTCTTAATAGTGATTGCAGACTGAGGGAAACTATAGAGGGACTAGGAACTGAGTCTAGACCTGTAAATTCTGAGAAAGGAAAAGAGGTAGCCAGTGAGGCATACATTAGGCTTGAAAACGAGTTGAAAGCTGTGAAAACTAGCCTGTGTGTTGAAACTAAAAAACAAGCATCTCCAAACTGAACTAGAAAGAGTAAAAAATGATCTCGAAAAGTCCCTTAAGAGGACCTGGTCCTCAGAAGCTATTACCTCCATGTATGTTAATAATGATGGAAACATGCAGGGAATATGGTTTCAAAGGGAGAGAACTCCTTACAACCCCCACAGCAAGTATGTTACTGTACCGGATAATTAGCTTTGTACCTACTGTGGGAACAATGGGTATTTCAAGCAAAATTGCAAAGCCAGGGTCCAGTCTATTCAGAAAAATAAAGTGTTTACTGAAAAGGTAACTACTCAAAAGGGACCAGGTGCCACCCATAAAAAACGCATATTACTTGCATGGACTAAGAGAGCTCTTATTCATCCTCTTGCCTACTACAAGGGACCCAAACTTGTTTGGGTCCTAAAATAATTTTTGATTTCCTTGTGCAGGGAACAATGAAAGGAAGAAGTCAACAATGGTTCATAGATAGTGGATGTTCAAAGCACATTATTGGGAATACCATGGACTTTTATTTACTAAAAGCCCTATAAGGAGGGAGTGTATCCTTTGGCAATGGGAAAAAGGGGTACATTCTTGGAGTTGGAAAAGTCGGTAAATCACTCACTTACTCAATTGAGAATGTGTACTATGTCAATGGTCTTAAGTATAGTCTCTTGAGTGTTTCTCAGATTTTTGATAAAAGAAATATGGTGGAGTTCTTGTCCAAGATATGCACAGTTACTAATCTGGTAACTGGTGAAGTGGTACTTGTGGCCAAGAGATACAAGAACATCTATTTTGCTGATTTCTAGTCTTTACAAAGTGGTGATCTGAGTTGCCTGAAAGCTGTTGATGATGATGCTGAACTCTGGCACAGAAGCCTAGGGCACGCAAGCTTCTCTCTTCTGAATAAACTAATTCAAAAGGACCTGGTCCATGGTCTGCCCATGTCAAAGTTCAAAGAACAGAAAGTTTGTGATGACTGTGCTAAAGGGAAGCATGTGAAGTCCTCACTTAAGTCTAAAAAGGATGTCAGCACCTCAAAGCCACTCGATCTTCTTCATATGGATCTGTGTGGCCCTTTGAGAGTGCAAAGCAGGGGAGGAAAAAGATATATCTTTGTGATAGTGGATGACTACTCCAGATTCACATGGACTCTATTTCTTAGAAAAAAAAGATGAAACCTTTGAGGTATTCATGGCCTTTGTGAAGAAAATCCAGGTGAAGATGGAGTCTAGAGTAGCATGTATTAGATCAGATCATGGAACAGAATTTGACAATGCTAAAGTTGATGAGTTCTGTAATGAAAATGTTATTACCCACAACTTCTCAGCCCTAAGAACTCCCTAGCAAAATGGAGTTGTGGAACGGAAGAATAGAACTCTTGAGAAAATGGCAAGAACAATGCTGATCGACAGTGGGATTGCAAAGAACTTCCGGTCTGAAGCTGTTAACACTGCCTGCTACTTGGTGAATAGGTTCATGATCAGATTTCTCCTAAACAAAACTCCCTATGAGTTGCTGAATGGAAGGAAACCCAAACTGACTCACCTAAGAACATTTGGGTGCAAATGTTATGTTCTTAACAATGGAAAGGATAAGCTTGGTAAATTTGATGCCAAGAGTGATGAAGGAATCTTTTTGGGATAATCTTCTCAAAGCAAAGCTTACAAAATATACAACAAGCGGACTCAGTGTGTTGAGGAAAGTGTTCACGTAATCTTTGACGAGTCCTATCCCTCCTGTGAGAAAATCAACAAGAATGATCAAGATGGTGAACCCTTACTGGTTCAAGGTGAAGTCATCGACATGACAAATGGAAAAGCAAACATGATGAGTCAAGTGAAGGAACCAAGTGGAGACGATGCAGCTTCTTCCTCAAAGGAACCAGGTACCATAATTACAACCACTGAAGATGAAGAAAGAGTGGTTGATACAGTGCAAGGTACTCCTCAAATAGCTGATAGAAGAACACAAGGGAACCAATTAGATCCTCCCAGCTCATCTACAAATAAGGTTCAAGTATCCAACTGGAAACACAAAAGCTCCCATCCTCTTGACAACATAATTACCCCTCTAGATTCAGGTGTGCAAACCCGATCAAAAGCCAGAAATTCACTTGCCTTCTCAACCTTTCTTTCCCAAATAAAACCCAAAAATATCAAGGAAGCCTTAAAGGATGCCGACTAGATTACAACCATGCAAGATGAGTTGCATCAGTTCGAAAGGAATAAGGTATTGCACCTGGTACCTAGACCCTCAGATCGAACCATCATAGGAACCAGGTGGGTATTCAGGAATAAGCTTGATGAACATGAAAACACTAGAAGAAACAAGGCTAGGCTAGTGGTTCAAGGTTACAATTAGGAGGAAGGAATTGATTATGATGAGATGTTTGCTCGAGTTGCTCGCATGAAAGCTATTAGAAACTTAATTGCTTTTGCATCTCATATGGAATTCACTTTTTTCCAAATGGATGTCAAAAGTGCTTTTTTAAATAGATTTCTTAAGAAAGAAGTATATATAAAGCAACCTCCAGGGTTTTTCATGAACACCCTGAATATGTGTTTAAACTGGACAAGGAATTGTATGGGTTGTAGCACACTCCTTGAACTTGGTATGAAAGGTTGTCAAAGTTCCTCTTAGAAAATAGCTTTACAAGAGGGAAAAGTGACAACACCTTGTTCCTGAAGAAACGGGGGAGGAACCTGCTCATTGTTCAAGTATATGTTCATGATATCATTTTTGGGGCAACAACTGATTCACTATGTGAAGAATTTGCAAAACTCATGGGAAGTGAGTTTGAAATGAGCATGATGGGTGAGTTGAATTTCTTCTTGAGTCTTCAAGTGAAGTAGTCCACAAAGGGTACATTCTTTTGATAGTAGAAATACATCAAGGATCTCTTGAAGAGATTTGATATGGAAGCATCAAAAGTGATAGACACTCCCATTGCAACGGCTACTCAACTCGACATGGATGATTCTAGACCTCCTATGAATCAAACTATGTATAGAGGCATTATTGGATCTCTTCCCTACCTCACTGCCAGCAGACCTAATATTGTCTTTAGTGTGGGGCTACGTGCAAGGTTTCAGTCAAATCCCAAGGAATCTAATTTGAAGGGTGCCAAAAGAATTTTGAGATATCTTAAGGGAACGCAAGTTACATTGTGTATGCTGATGCTGACTATGCAGGTTACCTTGTGGACAGAAAAAGTACTTCTGGAATGGCTCACTTTCTAGGATCATGTCTTATCTCATGGGGCATAAGGAAGCAAAACTCAACGGCTCTTTCAACAGCTGAAGCATAATAAGTAGCTACAGCTTCCTGCTGTGCTCAGCTCCTATGGATCAAATAGCAATTGGAAGATTTTGGGGTGTTTACTGACTGTGTTCCTCTTCTATGTGATAACATCAGTGCACTCAACATGGCCAAGAATCCAGTTCACCACAAAAGAATCAACCACATTGATGTGAGACATCATTTTCTGAGGGACAATGTGGAGAAAAAAGCTTATCTGTATGAAGTTCTGCAATACAGAAAACCAAATTACAGATATCTTCACCAAAGAATTAAGTAGGGTGCATTTTGAAAGAAATAGGGTGAAGCTGGGGTTATTGAAGCCTAATTGAGAACCCGATTTCCATCAGTGGCTATGAAAGTCACCTTCAAGTAATATTAGCTAAAGTATTTTCTGGCCAAGTCTAACTCACTTCAATACTATTGCAGGTAGATACGTATAATGATTATAGAAGCTGTAGATGCATTGCATGGGTGGTAAAAGAGGATTGAAATTTTCAAAGATAGGTCAAGAACCTGGTTCTTGTACCAAAGGTTAGTAGTCATGTGCATTCTTTAATGCACATCTTAAAAAAGGTGCAAATATCAACTGCTATGTCATCCAACTTTTTAGACTCTACTGTCGCGTCTTTTCATTTCAAATCCTTTCATCTCCTTCTGAAATGTTGCAACTTCCTATGCACTAGCACCGTTTCTGAACCGGTTCCTATCTCTCTCCCTCATAAGTATCTTCTCTCATTAAAACCCTCTCTTCTCTTCACCGATCATATTCCCTCATCAGATCTTCTCCAAAAAATTCTCAACTCTGTCTCTTCAACGGCTGACAATCACTCCAAAATCCCTTCTTCGGTCGACACTAACCCAGAGAAAACCCTTGAGTCCTCCATCCTTGATGAATCCTCTGTCACCATTCCAGCCTTAACCACTGAAACCACCTTCAACCCAGATCTCCCTTAACTCTCCAGTTCTAACGCGACTATCTCACACTTCCCTCTCCCTCCAAATGACGAGAACTTAGAAACCCCAAAAATCAATGACCTTCATCTCTATCGTCTGAGATTCTCACTGACCAAGGCAAAAGTGGAGAACAGGGTAAACCTCCAAAGTTTGTAGAAGTTTCAGGGGCTAGGGTTGATCAACCTTCTGCCATTATTACTTCAGATTCTATGGTGTCCATGGAGTCTCTACAGGAGGAAACCGTCGCAACCATTTTTGTTGTATCTATAAATGGAATATTACATGAGGTAGTTTCTGGTGTACCCAAGTTTCAGAGGAATGAGAAACAGGAGTTAGTGGAAGAAGGAGCCATGGTTCTGGTTGGAAGCTCTGCACCAGCAGAAACTATTGGAACTCCTCGTGGAGGACCTGACCCCTCTCTAGAGGAAACAGGTCAAGGATCCCCCTCCCAGGTCAGTTTTGCTCCTGCATCTTCTCCACACTTTGCTATTGAGCCCTTGGAAATTTTGGTTCCTAAGATGAGGTCTAGTGATGAGGAAGATCAAGAAACATTACTCTAGATGCATTTATTGTCAAGCGAAGGCTAGTAATCACTCCTGAGTCCTCTACCAAGAGACCTACTACTAGGTTGAAAGCAAAAGAGGCTTATGAGTCTGCCCTCCAAAAGAGCAAAAGGAGCAGTAAGAAGAAAAAGAAGAGGTTGGTGAAAAATGGTGAGGTAGTATGTGATTAGAATGTCCCTGTGGTGGAAGTGGATGAGGAAGCAACAGAGGAACCTAGTTCCTTGGTGAAAAGGTTCTCGAAGAAGAAACAACCTGCTTTTGTGGAGAAAACAACCCCCAGTTCAAAGTTGAAAGACGTTGTGAGTGAACCATCAGTTTCTGATGAGGATGTTTTGGTCAAGTCTAGTGGAAAAGCAAAATCAAGTGTTGTGAAGTTTGGCAAGAGAAAGTTGGAACCTGTAAAGCAACTTGGTTCGGCAAAGAAAGTGAGAAGTGAGACTAGGTCTGCTATAGAACGACTGAGGCACCAAAAGGTCTTGTTGGGTCTCACTTTTGACCCAGCAATTTCTGATATGGCTGGCATGAGACAAGTAATTGCAATGGTTGAGTTTCAACTGTGGGGGCATCTATTCCAAATGGATTCACCCAAGGTTTATGAGGATGAGTTTCAAAGCTTCTATGCCGACCTCTTTCCTGTTGATACCGACCACATTTGTGTCTTGGTTAATGGGGTGGATATCATGTTTGATGTGGGTCTGCTTGGGGATATTCTGAAAGTCCATATGGTTAGTGTGTCTATAGTGAAGGATGTGTCTGGATCAAACTTCAGAAATGTTATCGTGAAGGATAATGCAAACCAGAAAGGGGAACGAGTTCACAAGAAGGCCTTGCTCCCTATTTATCAGTTTCTCTTCGAGCTGGTGAACAAGGTTCTTCACCCCATGTAGAGAGGAGGTCCATAAGTTCCAGGTCTGACTTGTATCTAATGGAGTAACTGGATGGATTAACACCTGTGAGCTTGCCTGCTATTATGATTGAACAAATGCATAAGGTAGAAACTTTCAAGGATGACAATCATGGTCTTTTGTATGGGTTCCTTCTTATGCACGTGTTTAAGTTCTTCAAAGTGCCACTGGGATAATGCAATGTAGGGACCAAGAAGCAGACCTTCTCTCACATAACATTGGAGGAATGTACGTGTATCGAGAAGAATGGGGGGTTAGGCAGTACATCAACAATCTCTCAGCTCATCAATGTTCAAAATAGTGCAACTGAGGAGGTTCGAAGGTTGAAGGCGAGGAACGCTATCTTGGAAGGTCAGCAGGCCCAAGGGGCCCCAGGGTTAGATAGCTCATTTGATAAAAGAAAATGCTGATTTCAGGGCACAAGTAGAGAACCTGAAAGAGAAACTACTCACCGAGCAAACGTCGGCAAATGCCCGAATAGATCTTGTTCTCTAAACTCTTGTTGCAGCTTCCAAGCCCTCTACTCCTAGCGCCCCTAAGCAACCCCTTTTAGTGACCAGTTTCTGGATTTTTTGTTCCTGTTTTAATGACTTGGCAATTGTTTTTGTTTCTTTTTGTTTTGATGTGGATGGGATGTATTTGTACTGCTCCCGATGTCAATAGTCCAATCTTTGCCTTTGTTGTATAGCAAAGGCATATGTTTTATATATAGAAACTATCCTCTTTTGCTATATAAATATTCTCTGTTTCTCTTTTCTATTATGTTGTTTGCACATATGTGGCATGAGTTAGCTAGGCTAGACTTCTTTATGCTGATTGTCTGCTTGTGTATTTTTAATGATGCCAAAACAGGGAAGTATAATTGAAAAAAGGATCTGATTAAGAGGGAAGCATAAAGTCAGGGGGAACTTATGAAGTTCCTGTTGTTTCATCTGGTTATTCCTATTCTAAAAATATGTTATTAATGTCTAAGTTTGTCATCATCAAAAAGGGGAAAATTGATGGGTTTTCAATGTCTTAGCTTTATGTTTTGATGATCTAACAAACTTACTATCAAGAACCAGATAGGGAACCTGACACACTTGGTATAAACTAATGTGAACTGCTGCAACAGTAGAAGATAGAGAACCAACACAGGGACCTGATCCCTTGTGTTTCCCTGACAGCAGTATGAAAGTCAACTGTGTACAACTGGAAAGTGACTGCCACAGAAACATTGCACACAATGTAGCACAGTTCTACAGTCACTTGTCCTTTGACCAACCAAGTGCTTACATCATTCAAGTGATGTCATCAAAGGGGTATTAACAAGACTATTACAACAAAACATCACTTGAACACTTGAGAATTCACTTCAAGCATTCAAGCCTTATGAGAGTCGTGCATTCAATTCTCAAGTGCATCAAGAATAAAGTTTAACGCTACTATGGACCAGTTCCTAAATCTAGTATTTTATCATCCTTAGCTGAGTTGTAACTTTGTAATTGTTCTTAATTGTTATTCTTAATTTGCTTAGCTAGAAGCGTCGCTTAGGAACCCCTTTGTAAAACCATAAAACCACTGTGTTTGTGTCGTGACTAGAGTTAGTCATGAGTTGAAGTCTTTGTAATATGTGCATTGCAAAGTGGCTTGTAATAGGTGTATTACGACTTAGTGAGAGATTAAGAGTTTAATTCCTAGATTACATAGGTTGTAATCTAAAAGTTGCTCATGGTGAAATTGAAATCCTACTAGTGTAGGTCATTATCCCCTTGAGCAGGGATTTTTCCACGTAAAACTCCCTGTCTTATTTACTTACTGTTTCATTAACGTTCTCAGTGGAAACTCATAGAGGACCTGGTACTTTATAGTTTGGTGGACTCATATAAACTATCACTATTAACACTTAATTGTTGATTTCAAGAAGAAGGAAAAAAATGATAATGATCTGTTTTGAATAATTTATTGTGATGGCCCGAAAGGTCATCACTTGATTTACAAGTTAATTCTATGTTTCGAGGCCTTAAAAACCTCTTTTTATCTTACCTCGATTTGCGTGCACAGCTCGGGTGTATATCCGGAATGCTTTTATGTGAAAATTTGATAGAAATGCTAATTTTTCCTTCAAAATTAAATTTCAGTTGACTTCGGTTAGGTAAGAGGACCCAGACCCGTGATTTGACGGTCCTGGAAGGTCCATAGAAAAATATGGGACTTGGTCGTATGCCCGGAATTGAATTCCGAGGTCCCAAGCCCGAGAAATGAATTTTTGAAGAAAATTGTTTAACTGAAATTATAAGAGTTTTTAGAAGTTTAAATGTAATTGAGTTTGATGGTATCGGGCCCATATTTTGGTTATGGATTCCGGTACAGGTCTTATATGGTATTTAAGTTGTGCCTGTAAAATTTGGTAAGAAACGGAATTCATATGACGTGAATCGGACCATCGGTTGTGAAATTTGAAACTTAAGAGTTCTTGAGATTTTTCTTTGATTTTGATGCTAACCATAAAGTTCTAGGTGTTATTTTGGCTATTTGATCACACGAGTAAGTCCGTATGATGTTTTTAGGTTAGTGTACATGTTTGGTTTGTAGCCCCGAGGGCTCGGGTGAGTTTCAGATGGGGTTCAGGATGTTTTGGACTTAGAATTTCTGTTATCATAGCTGTTGCAGGTGAACATTGATTTTGTTCTTCGCGTTCGCGTGGCTTCACTCGCAAACGCGTAAGGCAAATTTCCTCAGGAGTCATTTTATTCTTCGCGAACGCGGAGCTCAGGATGCGAACACAAAGCTCTAGTGGGTTACCCTTCGCAAACGCATTCTGGCCCACGCGAACACATAGAGTTAGTGGGCCTGGGGGAGGGAGCTCGATTTGTTCTATGCGAACACGGCCGTTTGACTGCGAATGCGAAGGTGTGAGGAGCTAAAGCTCCGCGAACGCGAAGGCCATTTGGGCCTGAACCATCGCGAAAGTGGCAGGCCCATCGCGAAGGCAATGAAGGCCTGCCCAGTCTTTTTAAAACAGATTTAAAGACCTAGAGGTGATTTTATTCACACAAATTCATGCCCAAAGTGTTGGTAATTAATTCTAAACTCTACACTTTCAATTACCCAACATTTTTATCACTTTTTAATCAAAAATCAAGAATTTTCATGGTAGAAATTAGGAATTTGGGTAGAGTTAGGGCTTTTTCAATAATTGGAATTTAGACCTCTCTTTGGGGTCAAATTTTGAAACTAATTGCATATTCGGGCTCATGGGTGATCGGGTTTTGGTCCGAACATCGAGTTTTGACCAAGCGCGCCCAAGATCGATTTTTGACTTTTTGGGAAAATGATAGAAAACCTATAATTTAGCATTGGTGTTGAATTCTTTAGCATTTATTGATGTTGTTCAATTGATTTGGGTTAGATTCAATTAAATTGTAGGCAAACTCTAAAGGGAAAGCGGTGCTTGAGGCTTGCGTTTGGCCGTGGAAGTTGAGATAAGTGTTTGGCCTAACTTTAGCTTGAGGGAATAGGGGTTGTGTCTTAATTGCTGTGTGTTAGTGTCGAGTACGACGTATAGGTGAGGTGACGAGCATCTATACATTAATGTCAAGCATGCCCGTGAGTCTTATATTCAGACTTCTTGTGATTTTATTATGTATTGATCATGCTTAACTTGATGTTAGCAGTTGTGGTATAAGATTTATGATGAATTCTTAGTAATTGGCAATTGTAAAGTATTCGCTCAGGTTAAGGTCTATTTTCTGAATTAACTATGGAAACTGGATTGGTTGTAGTTGATTCCCTTGCCGGAATGTTATTGTTAGGATATTGTTTCCCTTGCCAGGATGTCATTGCTTATGATATTGTTTCCCTTGTCGGGATATTACTGTTATATAATTGTTCCCTTGCCGGGATTCTTTTGTGATTTGTGCTGATTTGTATATTGTGATCGGGTTGCGCGCCACAATAATATTATATGGGATTGGGTTGCACGCTGCAATAAGGAGTAATAAGGGAGTACAAGTGGGGTCGGGTTGCACGCCGCAACAGTATTATATGATTTGGATCGGGTTGCATGCCGCAATAGTATTATATAATTTGGATCGGGTTTCACGCCGCAACAATAAAGTATAAAAGTGGATATTGATTCGTTACTATTTTCTTTATTCTTATTGATGTGAAATTTAAGATGTTCTTTATGCTTTTCTGCTGAAATTTTGTTGGTACTTGATATTCCCCGCACCATGTTTCCCCTTCCCATCTTTAACTACTAGTTCCAGTTATTATTATTTGTCGTATATGCTTTAACTACACAGGTTTATTTGGTAGTCTTGTCCTAGTCTCGTCACTACTTCGCTGAGGTTAGGATCGACACTTACCAGCACATGGGGTCAGTTGTGCTGATACTACACTTTGCATTGTGTGCAGATCTCGGTACCGGAGCTTTTGGACCATAGCGAGGTTGCTGCCTTCAGTCCAGCGGAGACCCGAGGTAGTCCTGCAGACGTCCGCAGGCCTTGTCTTCCCCTTCTATTTTTTCTATTATGTTTTTATTTACTTCAGAGACAGACTTGTATCTTTCTACTCAGACCACTGTTTGTAGTATTCATAGATGGTCCATGACATTGTGACACCAGTTTGGGGTAGAGTTGTATGTTGAATTTTTGCACTAGCATTTGGTTAAATTATCAGATATCATCTTTCGTATTTCTTTTATAATTATTATTATTCCGCTGTTGATCACATGTTAATTTGAAATTGTTAAAAGGTTAAGGAAAAAGGGTAATAAAACCTATAACACTCGGCTTGCCTAACTTTCACGAGTAGGAGCCATCACGACTCCCGAGGGTGGGAAGTCCAGGTCGTGACAAGTTGGTATCAGAGCTCTAGGTTGCTTAGGTATCACAATTCACTGACAAGCTTGGTAGAGTTTGAGGGATCGGTATGGAGAAGTGTGTGCTTATCCCCCAGTGGCTGCAGAGTTAGGAACACTTTCATTTCTATTCTTCTTTGTCGTGCGATTTGGTTTCTCAATGCTAATTGAACTTCTACTCGGTTCTTTCATAGATGGCAAGAACACGTGCTTCTTCATCCACCGATCAGCAGCCCAAGCCCCCAGTGATAGCATCTATGAGGGACAAAGGGCGAGGCCGAGGCCGTGCTAGAGGCTGAGGCAGGGGCAGAGCTCAGCCTAGAGCATCAGCACTAGTGGCGGAGCCTCAGGTAGAGTTTGATGATGAGGTTCCAGCCCAGACAGTTTTGGTAGGCCTAACTCAAATCCTAGAGGGGTTCATTTCTACCCCAGTACTCCAGGATGCTCTGGTCCATCTAGTGGGTCTTATGGAGAGTGTTACCTAGGAAGGCTTACTTTATGTTGCACCAACCGTCTCTCAGGCTGGGTGAGGAGCACAAACTCCCGCTACCCGCACTTTGGAGCAGATGGCTCCCCAGTTTCAGACTCCAGTAGCTCAGCTAGTTGGAGCAATTCAGCCGGGTGTAGTATCTCAGACCGATGATGGAGCAGCTATGTTTGCCGATGCTTTGTAGAGATTGGACAAGTTCACCAAGCTGTTCACTACTACTTATGGTGGTACATCTTCAGAGGATCCCTAGGATAATTTAGACAGCTTTCATGAGGTTCTTCAGAACATGGGGATAGTGGAGACCAATGGGTTCGACTTTGCTGCTTTTCATCTGTCAGGTTCTGCCAAGACTTGGTGGAGGGATTATTATTTGGCTAGGCTAGTTGGGTCACCTGCCTTGACTTGGGATCAGTTCTTTTAGCTATTTTTGGAAAACTTTCTTCCTATCACTCAAAGGGAAGACTATTGGAGGTAGTTTGAGCATCTCCAATAAGGTTCTATGACCGTCACTCAGAACGAGACCAGATTCATTTCTTTGGCCCGTCATGCTCTTATTATACTTCCCACCAAGAGAGAGAAAGAGTGTGAGGGTGCAGAGGTTCATTGAGGGACTCGCTCAGCCGATTCAATTATAGATGGCTAAGGAGACTGGGAGCGAGATTTTTTTTTCAGGATGCCGCTAATAGGGCCAGGAAAATTGAGATGGATCTATCGCAGGGGAGTGGTCAGGGGTCTAATAAGAGGCCCCATCATTTAGGCAGGTTCAGCGGTGCCTCATCTGGAGGCAGGGATTCTTTTGGTAGGGTCCATCCTCCCAGGCCGTTTCATTCACCACTTCAGACTTCTCAAGGTTCTCCAGGTGGTCGTGGTTTTTATGTGCAGTATTCTGATCAACAGTCCTGCCGTGCACCATTAGCTCCTATCAGACCACCTCATCTTCAGAGTTATTCTCATGGTCAGCCGGCCCACCAGGGTCAGTCTCAGTTTTCTCAACCGCAGCACTCAGGTGGATGCTTTGAGTGTGGTGAGTATGGTCATATCCGGAGGGCTTGTCTGAGATTAGTGGGTGTTAAGCCGCAGCAGCAGGGTTCCCGTGCCATGGTTCACACACCCGGTGTTCCACCGCCCGCTCAGTCAGCTAGAGGTAGGGGTAGAGGTGCTAGAAGTGGAGGTAGAGTTATTAGAGGTGGAGGTTAGGCCGCTAGGGGTGGAGGTCAGCTAGTAGGAGGCCGTCCTAGGGACGTAGCTCAGAGTGGTGGGGCCTAGCCCCGATGTTATGCTCTTCCAGCCAGGCCCGAGGCTGAGGCCTCCGATGTAGTTATCACAGGTACTGTTCTGGTTTGTAGTAGAGATGCTTTAGTTCTATTTGATCCAGGGTCTACATACTCCTATGTGCCATCTTCTTTTGCCCCGTATTTGTTCATGCCTAGTGATTTTTTGAGTGCTCATGTATATGTGTCTACATCGGTGGGTGATTCTATTGTGGTGGATTATGTCCATCTTTAATGTATAGTTGTGATTGGGGGTTTTGAGACCCGAGTAGATTTGTTACATTTGGATATGGTTGATTTTGATGTCATATTAGGGATGGACTGGTTATCACCTTACCACGCTATCTTGGACTATCATGCCAAGACTGTGACCTTAGCCTTGCCGGGTTTACCTCGTTTAGAGTGGAGGGGGACTCCTGGTTATTCCATCCATAGGGTTATCTCATATATGAAGGCTCAACATATGGTTAAGAAGGGATGTTTGGCTTATTTGGTGTATGTTCGTAATTCTAGTGCCGAGGTTCCTTTTATGGATTCTGTGCCTGTTGTTCGTGAGTTTCTAGAGGTATTTCCTGCAGACCTGCCATGTATGCCGTCCGATAGGGATATTGACTTTTGTATTGATTTGGATCCGGTCACTCAGCCTATTTCTATTCTGCCATATCGTATGACCCCGCTAGAGTTGAAAGAATTGAAAGACTAGTTGCAAGACTTGCTTGATAAGGACTTTATTAGACCTAGTGTCTCGCCTTGGGGTGCGCCAATGCTGTTTGTTAAGAAGAAGGACGGATCGATGAGGATGTGTATAGATTATCCGTAGTTAAACAAAGTCACCATCAAGAAAAAGTATCCATTGCCGAGGATTGATGATTTGTTTGATCAGCTTCAGGGCGCCAAGGTATTTTCAAAGATTGATTTGAGATCTGGCTACCATCAATTGAGGATTATGGCATCCAATGTCCCTAAGATAGTTTTTCGCACTCGGTACGAGCATTATGAGTTCTTAATAATGTCATTCGGGTTGACAAATGCCCCAACAGTTTTCATGGATTTGATGAATCGAGTGTTCAAGCCTTATTGGGATTCCTTCGTGATTGTCTTCATTGATAATATTCTGATCTATTTCCACAGCCGGGAGGAGCACGAGCAGCATCTTCGAGTCATTCTTCACACTCTGAGGGATAGTCTGTTATATGCTAAGTTTTCAAAGTGTGAGTTTTGGTTGAGTTCGGTTGTATTCTTGGGTCATGTTATATCAGTAGATGGTATTTAGATGGATCCTAAGAAGATTGCGGCAGTCAAGGACTGGCCTAGACCCACATTAGCTATAGAGATCCGGAGTTTCTTGGGTTTGGGGGGTTATTACCATCGGTTTTTGAAGGGGTTTTCATCGATTGCAGTCCTGATGACCAGGTTGACCTAGAAGGGTGCCCAGTTCAGGTGGCCGAATGAGTGTGATGCGAGCTTTCAGAAGATTAAGACAACTTTGACTACGGCGCCATTGTTGGTTTTGCCCACAGGTTCAGGGCCATATACAATATATTGTGATGCAACGCGTATTGAACTTGGTGTGGTGTTAACGCAGAATGACAAGGTTATTGCATATGCTTCTTGACAGTTGAATATCTATGAGAAAAATTATCCAGTTCATGATTTGGAGTTAGCAGCCATTGTTCACGCATTGAAGATTTGGAGGCATTATTTATATAGCGTGTCATGTGAGGTGTTCACGGATCACAAGAGTTTGCAATACTTGTTCATGCAGAAGGAGCTAAATTTGAGGCAGAGAAAGTGGTTGGAGCTATTGAAAGACTATGATATCACCATTTTGTATCATCCGGGAAAGGCCAATGTAGTGGCTAATGCATTGAGTAGAAAGTCAGCCAGTATAGGTAGCATTGCGTATATTCCAGTCGGGGAGAGACCGCTTGCTTTGGATGTTTAGGCTTTAGCCAATCCGTTCGTGAGGTTGGATGTTTCTGAGCCCAGTCGTGTTCTAGCTTGCACAGTCGCTCGGTCTTCATTATTTGAGCGTATCCGAGATTGGCAGTATGATGATCCTCATTTGCTTGTCCTTGGAGATACAGTGTAACACAGAGGTTCCAAGCAGTTTACAGTTGGAGATGATGGAGTTTTGAGGATACAGGGTCATATTTGTGTGCCTAATGTGGATGGACTTCATGAGTTGATTCTAGATGAGGCCCATAGTTCCCGGTACTCAATTCATCCGTGCACCGCTAAGATGTATCAGGACTTGCAGGCAGCATTATTGGTGGAGGAGAATGAAGAAGGACATTGTTGCCTATGTAGCTCGGTGTTTGAATTGTTAGCAGTTAAAGTACGAGCATCAGAGAACTGGTGGTTTGTTTCAGAAGATTGAGATTCCTGAGTGGAAGTGGGAGCGGATCACTATAGATTTCGTTGTTGGACTCCCACAAACTCAGAGGAAGTTCGATGCAGTATGGGTTATTGTTGATAGGCTGACCAAGTCAGCGCATTTCATTCCTGTGGTGGTTTCCTATTCTTTTGAGCGGTTTGCAGAGATTTATATCTAGGAGATCGTTCGTCTTCATGGTGTGCCCGTGTCTATCATTTCTGATCAGGGTACGCAGTTTACCTCGCATTTTTGGAGGGTAGTTGGGTATGCGGGTCGAGTTGAGCACATCATTTCATCCTCAGATGGATGGACAGTCCGAGCATACTATTTAGATTTTGGAAGATATGCTCTGAGCATGTGTTATTGACTTTGGAGGTTCTTGGGATTAGTTCTTGCCATTACCATAGTTTGCCTATAACAACAACTACTAGTCGAGCATTCAGATGGCTCCCTTTGAGGCATTATATGGTAGGCGGTGTCGGTCGCTAGTTGGGTAGTTTGAGCTGGGGAGGCTCGGATGTTGGGTATAGATTTAGTTCAAGATGCCTTGGATAAGGTGAAGATCAGTCAGGACAGGCTACGTACAGCTCAGTCCAGGCAGAAGAGTTATGCCGACCGCAAGGTTCGTGATGTGGCATTTATGGTCAGAGAGCGGGTGTTGCTTTGGGTATCGCCCATGAAGGGCGTGATGAGATTTGGGAAGAAGGGCAAGCTAAGCCCTAGGTCCATTGGTCCTTTTGAGATTCTGGATCGAGTGGGAGAGGTGGCTTACAGACTTGTGTTGCCGCCGAGTTTATCAGTTGTGCACCTAGTATTTCATGTGTCTATGCTTCGGAAGTATCACGGCGATCCATACCACGTATTAGACTTTAGCATTGTGTAGTTGGACAAGGATCTGACCTATGAGGAGGAGCCGGTGGCCATTCTATACTGGCAAGTTCGTCAGTTGAGATCAAAGAGTTACCCTTCTATTCGTGTTCAGTGGAGAGGTCAGCCTGCCGAGGCAGCTACCTGGGAGTCCGAGTCCGATATGCGAAGCCGATATCTTTCCCCGACTCAGGTACTTCTTTTCTATGTTCGTTCGAGGATGAACGGTTGTTTTAGAGGTGGAGGATGTGATGACCCAAAAGGTCATCACTTTATTTACAAATTAATTCTGTATTTTGAGGCCTTAAAAACCTCCTTTTATCTTACCTCGATTTGTGTGTGCGGTCCGGGCGTATAACTGAAACGTTTTTGAATTGAAATTTTGATAGAAATGCTAATTTTGCTTTAAAATTGAATATAAGTTGACTTCGGTCAACATTTTAGGTTAACGGACCCGGACCCGTGATTTGATGGTCCCGGAGGGTCTGTAGAAAAATATGGGACTTGGGCGTATGCCCGTAATTAAATTCTGAGGTCCCAAGCTCAAGAAATGAATTTTTGAAGAAAATTGTTTAACTGAAATTATAAGTGTTTTTGGAAATTTAAATGCGATTGAGTTTGATGGTATCAGGCCCGTATTTTTGTTCCGGAGCCCTGTACAGGTCTTATATGGTATTTAAGTTGTGCATGTAAAATTTGGTAAGAAACGAAATTCATATGACGTGAATCGGACCCTCGGTTGTGAAATTTGAAACTTAAGAGTTCTTGAGATTTTTCTTTGATTTTGATGCTAAACTTGAAGTTCTAGGTGTTATTTTTCCAATTTGACCGCACGAGTAAGTCCGTGTGATGTTTTTAGGTTAGTGTGCATGTTTGGTTTGGAACTCCGAAGGCTCGGGTGAGTTTCGGATGGGGTTCGAGATGTTTCGGACTTAGAATTTCTGCTGTCATAGCTGTTACAGGTGCACAGTGATTTTGTTCTTCATGTTCGCGTGGCCTCACTCGCGAACGCGTAAGGCAAATTTCCTGAGGAGTCATTTTATTCTTCACGAATGCGAAGCTCTGGTGGGTTACCCTTCGCGAACGTATTCTGGCCCACGCAAACGTATAGAGTTAATGGGCCTGGGGAGGGAGCTCGATTTGTTCTATGCAAATGCGGCCATTTGACACCGAACGCGAAGGCCTGAGGAGCTAAAGCTCCACGAACGTGGACCATCCAACGTGAACGCGAAGGCCATTTGGGCCTAACCCATCGCGAACGCGATGAAGTCCTGCCCAGTCTTTTTAAAACAGATTTAAAAACGGGCAGAACCCATTTTCTTCATATTTTTAATCTACCAAGACCTATAGGCGATTTTATTCACACAAATTCATCCCCAAAATGTTGGTAATCAATTCTAAACTCTACTCTTTAAATTACCCAATGTTTTTCATCGCTTTTTAATCAAAAATCAAGAATTTTCATGGTAGAAATAGGGAATTTGGGTAGAGTTAGGGCTTTTTGAATAATTAGAATTTAGACCTCTTTTTGGGGTCAGATTTCAAAACTAATTGCATATCCGGGCTCGTGGGTGAATGGATGATCGGGTTTTGGTCCGAACCTTGAGTTTTGACCAAGCGGGCCCTGAGTTGATTTTTGATTTTTTGGGAAAATGATAGAAAACCTATAATTTAGCATTGGGGTTGAATTCTTTAGCATTTATTGGTGTTGTTAAATTGATTTGGGCTAGATACAAGTAAATTGGAGGCAAAATCTAAAGGGAAAGCAGTGCTTGAGGCTTGAGTTTGGCCGTGGAAGTTGAGGTAAGTGTTTGGCCTAACCTTAGCTTGAGGGAATAGGTGTTGTGTCTTAATTTATATGTGTTAGTGTCGTGTACGACGTATAGGTGAGGTGATGAGTAACTATACGTTGGTGTCAAGCATGCCCGTAAGTCTTATATTCGGATTTATTGTGATTTTATTATGTATTGATCATGCTTAACTTGATGGTTGGAAATTGTGGTACAAGATTTATGATGAATTCTTAGTAATTGGCAATTGTAAAGTATTGTCTCAAGTTGAGGTGTATTTTGTGAATTAACTGTGGAAACTGGATTGGTTGTAGTTGATTCCATTGCCGGAATGTTATTGTTAGGATATTGTTTTCCTTGCCGGGATGTCATTGCTTGTGATATTGTTTCCCTTGCTGGGATATTGTTGTTATATCATTGGTCCCTTGTCGGGATTCTTTTGTGATTTGTGTTGATTTGTATATTGGGATCGGGTTGCGCGCCGCAATAATATTATATGGGATCGGGTTGTACGCTTCGAAAAGGAGTAATAAGGGAGGACAGGTGGGGTCGGATTGCACGCCGCAATAGTATTATATGATTTGGATCGGGTTGCACATCGCAACAGTATTATATGATTTGGACCGGGTTGCACGCCGCAACAATTAAGAATAAAAGTGGATATTGATTCGTTATTGTTTTCCTTATTCTTATTGATGCGAAATTTAAGATGTTCTTTATGCTTTTCTACTGAAATTCTATTGGTACTTGATATTTCCCGCAACATGTTTCTCCTTCCCATCTTTAACTGCTAGTTCCCGTTATTATTATTTGTCGTATATGCTTTAACTGCACAGGTTTATTTGGTAGTCTTGTCCTAGCATCGTCACTACTTCGCCGAGGTTAGACTCGACACTTACCAGCACATGGGGTCGGTTGTGCTGATACTACATTGTGCACTGTGTGCGAATCTCGATACCGGAGCTTTTGGACCATAGCGAGGTTGCTGCCTTCAGTCCAGCGGAGACCCGAGGTAGTCCTGCAGACGTCCACAGGCCTTGACGTCCCTTTCTATATTTTCTATTCTGTTTTTATTTACTTCAGAGACAGATTTGAATCTCGCCACAATAATATTATATGGGATTGGGTTGCACGCTGCAATAAGGAGTAATAAGGGAGAACAAGTGGGGTCGGGTTGCACGCCGCAACAGTATTATATGATTTGGATCGGGTTGCATGCCGCAATAGTATTATATAATTTGGATCGGGTTGCACGCCGCAACAATAAAGTATAAAAGTGGATATTGATTCGTTACTATTTTCTTTATTCTTATTGATGTGAAATTTAAGATGTTCTTTATGCTTTTCTGCTGAAATTTTGTTGGTACTTGATATTCCCCGCACCATGTTTCCCCTTCCCATCTTTAACTACTAGTTCCAGTTATTATTATTTGCCGTATATGCTTTAACTACACAGGTTTATTTGGTAGTCTTGTCCTAGTCTCGTCACTACTTCGCTGAGGTTAGGATCGACACTTACCAGCACATGGGGTCAGTTGTGCTGATACTACACTTTGCATTGTGTGCAGATCTCGGTACCGGAGCTTTTGGACCATAGCGAGGTTGCTGCCTTCAGTCCAGCGGAGACCCGAGGTAGTCCTGCAGACGTCCGCAGGCCTTGTCTTCCCCTTCTATTTTTTCTATTATGTTTTTATTTACTTCAGAGACAGACTTGTATCTTTCTACTCAGACCACTGTTTGTAGTATTCATAGATGGTCTGTGACATTGTGACACCAGTTCTGGGTAGAGTTGTATGTTGGATTTTCGCACTAGCATTTGGTTAAATTATCAGATTTCGTCTTTCGCATTTCTTTTATAATTATTATTATTCCGTTGTTGATCGCATGTTAATTTGAAATTGTTAAAAGGTTAAGGAAAAAGGGTAATAAAACCTATAACACTCAGCTTGCCTAACTTTCATGAGCATGTGCCATCACGACTTTCGAGGATGGGAAATGTGGGTCGTGACATTTATAGGAGTAAGCTTAATGCCCATCTAAAGGAACTGATCATGCCGGCTCACAGCAAAAGTATTTGCTTCATATGATGTGTCTTTTACATTGGAACAGCAAGTAAGTTGCTCTATATAGGACTAGAAACGTTTTGTTTGACTATTGTGTGTTATCTTTTTTTGAGTGTTCTCATATCATCTTGACATGTATGGACGTAAATTATAAAAGAATTAGGATTTCTTGGGGAAAAAATAGTTACCAAACTTGGAAAAGGGGAAATTTGACAATAAAATGATGAAGCCGATTAGGTAATTTACAAAGAAAAAAAGAAAGCCAAAAAATTATAGATAAGACTCATAAAATTTAGTTTTGTGGACTTGCGACGGATGAATTTGGGTTTTGTGTTTCTTTTTTCCTTGCCTTACAAGGCAAAATGATAAGACAATAAAAAATAAATTCGTTGTGAAAAAAAAATTAGTAGATACTTACATGTTAAGGGGAAAATTTGATTTTGTGAATTTGCGCTAAAGAATTCAGGTTTGCTTTGTTTCTCTTCTAATCATAAGACCATAAAAATTTAATTCTCTAATGATCTTTTTAGATACTTATATACATGTAGCAAGGAAAAATCATGTTTAAAATTTATTACGCATGCTCATAAATTCTTTACATTTTTAAGGGGAAAAAATATAGTTGTATCTCTATAGGTTATTCATAAATCATTATCCTTTTATGATCAGAAATCTTACAAGACAAACAAAGTAGAGAAAAAGAAAAAAGAACAAGTGTTAGTAATAAAATGAGTTAAACATTATTTAAAAAATTTAGAAGTCTGTAAATTAAATTATTAATTAATATTAAAGAGTAGCTCGGTGCACAATGCATCTCGCAGGATTCCGGGAAGGATCACACTCCTAGAGTGTGATGTAAGTAAGAATACAGGGCAAAAAACAAGTGTTAATCATAAAATGAGTGAAATATTATTTTAAAATTTTAGAAGTCTTTAAATTTAATTACTAATAAATATTAAAAGACAACCCGATATATAATTCATGTCGCATCCCGCCTTCACGTAAGGTTTAGTGAAGGGTCATTATTCTCTAGGGAACATCCAAAGCAAGATGACTTACCTATGCCAAAAGTGTAATAAATATTATTGTTTGTAATAATTACTAATATATTACCAATGAACAATATTTGCGTCTAAATACAATACTACTAAATATTACTATCTACAATAATTAATATAATATTGTTGTTTAACAAGATTTAAAGTCTTAATTTAAAATTACCAAAATTACAATAACTAATATAATATTATTTATTCTTTTCATATGTATTTTTTACATCATCTTTTATATTGTTAGTGTAATGAAAATTATAACTTTTAATCTCGACTAAATTTGTTATGAGAATCACTTCATAATGCACTAATATTTAATCGAGCGAAACGCGGATAATTTAATTAGTAGAGTATATATACTAAAGGAGTATAAATCAAATAAAAGTTGCATCACGAATATCAATATCTTGGATTAAAAAAGTGACAAAATTTAGTAAAGGTTTAATAAACTTCACTAGATAATGTTTTTTTTATAATAAATTAGTAGTAGTATTCGCGCGATGCGCTGACACAAAGTATGTCAAATTATGATTTGTATTATCTGGGTTATGTGAAAATAACCATACTATTTAATTTTCACATAAAAATTATAGATAATCATTAGATATTAAGAAAGAAGAGTACAAGAAATTATTTTTCAAATCTCGTAGTGGTTAAGCTATTTTTTTTCTTTCTAAATTTGTAACAACATAATTTCTTGATTTTATTACTCGCATCTCATTTTGTGATCAATATTAAAGAATTCTAAACATGTCACGTTGTGATCTATCTTGTTTGAGCATATTAAATCATATTATTTAAATTAAATTCTTACTAAAACTTTGTTTTACATCTCAAGTTCAAATGTGCCTTATCCTTCTACATTTTTTTCTCTTTTTATTTTTTTCTTATAGTTATTGTATTACTCATGTAACGACCCGACCGGTCATTTTGAGTTCTAGCGCGTCGTTCAGCAATTTGAGGCCATGAGCAGCTTCACTTCAGGTATTATGACTTGTGCACATGATCGGAATTGAATTCCGGGAAGTTCGGAGTTGATTTGGAAAGAGAATTCTCATTTCGGAAGCTTTAAGTTGAAAGAATTGACTAAGGTTGGATTTTTGAGTAAACGACCTCAGAATCGAGATTCGAAGGTTCCAGCAAGTTCGTATGATGATTTCGGACTTGGACGTATGTCCGGACTGGGTTTTGGAAGATCCGAGAACGTTTCAACGCCTATTGTGGAAGTTAGCATTTTTAGAAGAATCTCATAAGTTTGGATTGAAGTGCATTTCAGGGTTATCAATGTCCGTGTGAGATTCGGAGTATAGGAATAGCTCCGTATGGTGATTCTGGTATTGGGAGCGCGATCAAAAGTGAATTCGGAGGTCCGTAGGTCATTTTGGAGTCATTTGGCTAAAGATAGAAATTTGAAGGTTTTTAAGAAGTTTGACCAGAAGTAGACTTTTTGATATCGGGCTCGGAATCCAATTTCGGAAGTTGGAGTAGGTGTGTAATGTTAAATATGACTTGTGTGCAAAATTTTAGGTCAATCGGACGTGATTTGATAGGTTTCGTCATCAAATGTAGAAGTTTGAATTTCTAAAGTTCATTAAGCTTGGATTGGAGGTCGATTCATAATTTTAGCGTTGTTTGATATGATTTGAGGCCTCGAGCAAGTCCGTAATATGTTTTGGGACTGTTGGTATGATTGGTCGGGGTCCTGGGGACCTCGAGTGGATTCCGGGTAGTTAACGGATCGAATTGGAACTTGGAGGAAGAGCTGAAGTTTCTGGTGTAACCGCACCTGCGAGACTTTGGCCGCAAGTGCGGAACCGCAAAAGCGGCCCTTGTGTCGCAGAAGCGGAAAATGGCTGGGCTTGGTTGGGGTCGCAGGTGCGACGAAACTTCCGCAGAAGCGGCCCTGGCTCCGCAGAAGCGGACTTGAGCGAGTTGGCTGAGACCGCACCTGCGATAGAAATTTCTGCAGGTGCGGAGCCGCAAGTGCGACTGGTGCACCGCAGGTGCAAAAATGCCGGAGGCGGTGTGCTTTTCTAAAAATCAGGAGATGGTCATTTTCTCCCATTTTCAGTTGGTGTGGGCGATTTGGAGAGCTTCAAGTAGGGTTTTTCATCATCATCAACAATGTAAGCTAACCCCACCTATCTTGAGTTAAATACTTTGATTATGTATGAATTTTTGCATGTAAATTGGTAAAACTTTGGGGATTTGAGGAAAACCTAGAAAATTCGTATTCTTGGATTTTGACCACGATTTTGGGTATGAAATTAAGAGAAAATTATATATTTGAGTTCGTGAGTTCATGGGTAAACTTTATCTTTGAAAAAATTCAAAATCCGGGTACGTGAGCCCGAGGGCAATTTTGTCAACTTTTCGATCGGGGTTAGGAATTGTTATAAATTGGATTGTAATGAGTAATTGAACATATATTAATGAATTTGCATAATTATTGGCTAGTTTTGGAAGTATTGTGCATCGATTCGAGTCTTCGGAAGAGCGTGGAATGCCGGTTATGGATCTTCGGAGCAAGGTGAGTCTCCTTTCTAACCTTGTAAGAGGGAATTGTCCCCATAGGTGAAATAGTTGGTTATGTGCTCCTATTTGTGGGTGCTACGTACACACGAGGTGACGAGAGTCCGTGCGTAGCTACTAATATGTGTAAGTTCGGATAGTCTAGGACTCAAAAGCATGCTATACTTAGAATATCTGTAATCTTATTGACAGTTGAATTGCTTAAATCCTATCGAATTGGTAAATGAATTTCTGAAAGGATTAAACTTCATTTTCTTAAATTGTTATAAGAGAATTGGCTTTATTTGGATAAATGTTCCCCGATAATTCTTAATTGGTTGTTTGAGCATGTATTTCTATGTGTACCTGCGTCGCATGTATGATTTGCGAGCAGGGTAATAGATGCATCTATGGTTCGCGTCGTTCGACCCTCGGCAGTGGACATTTTACATTTATGTTGGATCGGGCCTTACGTCCTCGACATGATTTGCGCATACTTGTATTGCTTGCCTTAAGATTTATCGATATTGATATTTACCCTCCCTGGCTTGAGATAATTGAAAATTAATAGATTATGAATCCGGAGATTTTTAATATAAAAAGAAACTTTTACCTGTTCGTGACTTATTTGAAATTACTATCGTTCTTAATAACTCCATGATTACTCACATTAATAATATATTACTATTGGACCACTAGTTAGTGTCGAAGTCGACCTCTCGTCTCTACTCCTTCGAGATTAGACGGGATACTCATTGAGTACATGTTGTTTTCGTACTCATACTACACTTGTTGTGCATTTTTGTTGCACATGTTTATGTGTGGCTAGTGGCATAGCGGCATGGCTGATACGAAGACTTAGGTGAGTTGCATTTATCGAGACGACAGTAGCCAGCAGAGTCTCTTTCAGAGTATTGTACTGTATTTTCATTTATGTCCTCTTGTATTCCGAACAGTTACTATATTTTATTCCATTCCCTAGTAAATGCTCATGCACTTGTGACACCGGGTTCTGGGATGTCTATGGAAGTAGTCAGTATTTCGAAAATTGTTAAAGATATCATTATTTATTTAGTGAAAATTTATTCCTTATTGTTTAAATGTATAAAAGAAGTGAATTCAAAAATATCTAAAACGAGAAACTACTAGTTATTTAGTGTTGGCTTAACTGATAATGGTGTCCGGCGCCATCACGACCCTTAGTGGATATTGGGTCGTGACAACATGGTATCAGAGAACTAGGTTCTTTTAGGTCTCACGAGTCATGAGCGAGTCTAGTAGAGTCTTGCGGATCGGTACGAATACGTCTATACTTATCTTCGAGAGGCTACATGACTGTTAGGAGCACTTCCCTTCTTGATTCCTCATCGTGCGGTTTGATTCTTTGAGGCTGTGACGACCCAAAAGGTCATCACCGTAATTATTCCTTGTTCCATGCTTCCGAGGCCTTGAAAACCTCGCTTTTAGTTGCCTCGATATTGCGTGCACAGTCCGGGCGCGAAGCCGGAAAGCTTTTATGTTGAAATATGTGAATTTTGTGAGAAATTTGATGAATTTTGATATTAATATGCATAATATTGACTTCGGTCAACATTTTGGGTAAACGGACCCGGACCTGTGATTCGACGATCCCGAAGGGTCCGTAGAAAAATATGGGACTTGGGCGTGTGCCCGGAATTAAATTCTGAGGTCCCAAGCCCGAGAACGAATTTTTGTGTGAAATTGTTTTCTGAAATTAATTAAGGAAAATGAAGAAGAAAATCGATCAGAAAACTGTGGTATCAGGCTCATATTTTGGTTCCGACGCCCGGTACGAGTTTTAAATATGTTTTAAGCACTATCTGTAAAGTTTGGCTAAAAACGGACGTCATATGACGTGTTTCGGACTTAAAAGGGGGAATTTGAGTTTTATGAAAGTTGAGAGAAAATCATGTGTTTTGAGGCTTGATTCTATGTATATGATATTATCTTGGCGATTTGATCACACGAGTAAGTCCGTAAGATGTTTTAAGGTTGTGTGCATGTTTGGTTTGGAGCCCCGAGGGCTCGGGTGAGTTTTGAGTGGGGCTCGGGAGGTCTTAAACTTAAAAAAATGCAGGTTTAGGTGTTGCAGGTCCGACGCGGCCGCAGCCATTTCCACGCGGTCCACGCTGGCAGCCACGCGGCCGAGGCACTTTTCTGTGCGGTCCACGTGGTGGGGTTCAGAGGGGGTAGCCAGGTCGACCAGCGCGGCGGCACACCAAATCAGTGCGGTCCCCGCTGGGTAGGTTCAGAGGAAGCCCATTTCTCCCCTCCCTCGGCGCGGCCGCGGTGCATTTCTGTGCGGTCCGCGCCAGCCCCCAAGAAAATGTATAAATCCGGGATTTTCAGTCACTTTTTCACTTTTCAAAAACCCAAAACCTAAGGGGCGATTTTCCAAAATAACTTTTCTTCTTCAAAACGATTGGTAAGTGATTTCTAACTCATTTTCTTCACTTCTTAACATCTTTTAACATGATTTCAACTTCAAAACAAAGATTTTTATGGGGGAAATTGGGTGTTTTGGGTAGAACCTAGGTTTCCGATTTCTAAACAAATCATATATTTGGATTCGTGGGAGAATGGGTAACCGGGTTTTGGTCCGATCCTCGAGTTTCGACCACGTGGGTCTGGGGGTGTGTAAGCACGTGATTTTTGCCCTATGAAAGGATTACTCCCAAGAAATTCAAAATAAAACGATTTTTTCCTTGGTGTGCAATTTTTGAATTTTTGTGGTATTTTTGTATAATTATTTGTATTTTTGTCTGCGCATGTTTATTTGTTAAATTAAGAAAAAATACAAAAATATGTCGCATTTGCATTTAGGATTTGATCCTACAATTGTTGGTAATTAAGTTTGTTTTACAAAAAATAAAAATCACAAAAATAGGCATCTTTTGCATTTTTTAGCATTTAATGTCCAATTGTACAATTTCATGCTTAATTATTACTTAATTGTGTTTTAATTGTTATTGGAAGTTAATTTGCGCTTTTATAACTTAATTTAGTTATATATAATAATTTAAGGATTTTTAGAATTTAGTTTTAGAAAAATAAAAGAAGAAAAGAGAGCAAAAAATATAAAGAAACTCGGAATTAGGCTCTTCTTCAAATTCAAGCCACATGCCCAAAAAATACCCAACCTTCCCCATGACCCGGTCCATCTCGACACGGGTCGACCCGGTCCGCTCCATAACCCAAAGACCCAACACCCCCCTATCTTACATTTTCACAAAACAAACTAAAAAACCCCAAAAACCAAAACCTAAAACACTACCCATCCGCCACCTCCCCTCTTTTTCTTTCTTCTTCTTCAAGCTCCACCATCACCTCCCATGGCTGCCCGGCGACCACCCTCCAAACGACCCCTCCAGCGACGCAGCCACACACGGCAACCATGGCTGCTTCCTCTTCCTTCTTCTTCTTCGTTCCTAGCTCCACCATGAACGACCAACAACCATGGTTGTTGTTTCTTCGTCTTCACTAGTCCGTCGACCTCCAGTCCAAAAACGAGCTCCACCAAGCAACCAAACAGTCCGCCATTGCTACTACTTCATCTCTTCGTCCCCAGCTGCCCCGTCGATGACCATAATGCCATTGTTGCTGCCTTCGTCGAGCTCCAACCTCACGCTGCTGCTTCAACGTCCAGCAGCAACCAAGCAACCATAGTTGTTGCTTTTTCTGCTTCCTGCTGCCTCCAACCCCGCCAAGCAGCTGGTTCGCCACTGCTGCGTCTTCGTCATCAACCCGTCGCCATGACTGCCATGGCTAGCCCCCTCGTGGCTTCATCGTCTTCATGGCCAAGCTGCTCCTGCTTCTGCTTCCTGCTGCTTCTGCTACGACCAAGCCAAGACGTCGAACAGCTGCTCCCAACCACCTATACCAGGCCACCATAGTTGCTGCCTCTCCCCGTCGCCTGCTGCTTCGTCCAGCGAACAACAGTCCAAATGCTGCTTTCTTCTTCGACTTCTCCGTCACAGTAGCTCGTCGCTGCTTCACTTTGGTCGGGGTTTGTCGAAACAGTCCATACACAGTTCGAGTTCATCGTTGGTCAGTAGTTGTTCGTGGTTTCAATCCGGTTAGTGGGTTTGAGTTTCGTTTTTGTCCGTATTTTGTTTTTGATATTCTCGAATCTAAAATCGGTAAATGTTTGATTTTTATTTTATTCGTGTTCATTGTTTTGTTAATTTTTCAGTTTGTTCTTGTGAAATTGTTAGTTTAATGTCGTTAGATTCAAATTGAAGTTTAATTAATTATTTCTTTAGTTTGTTTCATGTGTTGTTATGTATTTTTTTTCCAGAAATTGTTAATGTTGTTTAAATCATTTGAATCTGTTGTTTGTTGTTTAATATAGATTTAATTCGTATTCATTTTGTTTGAAGTTCGTTTTTAATTCAGTGATTTAATGTGAAGTTATGTTTTGGTTTTTAATTTTTTTGATTCAATGTATCTTTGTTATAATTTTGTTGGATTTAATTTAAAAAGATCAATTGATTATTTGAGGTATAGTGATTTGAATATGTTTATTTGTTTTGTTTAAGCTTAATTCGAATTTGAATAAAACTTGCTTGTTATTGTTGTTGAATCTTTTCATTTATGTCCATACTTTGTTTGATTGTTCTTGAATCCGAAATTAGTATAGGTTTGATTTTCTTGTTTGTTGTTTATCATTTCTGATTATTTCTTCAGTTTGTTTCATGATCTTGTTTAGTTTAATATAGAAATTGTTGGTTGTAATGTTATTAGATTTAATTTTAAGTTCAAATGATTATTGAATTTAGAAATCTGAATATACTTGTTTGTTGTTGTTATTGTTGAATCTGAAAGTAAGTTTGTTTGTTGTTAAAAAATATTGTTCAATCAAAATAATTTTAGTTGTTTCTTTGTTGATCATCATTTAGTTTGAATTTGTTATTGAAAATTGTTTAGAAATTGGTCATATTTGCTGTATTTTGGTTGAAATTAATTAGGTGAATTGGTTATAGCTGATGGGGGTAAAATGGTAATTTCAGTAAGGTTAGAGGGGTATTTTTGGAATTAAAATTTTGAACAATTATTTATTTTGAGTGCTCTGTCAATTAGGATTAAAATAATATTAAAATAATTAAGCATGGGGGACAAGATATAATGGTGGGGAATAATACAATTGTTAATATAAGCATGGAGGACAAGACATAATGGGGGGAATAATGTATTTGTTTAATGTAAGCATGAGGAACAAGACATAGTGGGATTGCGGGGCTCAAGAAAAGTTGTTTAAATAAATAATAATTGTATTTTTTATGTAGTAGTGGGTTTGGTAGGAGAAAGTGGTTATTTTATTAATGGATTAAAGAGTTTGGGATGGGAAATAAATAAGGGACTTGATCAGATTTTAAAAGAAAGAAGAGGAAGAGGAGGAAAGAAGAGGAAGAGAAGGAGAGAAAAGGAAGAAAGGAGAAGAAAAAGAGCTTTTAAGACTTGAATATTAGACTTGAACTTGAAGGACTTACTTAGAGAGAGAGGAATACATTCTGAAAATCTGAAGAGGGTGTGATAGAGTGTAAAAAGAGAAAACAAAAACAAAGTGAGAAACGAGTTTAGTTTCAGGTTTTAATACACGCGTGGGTTGTTGTTGTTTAGTTTGTTTACATACTTTTGGGTTTGTTCTATTGAGTTGTTGGGTTTTTCTTCAATGTTTTCTGGGCCTTGAATCTGGGTCGAGTTGCTGTTGCGTTGCTGTGTTATTACTGTTGCTGACTCCTCCTTCTTTTCTTCTTGTACTGCCATTTCCAGGTACACATTTGTACACTCTCGGCTTGAAGCGAAATGAAATATTAATCAGGCTTTGTTCTTGTTGAATTCCTCCTGTTTAGATTTGTGTTTGAATAGAATTTTCCTTTCTTTGTATAAAAATGTAGTTGACTGATTAATGAGTAATGGGGTTGCATATGTATAACTTCTTCATCTAATAATGTTAGTTTAAATTAATCAAAGACTAGTTAATTTGTTTTGATATTATGGTGTGTCAATCTCATATTCTAGTATTATTAAATAATAGAATATAGAATGAAAGCAGTCTTTCTTTGTACAAACTCGATTGCAATTTTCCATTCGCATTAGCCGTAAACTAATAACTAATAAGTTAAGTCTTTTTTAGTATGTAATTAATCGGGAGATTTTCTTTTATTTTAGAGACGAACTTAATAGAAAAAATGTAGTCACTATAGGTTTATCCTTTAAAATAAAAATGAGACGAGCCTCACCAAATAAAATGCACAGATTGCGAGGCCCTCACAAAACTGTACGTGTTTATTACTTAGAACTCGGGATAGGCCGCTTAGCGAACTCCACGGCCTTACCCAAAATAATAATACGCTAATCGCTTTAGGTGCGCATTTTAATAAATCTTACCTTCTTAAACTCGGGTGCACATTTATGTGACCCAAATCCAAATCTCAACGGAGTGAAAATGTGCCAACAACCACGGGTGCATTGATGTGATGTGGTTCGAGATGTATTTTCATGACGTTGCAATTCCCTGTAAAATAATAATAATAATAATAATGAAAGCGGTAAAGAGTTAAAATCTGCACATTAGTTCATATTTGTATAAAATCAGATAATCAAGCCGAATATGACAGTTGAGCGACCGTGCTAGAACCACGGAACTCGGGAATGCCTAACACCTTCTCCCGAGTTAACAGAATTCCTTATCCGGATTTCTGGTTCGCGGACTGTTAAACAGAGTCATTCTTTTCCTCGATTCGGGATTAAATTGGTGACTTGGGACACCCTAAATCTCCCAAGTGGCGACTCTGAAATAAATAAACAAATCCCGTTTCGATTGTCCTTTAATTGGAAAAACTCCTTCACCCCTTGCGGGGGTGGAAAAGGGAGGTGTGACAGGGTGTTTTTGACCTTTTTGGGAAAAACCTTGTAAAAATTATTTTCATGCATTGGGAGTGATTCATTTAGTAATTATTAATGGGATTAAGTAACTTATGACTAGATTCGAGTGGATTGGTGGTGGAATCAAGAGGTAAAGCTATAATTGAGACTTGAGTGGTGTTCAAGGCATCGAAGTAAGTGTTTATTCTAACTTTGGCTTGAGGGAATAGGATTAGGATATTATTTTCTACTTGCTAATGTGGAGTACGATGTATAGGCATGGTGACGGTTATCTATGCACCGGAGTCTAGCATGACCGTGAGTCTTAATTGCTTTTAATTTGAATAATGTGACACAATCTCCTTGTTTACTTGATGAGTTTCATATAATGTGAATGATTGAGGTAGAATTGTGATTGGTGTACTTTTGGAGCATTAGCTCGAACATGAATGTGTTAGTTGAGGAAGAGGTGATTTAAAAAGAGAATGTGTTGTGAGTACTCCCTTGCCGGGATGTGTAGACTGATATATACTCTCCCTTGTCGGGATATTTTGGGCTGTTAGTTGTACCCTTGCCGGGTTAAAGGTATTGAGTTGTTATCCTCCCCTGAAGGGGTCTACTATATGAAGTTAGATATTATATACTATATTATGGGATCGTGTGGCACGCCGTACACTTATATATGATATTATGGGATCGTGTGGCACGCCGTCCACTATATATATAATATATATATATATATATATATATATATATATATATATATATATATTATGGAAACCGGAGTTTCTTCTATTTATTTATGATATTTCATTTTTATTTGCTACTCCCGTATAGCAAGTCCCCTCCCATCTTTACTTTGTATTGTCTTCTAATTGTTTTCTTGCACTTGTTATATATATCTGTACAGGTTAATTGTGGTAGGTCCTGTCTAGCCTCGTCACTACTTCGCCGGGGTTAGGCCAGACACTTACTAGCACATGGGGTCGGTTGTGCTGATGCTGCACTCTGTGCATTTTTGTGCACAGATCAGGGAGCAGCTTTCGGACCGCAGTAGTAGGACTTTTTTTGGGAGCTATCTTCAGTCCAGGGACTCTCGAGGTAGCCTAGCCGGCGTTCGCAGGCCGAAGTCCCTTTCAATGTTTTTCGTTTGTTTATCGTTTATCAGACAAACATGATGTATTTTCCTTTCAGACATTGTTTTGTAGCATTCTGTAGTAGTCCGTGAGCTAGTGACACCAAACTCTGGGTAGCATTTTGGTTCAAATTTCCGCACTTTTGGTTTTCAGTTATTTTAAATTTAAAGTCTTCCGCTTAGATTTTGTCTCGCTTATTATATTGTTGAAAGAAAGTAGGAAAGGTGTTTTAAACATTTGGCTTGCCTAGCTCCGATAGTAGGCGCCATCACGAAACCCGATGGTGGAAAATCCGGGTCGTGACAAGTTGGTATCAGAGCACTAGGTTACTTATCTCACAACTCACGGACAAGCTCAGTAGAGTCTGAGGGATCGGTACGGAGACGTCTGTATTTATCCCGCAGAGGCTACTGAGTTAGGAAAACTTCACTTTGTTCATTCTTGTCGTGCGATTCTGTTTCTGAAGTACTGATTGTCTTTCCACTCTGTTCTTTCGCAGATGGCGAGAACACATGCTTCCTCTTCTACCGCGCATCAGCCTGAGCCCCCAGCAGAAGCTCTTATTAGGGGTAAAGGGCGAGGCCGGGGCAGAGCTCAGCCCCGAGCGGCAGTCCCAGAGGTGGAGCCTCATGTTGACTACGACGAAGGGGTTCCAGCTCCAACAGCTCCGGTGGGCCCAGCTCAGGTCCTAGAGGGTTTCATAGCCACTCCAGTGCTTCAGGACGCTTTGGTCTGACTGGTGGGCTTTATGGAGGGCATTTCTAGAGCGGGTTTGCTTCCCGTAGCTCCAGCCACATCTCAGGCTGGGGAGGAGTTCAGACTCACGATACTCGTACTCCAGAGCCGGTAGCTCCTCAGGCTCAGGTTCCAGCAGTTCAGCCAGCCGTGGCAGTTCAGCCAGCTATGGTAGCCCAACCAGGTATTACGGCTCAGTCCAGTGATGGTGCGGCTATGTCCGCGGATGCTTTGTGGAGGCTTGATCGTTTCACCAAGCTCTTCACTACTACATATAGTGGCACTCCCTCAGAGGATGCTCAGGATTTCATCTTCAGCTGTCATGAGGTTCTACGGACTATGGGTATTGTAGAGACCAATGGGGCCGACTTCGCCACTTTTCGCCTGGCAGGATCCGCCAAGACTTGGTGGAGGGATTTCTGTGTAGCCAGGCCAGTAGGGTCACCATCATTGACCTGGGATCAGTTTTTAGAGTTATTTCTAGGGAAATTTCTTCCAGTTACTCAGCGAGATGCTCTTCGCAGGCAATTTAAGCGTCTCCAGCAGGGTCCTATGACGGTTACCTAGTATGAGACCTGGTTCATTGATATCGCTCATCATGCCATTGTGATACTCCCCACCGAGAGAGAGAGAGAGAGAGAGAGAGAGGGTGCAGAGGTTTGTTGATGGGTTGGTTCAGCCGATCCGTGTTCAGATGGCCATGAGTGCCGGGAGTGAGATTACATTTCAGGAGGCGGCAGATGGTGCTCGTCAGATAGAGGTGGCACTTTCTCAGGAGGTGGTCATGGGTCTGATAAGAGGCCCCGTCATTCGGGTAGATTCGGTGGTACCTCGTCTAGAGGTAGGGATTCTTATGGTAGGGCCATCCTTCGAGGCCCTTTCAGTCAGCTCTCCAGGCTTCTCATGGTACACCGGGTGGTCGTGGTTCTCAGCTACAGTATTCTGACCAGCAGCTCTTCAGTTCACCATCAGCACCTATCAGTGTACCACCACTTCGTTATTCTCAGCAGCCAAGGGCTTGTTATACTTACGGCGATGTGAGTCACATTGCCAGATATTGCCCCCGAGCTTCCATCAGCTCGCAGCAGCAGGGTCCTCGCCTGATAATTCAGGCACCAGTTGACCCACAGCCTGCCCAGCCAACTAGAGGAGGGGGTAGAGGACATAGAGGCGGAGGTAGAGGCCTTAGAGGTGGAGCTCAGACCGCTAGAGGTAGGGGTCAGCCAGCAGCAGATCGTCCCGGGGATATAATTCAGGGAGGTGGGGCCCAGCCCCATTGTTATGCCTTACCAGCCAGGCTAGAGGCTGAGTCATCAGATGTTGTGATTACAAGTACTATTCTGGTCTGTGATAGGGATGCTTCTGTGCTATTTGATCCCGGATCTACGTATTCATATGTGTCGTCCTATTTTACACCCTATTTGGTTATGCCTAGTGAGGCCTCGAATATTCCTGTATACGTGTCTACACTAGTGGGGGATTCTATAGTGGTGGACCGGGTTCATCATTCCTATGTTGTGGTATTCAGGGGTCTCGAGACCCTTATTGACTTGTTGCTCTTGGATATGGTGGAATTCGACGTCATATTAGGGATGGATTGGTTGTCCCCGTATCATGCGATCTTGGATTGCCAGCCAAGACCATGACCTTGGCGTTGCCAGATTTGCCCCGACTAGAGTGGAGATGGACTCCTGGTCATTCTACTCGTCGCGTTATTTCTTATGTGAAGGCTCGACGCATGGTCGAGAAGGGGTGCCTAGCTTATCTGGCCTATGTTCGCGACTCCAGCGCTGATGTCCCATCTATTGATTCTATTCCTATTGTTCGGGAGTTTCCCGAGGTCTTCCCTTCGGACCTGCCGCGCATGCCGCCCGACAGGGATATTGATTTTTGTATTGATCTGGCTCCGGGAACTCAGCCCATTTCCATTCTGCCGTATCGTATGGCGCCGCCAGAATTGAAAGAGTTAAAGGATCAGCTTCAGGACCTACTTGAGAAGGGTTTCATTAGACCCAGTGTTTCGCCTTGGGGCGCACCGGTGCTATTTGTGAAGAAAAAGGATGGTTCGATGAGGATGTGTATTGATTACCGGCAATTGAACAAGGTGATGATTAAGAACAAGTACCCACCGCCGAGGATCGACGACTTATTCGACCAGCTTCAGGGTGCGAGGGTGTTTTCAAAGATAGATTTGTGATCTGGCTACCACCTACTGAGGATTAGGGCGTCTGATGTCCCTAAGACAACATTTCGCACTCGGTATGGGCACTATGAGTTTTTGTTCATGTCATTCGGATTGACTAATGCCCCATCAGCGTTCATGGAGTTGATGAATCGAGTGTTCGGACCTTATTTGGACTTGTTCGTGATAGTCTTCATTGATGATATTCTTATATACTCCCGCAGTCAGAAGGAGCATGAGCAGCACCTCGGAGCGGTTATTCAGACCCTGAAGGATAGTCAGTTGTATGCTAAGTTCTCAAAGTGCGAGTTTTGGTTGAGTTCGGTCGCATTCCTGGGTCATATCGTATCAACAGCAGGTATTTAGGTAGACCCGAAGAAGATAGAGGCAGTCAAGAACTGGCCTTGACCAGCTTCAGCTACAGAGATTCGGAGTTTCCTGGGGTTAGCAGGTTACTACCATCGGTTCGTGGAAGGGTTTTCATCCATTGCAGCCCCTATGACCAGATTGACCCAGAAAGGTGCTCAGTTCAGATGGTCAGACGAGTGTAAGGCGAGCTTTCAGAGGCTCAATACAGCTCTGACCACGGCACCGGTGTTGGTTTTGCCCACAGGTTCAGGGCCCTATACAGTCTATTGTGATGCATCTCGCATTGGACTTGGTGCAGTTTTGATGCAGGATAGCAAGGTCATTGCCTATGCTTCGAGGCAGTTGAAGGTTCATGAGAAGAACTATCCAGTGCATGATTTGGAGTTGGCAGCCACTGTTCATGCATTGAAGATTTGGAGACACTATCTGTATGGTGTGGCGTGTGAGGTGTTCACGGATCATAAGAGTCTTCAGTATTTGTTCAAGCAAAAGGAGTTAAATTTGAGGCAGAGGAGGTGGTTGGAATTGTTGAAAGATTATGACATCACTATCTTATATCACCCGGGAAAGGCCAATGTGGTAGCCGATGCTTTGAGTAGGAAGTCAGCCAGTATGGGCAGTCTTGCTTATATTCCTGTCGATGAGAGACCGCTTGCTTTGGACGTGCAGGCTTTGGCCAATCAGTTTGCGAGGTTGGACATTTCTGAGCCTAGTCGAGTATTAGCTTGCACGGTCGCTCGTTCTTCGTTATTGGAGCGTATCCGTGATCGGCAGTTCGATGATCCCCATTTGTGTGTCTTGAGGGACACGATGTAGCGTGGAGGTGCCAAGAAAGTGACCTTAGATGATGATGGTGTATTGAGATTGCAGGGGCGAGTTTGTGTGCCCAATGTTGATGGGATTCAAGAGTTGATCTTAGCGGAGGCCCACAGTTCTCGGTATTCTATTCACCCGGGCGCCGCGAAGATGTATCAGGATTTGAGGCAGCACTATTGGTGGCGTGGAATGAAGAAAGACATTGTTGCATATGTGGCTCGTTGTTTGAACTGTCAGCAGGTTAAGTACGAGCATCAGAGGCCCGGTGGTTTATTTCATAGGATTGAGCTTCCCGAGTGGAAGTGGGAAAGGATTACTATGGATTTTGTTACTGGACTTCCGATGACTCGGCAGAAGTTTGATGCGGTTTGGGTTATTGTTGATAAGCTGACCAAGTCAGCGCATTTTGTTCCTGTTGCAGCCACCTATTCGTCTGAAAGGTTAGTCGAGATTTATATCAGGGAGATTGTTCGCCTTCATGGGGTGCCGCTATCTATCATTTCGGATCGGGGTACGCAATTTACCTCGCATTTCTGGAGAGCGGTTCAGCGAGAGTTGGGCACCCAGGTTGAGTTGAGTACAACAATTTATCCCCAGACGGACGGTCAGTCCGAGGACTATTCAGATCCTTGAGGACATGCTCCGAGCTCGTGTCATTGATTTTGGAGGCTCGTGGGACCAGATTTTGCCTTTAGCAGAGTTCTCCTACAACAACAGCTACCAGTCCAACATTCAGTTGGCTCCGTATGAGGCATTGTATGGTAGGCGATGTCGGTCTCCAGTTGGATGGTTTGAGCCAGGAGAGGCTCGATTATTGGGTACGGATCTGGTTCAGGAGGCCTTGGACAAGGTCGGGATTATTCAGGATAGACTTCGTACAGCTCAGTCCAGACAAAAGAGTTATGCAGACCGCAAGGTCAGAGATGTTGCTTTCATGGTTGGTGAGCGGGTATTGCTCCGTGTATCGCCTATGAAGGGCGTGATGAGATTTGGGAAGAAGGGCAAGCTCAGCCCTAGGTTCATCGGTCCATTTGAGATTCTTGATCGTGTGGGAGAGGTGGCTTATAGACTTGCCTTGCCACCTAGCTTGTCAGCTGTGCATCCCGTGTTTCATGTATCTATGCTCCGGAAGTATCGCGGAGATCCATCGCACGTGTTAGATTTCAGCACTGTCCAATTGGACAAGGATCTGTCATATGAGGAGGAGCCGGTGGCTATTCTAGACCGGCAGGTTCGACAGTTGAGGTCGAAGAGTTTTCCTTCGGTGCGTGTTCAGTGGAGAGGTCAGCCTCCTGAGGCATCGACCTGGGAGTCCGAGTCCGATATGCGGAGCCGTTATCCTCATTTATTTCCCAACTCAGGTACTTCTTTCTTTTGTCCGTTCGAGGATGAACGGTTGTTTTAGAGGTGAAGAATGTGACGACCCAAAGGGTCATCACCGTAATTATTCCTTGTTCCGTGCTTCCGAGGCCTTGAAAACCTCGCTTTTAGTTGCCTCGATATTGCATGCGCAATCCGGGCGCGAAGCCGGAAAGCTTTTATGTTGAAATATGCGAATTTTGTAAGAAATTTGATGAATTTTGATATTAATATGCATAATATTAACTTCGGTCAACATTTTGGGTAAACGGACCCGGACCTGTGATTCGACGGTCCTGGAGGGTCCGTAGAAAAATATGGGACTTGGGTGTATGCCCGGAATTAAATTCCGAGGTCCTAAGCCCGAGAAATGAATTTTTGTGTGAAATTGTTTTATGAAATTAATTAAGGAAAATGAAGAAGAAAATTAATCGGAAATCTGTGGTATCGGGATCGTATTTTGGTTCCGACGCCCGGTACGAGTCTTAAATATGTTTTAAGCACTATCTGTAAAGTTTGGCTAAAAACGGACGTCATATGACGTGTTTCGCACTTAAAAGGGGGAATTTGAGTTTTATGAAAGTTGAGAGAAAATCATGTGTTTTGAGGCTTGATTCTATGTATATGATGTTATCTTGGCGATTTGATCGTATGAGTAAGTCCGTAAGATGTTTTAAGGTTGTGTGCATGTTTGGTTTGGAGCCCCGAGGGCTCGGGTGAGTTTTGAGTGGGGCCTGGGAGGTCTTAAACTTAAAAAAAAATGCAGGTTCAGGTGTTGCAGGTCCGGCGCGGCCGCGGCCATTTCCGCGCGGTCCGCGCTGGCAGCCACGCGACCGAGGCACTTTTCTATGCGGTCCGTGTGGTGGGGTTCAGAGGGGTTAGCCAGGTCGACCAGCGCGGCCGCGCACCAAATCAGTGCGGTCCGCGCTGGGTGGGTTCAGAGGAAGCCCACTTCTCCCCTCTCTCGGCGCGGCCGCGGTGCATTTCTGTGCGGTCCGCGCCAGCCCCCAGCAAAATGTATAAATCCGGGATTTTCAGTCATTTTTCCACTTTTCAAAAACCCAAAACCTAAGGGGCGATTTTCCAAAACAACTTTTCTTCTTCAAAACGATTGGTAAGTGATTTCTAACTCATTTTCTTCACTTCTTAACATCTTTTAGCATGATTTCAACTTCAAAACAAAGATTTTCATGGGGGAAATTGGGTGTTTTGGGTAGAACCTAGGTTTTCTACAAATTGAGGAGTTGGACCTCAATTTGAGGTCCGATTTCTAAACAAATCATATATTTGGATTCGTGGGAGAATGGGTAACCGGGTTTTGGTCCGAACCTCGAGTTTCGACCACATGGGTCCGGGGGTGTTTTTGACCTTTTTGGGAAAAACCTTGTAAAATTATTTTCATGCATTGGGAGTGATTCATTTAGTAATTATTAATGGGATTAAGTAACTTATGACTAGATTCGAGCGGATTAGTGGTGGAATCAAGAGGTAAAGCTATAATTGAGACTTGTGTGGTGTTCAAGGCATCGAGGTAAGTGTTTGTTCTAACTTTGGCTTGAGGGAATAGGATTAGGATGTTATTTTCTACTTGCTAATGTGGAGTACAATGTATAGGCATGGTGACGGTTATCTATGCACCGGAGTCTACCATGACCGTGAGTCTTAATTGCTTTTAATTCGAATAATGTGACACAATCTCCTTGGTTACTTGATGAGTTTCATATAATGTGAACGATTGAGGTAGAATTGTGATTGGTGTACTTTTGGAGCATTAGCTCGAACATGAATTTGTTAGTTGAGGAAGAGGTGATTTAAAAAGAGAATGTGTTGTGAGTACTCCCTTGCCGGGATGTGTAGACTGATATATACTCTCCCTTGTCGGGATATTTTGGGCTGTTAGTTGTACCCTTGTCGGGTTAAAGGTATTGAGTTGTTATCCTCCCCTGAAGGGGTCTACTATATGAAGTCAGATATTATATACTATATTATGGGATCGTTGTTATTCTCCCCTGAAGGGGTCTACTATATGAAGTCAGATATTATGAACTATAATATGGGATCGTGTGGCACGCCGTCCACTTATATATGATATTATGGGATCGTGTGGCACGCCGTCCACTTATATATGATATTATGGGATCGTGTGGCATGCCGTCCACTTATATATGATATTATGGGATCGTGTGGCACGCCGTCCACTTATATATGATATTATGGGATCGTGTGGCACGCCGTCCACTTATATATGATATTATGGGATCGTGTGGCATGCCGTCCACTTATATATGATATTATGGGATCGTGTGGCACGCCGTCCACTTATATATGATATTATGGGATCGTGTGGCACGCCGTCCACTTATATATGATATTATGGGATCGTGTGGCACGCCGTCCACTTATATATGATATTATGGGATCGTGTGGCATGCCGTCCACTTGTGCATTTTTGTGCACAAATCAGGGAGCAGCTTTCGGACCGCAGCAGTAGGACTTTTTTTGGAGCTATCTTCAGTCTAGGGACTCTCGAGGTAGCCTAGCTGGCGTTCGCAGGCCGAAGTCCCTTTCCATGTTTTTCGTTTGTTTATCTTGTATCAGACAAACATGATGTATTTTCCTTTCAGACATTGTTTTGTAGCATTCTGTTGTAGTCCGTGAGCTAGTGACACCAAACTCTGGGTAGCATTTTGGTTCAAACTTCCGCACTTTTGGTTTTCAGTTGTTTTAAATTTAAAGTCTTCCGCTTAGATTTTGTCTCGCTTATTATATTGTTGAAAGAAAGTAGGAAAGGTGTTTTAAACATTTGGCTTGCCTAGCTCCGATAGTAGGCGCCATCACGACACCCGATGGTGGGAAATCCGGGTCGTGACAGAGGCTTATGCCTTTGTTTCTTTCCTACTCAATCTTATGCGACGTGAAGCGCTTATTATAAATCGGGAATTGAGAAAATGTAGTGGTACTACAGATGTGGAGAGGGATGTTCCCCCTGCATACTTGATCGGGCTATTGTTGTCGCCTTGCGGAAGGTCGTTCTGTCGTTTTAGCTCAGTTTTAGTATTACCTACGGTTTTGAGATTTGGCATTAATTGTTATGACGATTCGTGCATTGTTATCACACAATATTGGTGTAATGGTAGAGTGTTTGTCTATGCGTTGAAGTAGTGAATGACTTGGAAGGATATTTACTCAATGCAAGATTCAGAGCTTCAGAGATTGGTGATTGGGCCTACGAATTTAATTTGGAGCATGGGCTATTATGCGGCAGGAGATTTGATATAACAGAAAGGAGCTGCTGGAAATGAAGAAAGATACAACATAACTTTGAATTGGAAGGATGTTGCCGCACATCTAATTGATGTCCACAGGGGGTGAATGGACTTGTGCAGCTAGAGAGTGAGCTCGGACTCCGGATGGGTTATTGATGTCATAGTGATTGTACCCTGTGCAGCAGCATTGGAATATGTCGGAAAGTGATTTCCACAGGTGGGTTATTCCCTGTGACCAGGTTAGCGGTCGCATGGTTGGCGAAGCTTCTGCGGAGGATTTTACTGGCCATTCCTGTAAGAGGTCGAATATGTAAATGTTGATGGAAATTCAGGGTATTCATGAAGTGCTAATGGAAGGATTTTAAAGAATCTGGCAGTTTAATTGCGCGAGGTCATGTCAATGAGAGATAAAGAATCTTGGTGAATTCCAGAGGTGTGTAATAGTGGCTTCATGCTAAGTGGGAGAGTCTCACCGCCTATGATTGGGTTGCTTGGTTAACTACTTGCAAGGTTTCTGGTTATTAGCATAATGATGGGTTATTTCAGCTACGGGAAAAGGACATAAGTGGTAATTTGAGTAAAGGGATTGTTAAAGGTGTGCTATGGTTGGCCTTATTGGCTCATGTTCAAACTCAGGGAAGGATTCAGGATTTATGCCTTGTATAGATGCGGGTTTCAAGGAAAGTGATTCTGTCGGGTGCTTCACCGAGAGGGTATTCATGTGCTAAAAGATTCATGGAGTAGATTATATTCGGGGCCAAGTCAGAGCGGGTGGCGCTCAACAACGGTCCTGATTGATTCAAAGGGGTAAAGTGTGGTACCTAATGATTTCAAGCCTATAGGTACGGTTAAGGATCAAGCTTGTAGCAACTTATGAGAAGAGGCCCAGAATATTCTATGATGTTTTGACTTGCAGTGTTGCATTTGGGAGGAGAATGAGAAAGGACTTCTGATTCGTAGAGGGATTATCAGAATGGGTGTACCAGTTGAGGATGCGAATGTGCGCATAAGGGAGGTATGAAATAGTTCGTGGAATTTGAGACTACATGGTCTCGTGATTCAAGGTCACTCGGGATGAGTACGGATGGAGTGAGCTATGTGTTGAATGGTGTTATTATTATTTCAAACGCAATCAAGGATAAATTGGACGAAGATAGATTGGCTAGCCATAGTTGAATTGGCATATTGGTGGTAGTGATCAGTTCCTTCAGTGTGATCAAGTTATGCAAGTGATTTGTGACGGTACGTGTGATGCTTGTCGGCCGCCGTAATTGATGTTATTCAGAAGTATTCTACTGTTATGGTCTGTCACGTGTAGGCAAATCCCAGAAGGGCTATGGTGGATTAGACCACTACTTAGAGATTTGCATATTTTGCGGTTATGAGAATTCACCTATGTGTTGCTATGGTTCTCCTGAAGTGAGTTAAGTGAAAGTTTTTATATGATGAAGTGTTAATCTATTAGTGGTTCTAGAGTTATGACAAAAATATCGTATATTGGCATGATGGGTGTAGTGAGTGGTATGTAATTTGAATTGAGAATCAAGGTTGCAGCTCGGTGTTAACAAGGATGTCACGAGCTCAGATGAGCAGGAAATGAGTTTTGATGTTTAAAGTAAGTGGGTATTGCCTTCAGCATCACCTGAGGTCGGTGTTTTGTGAAACAAAAAGAAGTTTTTGCATCCTGGTCAAGGATTCTTGATCGCTTTTTAGCATTAGTGCGGCCGGTAGTTTGGATGTACAGACCTGTTATCTGTCATAGAAGGTTGTGGGAGCATGCCCCACGGGAAGGTTGTATAAGTGTGGCATGTAGTCACTTGATTGATTGAAGAGTTAAACTAAGTATGAACATTGTGGTGAGGACGTTAAATTGAGAATTGATGCCTGGAGGGCACTCGGTCTATTGGGTTGTGGACTGTGGAGGATTACTCCGGTTATGATGGTTGTTCTTGTGTGTTATGAGAAAAGGGGAGTTATTATGGACCTTTGAAAGGTTATTAACTTAGTTCAGTGCGATCAGAATCAGCTTGAGGTCTGTGGATGGATTTAAATGTGAATATGGGCTCTATATCAGGACAGATGTGTTCATTTCAGCAATGTGCTCCTTATGGAAGAGTAGTCGGGGTGTTATTTCGTCGTCAGCTATTTCATGTAATGATAAATTGCGCGGTGTGAGTTGTGACACGACTTGGTGAATTTCTTATGTGTTGAGGTTCTGCGTAGTGATGATGTTATATGAGCGGAATGGCTCTTGAGATTCAGATCGTATATCGTACCTCATTTGCGCTTGAGTTCGTAGCTTGTAGCGGTATATGTCTCCCCAGGGATGGTATTATGCACTTAGCGTGCTTGTCACCGATATTCGGTATTTTGTTGTAATGAGAAATCTAGCTCGGTGTGTAACTCCTTTGTGAATTTTATGTGTGGATCGGGTGGCACGTCGCCATGGGTATGTTGTTTGGATTGGGTTGTGCCCCGCAACAGTGTGATGTTGAGTACAGTTCCCTATATCAAGTTTTATGTGTTTTGTTTCCTATTTTTCTGAGGAAAACTCATATTAACTATGTGCCCGCGTCGTATGTATGATTCGTGAGCGGGGTGTCTGTTCAATTATGTTGACTGCGTCGCATATATGATTCGCGAGCGGGGTAATTGGATCTCCTTTTCAGAGTTCATTTCCTTTATGTATCATGTTCGAATTGGTAGCCTATTAGCACATTGGGATAGCATATGAGACTTTTTGATCATGTCCAGAGTGGCTTATTGCCTGAGCAGTTCGTACTGGATGAGACGAGATAGTGGATTTTGGGTCGTGACAATCTGATTATATGAAGTATATTAAGGAGCAAAGACCATTATTTGGTTCAGAATGAGGTTATGGATCCTGTTAGGAGTATAGACCCAATGAATTGTTGATTCGGCAGTTAGTTATGAATTTCTACACATCTATTCCGTCGTAGAGGCATTGTAAGAGTTAGAGCAAGACCTATGTATGTCATGAGGTGCAATGGGAGCGTCAGATTCATGGAATTTTGGCTAAATTAATCAGAGAATGTTGTTGTGGTCCTATGGGTAAAGTGGTGCAAAGTGTGAACTCAGCTAAGGTATGCAGTCATGTTTTAGTGCTACGTGTAGTTATTGATGCAGTGAGTGTATGTTGGAACAAGCCTGCAGAGAATTCCGGATGTTGGGATTGGGCTCTAAGGCTTATTTGCCTAAGTGAAAAAGGGTATCTTCAGATTGATCGAGCTAGGGTGCCCAGCTGAGTTGTGGTAGCACGGGTATGTGCTCGAGGTGTTAAATAGTGATTTCGGCAACTCCAGCGCAGTTCTTAGCACGTTCGAGGACGAACGTATGTTTAAGTGGGAGAGAATATAACAACCCGATTGGTCATTTTTGAGCTCTAGTGCGTCATTCAGCAGTTTGAGGCCATGAGCAGCTTCACTTCAAGTATTATGACTTGTGCGTATTGTCAGAATTGAATTCCAGGAAGTTCGGAGTTGATTTGGAAAGAGAATTCTCATTTCGGAAGCTTTAAGTTGAAAGAATTGACTAAGGTTGGATTTTTGAGTAAATGACCTTGGAATTGGGATTCGAAGGTTCCAGTAGTTCGTATGATGATTTCGGACTTGGGCGTATGTCCGGACTGGGTTTTGGAAGACCTGAGAACATTTCAGCGCCTATTGTGGAAGTTAGCATTTTTGGAAGAATCTCATAAGTTTGAATTGAAGTTCATTTCAGGGTTATCAATGTCAGTATGGGATTTCGAGTCTGGGAATAGCTCAGTATGGTGATTTTGGTATTGGGAGCGCGATCGGAAGTGAATTCGGAGGTCCGTAGGTCATTTTGGAGTCATTTGGTTAAAGATAGAAATTTGAAGGTTTTTGAGAAGTTTGACCGGAAGTGGACTTTTTGATATCGGGGTCGGAATCTAATTTCGGAAGTTGGAGTAGGTTCGTAATGTCAAATATGACTTGTGTGCAAAATTTGAGGTCAATCGGATGTGATTTGATAGGTTTCGTCATCGAATGTAGAAGTTTGAAATTCTAAAGTTCATTAAGCTTGGATTGGAGGTCGATTCATGATTTTAGTGTTGTTTGATATGATTTGAGGCCTCGAGCAAGTCCGTAATGTGTTTTGGGATTGGTTGGTATGATTGGTCGAGGTCCTGGGGGCCTCGGGTGGATTCCGGGTGGTTAACAGATCGAATTGGAACTTGGGAGAAGAGCTGAAGTTACTGGTTGCTGGTGTAACCGCACTTGCAAGAATTGGGCCGCAGGTACGGAGCCGCAGAAGCGGCCCTTGTGTCGTAGAAGCGGAAAATGGCTGGGCTTGGCTGGGGTCGCAGGTGCGACGAACCTTCCGCAGAAGCTAGACCGCAGAAGTGGCCCTGGTTCCGCAGAAGCGGACTTAAGCGAGTTGGCTGAGACCGCACCTGCGATAGAAATTTTCGTAGGTGCAGAACCGCAGGTGCGACTGGTGCACCGCAGGTTCGAAAATGCTGGAGGCAGTGTGTTCTTTTAAAAATCGGGAGATGGTCATTTTTCTCCCATTTTCAGTTGGTGTGGGCTATTTGGAGAGCTTCAAGTGGGGTTTTTAATCATCATCAACAAGGTAAGCTAACCACACCTATCTTGAGTTAAATACGTTAATTATGTATGAATTTGTGCATGTAAATTGGTAGAAATTTTAGGGTTTGAGGAAAACCTAAAAAAATTGTATTCTTGGATTTTTACCACGATTTTGGGTATGAAATTAAGAGAAAATCATATATTTGTGTTCGTGAGTTCATGGGTAAACTTTATCTTTGAAAAATTTCGAAATCCGGGCAAGTGGGCCTGAGGGCAATTTTGTCAACTTTTTGATCGAGGTTAAGAATTGTTATAAATTGTATTGTAATGAGTAATTGAATATATATTAATGGATTTGCATAATTATTGGCTAGTTTTGGGAGCATTGTGCATCGATTCGAGTCTTCGGAAGAGCGTGGAATGCCGGTTATGGATCTTCGGAGCGAGGTGAGTCTCCTGTCATGCCCCAAGCCTAGGGGTGACACTGGCTCTCAGTGCCTCAACTATCCTTGCGTATCACTTGTGACTAAGAGACTCTGAACATGTAATATCATATTTTTGGCCATGGGCCACATTACAAGATAATATGCGATGCAAAATATAAAACTGAATAGAGACTAACGCTGACTAGCCGTCAACATAAAGCTGGGCCGGCAAGGCCGTCATAATTACTGCAACTGACAAGCCAACAAAATATACGTACAGGGCCTATAAGCCCAACATACTGTACTAACTGACAGGATATACTGATAGATGTACTATGATCGGAACAGGACCCCCACCTACCCATAACCTATCTACATATATACACAAGATACACACCACACTGCTAGACCCGGTAACTCCGAAAGAAGTGGAGCTTACCGACAAAGCTGAACTCGGGCAACACCTACTAAGGAGGTCTACCCGTCTGTCTGTTTGAACCTGCATGCATGAAATGTATCTCCCCTAGAAAGGGACGTCGGTACAAAATAATGTACCAAATATGTAAGTCAATATACTGAAGCTAAAACTAAACTGGTAATATAATAACTGAGAACAACTAGGAGTCAAAGAAAATCTGAAGATATGCTCATCTACTAATACTGACTCAATTCTCTCAATATAGGGAGTAAAATAGTTGTCCGGCCCTGCAAGGCTCGGTATACATATATATATCTGCTCTGCCGTAGTAGGCTCGCTCATAAGCGCACGGCCATACTAGGCTTTGTATCTCGACCAACTGGGCTCGCTCATATGCGCTCGGCCACAGTAGGATAGTCATATAACTTACCATCTGATCAGAAGTTGCCCAATAGAGGCATGCCCATCGATTATAGCTCGATGGTAATAAAAAAAACTTTTAATATTGTATATATGTAAATTCACTGCTCTTTTGACCGAACTAAGGAAATACTCAACTGAATATGCAGTCCCGATAAGAACAATATGGTAACTTACAAAACTAGGAAAATATTTATAATTTGCGAGACTAGCAAAATATACGCAAATTCCGGGATACGAATTTTTCTTTATGCCTCGTTATCAGACTTGTGTAATTACAATATCATCCTAAAATGAAGGAAGAGCTTAGCCTTAACATACATGTTCCTGAAATTTATTTGAACAAAATTGTTGTTGTTCTTTGAATTTTCAATCGAACTTTGGTTAAATAATTTGGACGAAAACAACTTCTGCTCCAAGTTCTAGGATTTTGAAATCCACGGCAGAATTTTGATTAACCTAAGGAATTTTGGATGAAATGAAAATTCTTCTTGGCTTAAATGCCAAAGTATTGCTTCTGCTATTCACGTTAGTTCTTGACAGAATGATGGTCTTTGATCTTTTAAGTGAAATATTTTTTTATCTCTTTTTGATTTGATAAAGCTCACCATAAAGTCTTGATAAGACTTTCAAATTATGCTTTTGACACATATTAAAGGTGATTAATGAATCACCTTAATAAAGGGATGGGGCTACCACGTACTTCCTTGGGGAGGTGATTTTTGTTAAATTTATCCATTTATTAATTAACCGGGTAATGTTTCATTACCCGATAATTAATCTATAACCCGCATAATTTAAGAATTATCACAAATTACTTAAAATTCTATTTATTTTCAAAATACTTCATATATAGTTTATATATTACACTATCGTGGTCATATGGTACCTCGCATGGTACTAGTTTATAATTATCGTGTATTATCGCTTGACATAAATAACGTAAGTACATTAACATCAAGATAATCTCATCCCCGAATCTATGTCGGTTAAATGAAAACGAAATTTTAACGTACGAAAATGCGAGACGTAACATCTCCTTTCTAACCTTGTAAGAGGGAATTGTCCCCATAGGTGAAATAATTGGTTATGTGCTCTTATTTGTGGGGGTTACGTACGCACGAGGTGACGAGAGTCCGTGCGTAGTTACTAATATATGTATGTCCGGGTAATTTAGGACCCAAAAGCATGTTATACTTGGAATATTTGTAATCTTATTGAGAGTTGAATTGCTTAAATCCTATCGAATTGGAAAATGAAATTCTAAAAGGATTAAACTTCATTTTCTTAAATCGTGAAAAGAGAATTGGCTTTTATTTAGATAAATGTTCCCCGATAAATTCTTAATTGGCTGTTTGAGCATGTATTTCTATGTGTACCTGTGCCGCATGTATGATTCGCGAGCAGGGTGATTGTTTATATAAATTTGACCACATCGCATGTATGATTCACGAGAGGGGTAATAGATGCATTTATGGTTCGCGCCGTTCGACCCTCGGGAGTGCACATTTTACATTTATGTTGGATTGGGTCGTACGTCCTCGGCATGATTTGCGCATGCTTGTATTGCTTGCCTTGAGATTTATCGATATTGATATTTGCCCTCCCTGTCTTGAGTTAATTGAAAATTAATAGATTATGAATTTGGATATTTTTAATATAAAAGAAATTTTTACATGTTCGTGACTTATTTGAAATTACTGCCATTCTTAATAACTCCATGGTTACTCACATTAATAATATATTATTATTGGACCACTAGTAAGTGTCGAAGTCTACCTCTCGTCTCTACTTCTTCGAGATTAGACGGGATACTCATTGGGTATATGTTGTTTTCGTAATCATACTACACTTGCTATGCATTTTTGTTGCACATGTTTATGTGTAGCTAGTGGCATAGTGGCATAGCTGATATAGAGACTTAGGTGAGTTGTATTTATCAAGACGACCATAGCCAGCAGAGTCTCCTTCAGAGTATTGTACTGTATTTTCATTTCTGTCCACTTGTATTCCGGACAGTTACTGTATTTTATTTTATTCCCTAGTAAATACTCATGTACTTGTGACACCGAGTTCTGGGATGTCTATGAAAGTAGTCAGTATTTTGAAAATTGGTAAAGATATTATTATTTATTCAGTGGAAATTTATTCCTTATTGTTTAAATGTATAAAGGAAGTGAATTCAAAAATATCTAAAACGAGAAACTACTAGTTATTTAGTGTTGGCTTGCCTGACAATGGTGTCCAGCACCATCACGATCCTTAGTGGATTTTGGGTCGTGACAACTCATTACTTAATAATGTCTATTGTCATGTGATTTTTTATTAGTTTACCAAATGATTTAATGTCTTGATAATTTTTCCTATAATAATCATCGATAATTATAATTTTATACTTTATCCTCGTACTCGAGACTCTTTTATCATTTAAATATATCAATAATATTATATTATATAGCTATTTAATTTATTTATTTAAACTAATTCAAAATATAAGTATAATTCAAAGTATATATTTAAAGTTTAAAATATAGTATTATCTCATTTTCAAGTGGTTTTCATTAACTTGTCACTTCATTTAATATCATTATCAAAATACAATATAAATAGATAAGTAAAAATTTGATCTTGCATAAATATTTATTTTATTTTAAAAATATAGTTCTAAATTCTTAAATTATTTCAATTAGTCAATAATTTTTTAAGTATTTCATATTTATTTTATTTATCTCTAATTTATTTTTATGCTTCAACTTATTTTTTTGTTTTACCAATTGAACTTCAGTTACGTGGCTTTATCCACAATATGATATTTCTGAGTATTCTACTTATAATGACCCGATCGCTTATTTTGCTTTCTAAATCCCATTCCCCTGAATAAGATTTTTCGTACTTGCTTTAACTGATTCATGACTTACAGGGATGGTTGGTTCGGAATTTGAAAGAGTTTGGGTTTAAATCGGAACACTTGGTTCCTTAAGGTTGGTTTAAAAGGCCAAGTTTGACTTCAGTCAACGTTTTGAGTAAACGACCTCGGAATTCAGATCTGAAGGTTCCAGCAGGTTCGTATGATAATTTCGGAATTGGGCGTATGTCTGGATCGGATTTTGGATGATCCAAGAGCGTTTTGGTGCATAATAGTGAAAGTTGATTCCTTAAGGATTTTGAAGTTCTTTAAATTTTGTTTGGAACGGGTTATTGTGCTATCGAGGTCTGAACGGAATTTTGAGACCGAAAATACATCCGTAAAATTATTTAAGACTTGCACGCAAAAATTTGGTGTCAATCTGAGTAGTACAAGTGTGTTTCGTCACATTGGAAGTAGATTGAAGAACTTAAAGTTGACAAGTTTGATTCAATTGGTTTTAGGGGGTGATTCTTAGATTTAGCGATGTTTTTGGCGTTTCGAGGGTTCAAGCGAGTCCGTTTTATCATTTCAAACTTATAGGTATGTTTGGGCAAGGCCCCGGGGGCCCCGAGCATCAATCAGACGAGGCTCGAGCTTCGTTGAAAATGTGGGAAAGAGCTGAAGCTTTAGGCTTCTGTCATAACCGCACTTGCAGGTGGCCAATTGCAGGTGCGAGCCTACAGAAATGGCTAGGTCATCGCAAATGCGGCCATGGGTGGCCAGCCCTGGAGCCGCAGAAGCGGCCTACCTTCCGCAGAAGCGGGCCCTTTTTCGCAGATGCGATGGGCGCAGGTACGGCCCAGGACCGCAGATGCAAAAATCACTGAAGGCAGTGACCTTTATTTATTGCGGGTGTTAGCCATTTTTGGCCCATTTTCACTCAAAGGTTGGGTGGTTTTGGAGCTCTTGAGAGAGGATTTTCACCAAGCTCTTACAGTTAAGTAATTCCTACTATATGTGAGTTAAATATTTGGATTTAGGAAGATTAACATGTAAAGATTAGTGAAAATTATGGGATTAGAGTAAAACCTAAAGTTTTTATAAAAACAAGATTTAACCACGAAATTTGTTATGAAGTAAAAATCATATATTCTTGATTCTTAAGTTATGGGTAACAACTTCTTTCGAAAATTTTCGGAATCCAGGCACGTGGGCCTGGGGTTGAATTTTAGGAACCTTGCCTTTCGGGTTGGATAGTCACTTTAATAGCTAGAATATGGATTTGTAAGCCTATAATGATTGAGTTTTACACTATTGGCATAGTTTCGGATTGTACGGCTCCGGTTTGAGAATTTGAACGCGTTCTTGAGTTGGAAGTAGGCTCGAAACGAAGTAAGTCTCTTTTCTAACCTTGTAAGGGGAAAATTTTCCCGTATGTGAACTTAATTAATATGTGAATAATTGTGGGGGCTACGTATGCATGAAGTGACGAGAATCCGTACGTATCTACTATTTCTGTTGTTGTCCAGGTAGTTCTAGATCTACACCATACTTTGTGGACACTACTATTTGATTATATGTGTAAATTGTAAGAAAGTAATTAAGTTGAAGAAAATCTAAGGATTTAAAGGCTTCGAGAGAATTGTCTTCATTTTTGAGGGAAAATCAAAGAAGTGTTGTGTTTTAAATGATAAATATTATGTTTGACCGCATCACATGGATGATTTGCGAGTGGAGTTATGCTTTTACCGCGTCGCATGTATGATTCACGAGCAGGGTAAATAGATGCATCTATGGTTCGTGCCGTTCTACGCTCGGCAGTGCACATTATACTTTTATTTTGGATCGGATCGAACATCCTCGGTGGTATTTATGTGTGATAATAGAACCAGAACCCTTATAATTCGTATGACTGATTGCTGGAAAGGTCACTAATTTAAATAAGGAAAGTGCCTAGTTTTATTAGTTTGATGAAAGGATTTCAAAAATTATTCTTATTTGAGCTTGTTGTTATCTACATACATTGTGAATTAAATATATTGAACTTCATGTTATTATATTTGCTGGCCCTAGTAAGTGTTAGAGTCGACCCCTCATTACTACTTCTGCAAGGTTAGGCGAGATACTTACTGGGTACATAATTTTATGTACTCATGATACACTTTTGTACTTGATTGTACAAGTTTTGAGGCAGGTGCATCTGGTCATCAGTCCGGCGCATAGAGTGGACTCCTCAGCTCAATACTTTTCGGTGAGCTGCCCTTTTAAGCCGATCTGCAGCAGCTGTAGTCTCTCTTTTGCCTTTATGTTCCTGTCTATTTCTTTTCCAGATAGTAGGATAGTATGGTTTTATATATTCTACTAGATTGCCCACACACTTGTGACACCAGGTCTTGACACACAACAACACCAACAACAATGACCCAGTATAATCCCACAAGTGGGGTCTGGGGAGGGTAATATGTACGCAGACCTTACCCCTACCCCGAAGGGTAGAAAGGCTGTTTCCAGGAGACCCTTGGCTCAAAAAAGCAATAGTAGCTGATATATTAGTACCATAAAAATGCATAATAAAAATTACAGCAATATATAAGAGATATGAAATACAGAATATGAAATATGAAATAGATGGCTGGTATAGTAAAACTAGAAGGTAAAGCCCTGCATCAATAGACGACCAATGACATTCTTAGTCTAACTCCTAACTGGCTAAGTCTCACTCTATTGTGCTGTAGAAATATTCACAACTCTCCCCTAACCTACAACCTTAATGCTCGACCTCTATAATTCCCTGTCAAGGGCCATGTCCTCAGTAATCCTAAGTCGCGCCATGTCCTGTCTGATCACCTCTCCCCAATACTTCTTAGGTCGTCCTCTACCTCTCCGCGTGCCCACTACAGCCAGTCGCTCACACCTCCTCACCGGTGCATCAGTGCTCCTCCTCTGAATGTGCCCGAACCATCTGAGTCTTACTTCCCGCATCTTGTCCTCCATGGGGGCCACACCCACCTTCTCTCGAATATCTTCATTCCTAATCTTATCCATCCTTGTATGCCCGCACATCCACCTCAACATCCTCATCTCTGCTACTTTCATCTTCTGGATGTGTGAGTTCTTTACCGGCCAACATTCAGTTCCATATAACATGGCAGGCCTAACCACTGCTCTATAAAACTTACCTTTTAGTAACGGTGGCACTTTCTTGTCACACAAGACTCCCGACGCTAACCTCCACTTCATCCACCCCACCCCTATACGGTGTGTGACATCCTCGTCAATCTCCCCGATCCCCTGAATAACCGATCCAAGGTACTTGAAACTACCTCTCTTGGGAATGACTTGAGAGTCAAGCCTCACTTCAACTCCCGCTTCCGTCGGCTCAACTCCAAATTTGCACTCGAGGTATTCCGTCTTCGTCCTGCTCAACTTGAAACCTTTAGACTCAAGAGCATGTCTCCAAATCTCTAGCCTCTCGTTGACGCCGCCTCGTGTCTCGTCAATTAGAATAATGTCATCAGCAAATAGCATGCACCATGGCACCTCCCCTTGAATATGATGAGTCAGTGCATCCATCACCAGGGCAAATAGGAATGGGCTGAGCGCAGACCCTTGGTGCAACCCCGTAATAACTGGAAAGTGTTCAGAGTCGCCTCCTACTGTCCTAACCCGAGTCTTAGCTCCATCATACATGTCTTTAATCACCCTAATATAGTTACTCGGGACCCCTTTATCCTCTAAGCAGCTCCATAAGACCTTCCTAGGAACCTTATCGTACGCTTTCTCCAGATCAATAAACACCATGTGGAGATCCTTCTTCTTATCTCTGTACTGTTCCACCATCCTCCTAATAAGGTGGATAGCTTCTGTGGTAGATCGTCCCGGCATGAACCCGAACTGGTTGTCTGAAATAGACACCGTCCTTCGCACTCTCATTTCTACCACTCTCTCCCAAACTTTCATGGTATGACTTAGTAATTTGATGCCCCTATAGTTGTTACAGCTCTGGACATCACCTTTGTTCTTATACAACGGGACCATTGTACTCCACCTCCACTCTTCAGGCATTCTATTAGTCTTGAATATAACACTAAACAATGCAGTAAGCCATTCCAAGCCTGCTTGACCCACACACCTCCACAGTTCAACCGGAATCTCGTCTGGCCCGGTAGCTCTACCCCTTCTCATCTTACGCATTGCCTCCATGACTTTATCGATCTCAATGTCCCTACAATTACTTAATTCATGGTGACTGTCGGCATTCCTCGATTCCCCAAGTATAATATCCTGATCCCCTTCTTCACTTAGAAGTTTATGAAAGTAGGTCTGCCACCTCCTCTTAATCTGGTCATCTCCCATCAAAACTTTGTCGTCATCATCTTTTATGCACCTCACTTGGTCCAGATCCCGAGTTGTCCTCTCTCTCGCCTTAGCGAGTCGGAATAACTTCTTCTCCCCACCTTTGTTCCTTAGTTCCTCATACAGACGAGCAAAAGCTGTCGTCTTAGCCTCCGTCACTGCCATCTTCGCCTCCTTCCTAGCTACCTTATACCTTTGACTGTTCTCTCTCTTCTCCTCCTCGTCAGTGCTCCCTACTAACCTTAGGTAAGCCGCCTTCTTTGCTTCCACTTTACCTTGGACAACTGCATTCCACCACCAATCTCCTTTGTGTCCACCATAGTGGCCCGTAGATATCCCTAACACCTCTCTCGCCGCCTTTCTTATACAGTCCGCCGTCGTCGACCACATTGTGTTTGTGTCCCCACTACTTCTCCAAGCTCCCATTGCCGATAACCTTCCTTCCAACTCTTTAGCTTTATCCTTAGTTAAGGCGCCCCACCTAATCCTGGGGCGTCCTTGTACTGACCTCTTCTTCCTCCTTATCCTAATACAAATGTCCATCACCAAAAGCCTATGCTGCGTTGAGAGGGTCTCACCTGGGATAACCTTGCAGTCCTCGCACAACCTTCTGTCGCATCTCCTGAGGAGGAGATAGTCAATCTGAGTCTTCGCCACCGAACTTTGGTAAGTAACCAAATGTTCATCCCGCTTCGTAAAACTCGAGTTTGCAATGACTAGATCGAAAGCCTTGGCAAAGTCCAACAGCGCAATGCCCCCTCCGTTCCGCTCTCCGAAACCAAATCCGCCATGCACCTCAGTGTACCCACCTGCAGATAACCCAATATGACCATTGAAATCTCCTCCTATGAATAACCTCTCAGAAGGCGGTATACTACGAATAATCTCATCCAACCCCTCCCAAAAGTTCCTTTTAATGTCCTCATCCAAGCCTGCTTGTGGTGCGTACGCGCTAACGACATTTAAAATACCCTCACCCACCACCAACTTAATAGTCATTAGTCTATCATTCACCCGCCTGACCTCTACCACGGACTCTCTAAGATGGCTATCTACCAGGATACCCACTCCATTCTTACCTCTCAGGACACCAGAGTACCACAACTTATACCCATCCACGTTTTTCGCCCTCGATCCGACCCACCTAGTCTCCTGGACACACGCTATATTAATCTTCCTCTTCTGCAGGATTTTCGCCAACTCTATGGATTTACTCGTTAGTGAACCTATGTTCCATGACCCGATTCTCAACCTATAGGCTCCCTTGCCCCCTCTACCTCCCCTGCTACCCGACCCACCCCCTGAACCCAGCCCCACACTCTGCCCCACCCGAGGACATGCCCTTATTCTATCATCCCAGACTGCAGCCACTACACCTACAACAATCTAGAGAAGACTCGCTAGTGCACAACGTACACAAATCAAACTAGAAGGAAACACGTGGTAACTAGTATCCTAGTTGAAAGGTTTAACTATTGCGAAGTAAAGTAACAGTAATTTAGCTAACACCAAAAGGGAAACAGTAAAACAGGAGGTACCAACTCCCGATAACAAAACCTGTGGCTGATTTGTTGTGCTCGATGTAGTTGTACGCTCACGCCCACTTCCTACCACCCTTGCTGACACTCGCCCAGGTTGCTCTCCTTTGCCAGTGCTCGTGCGCCCAACTTGTCTCCAATACTCCGAGAATTCCTGAAAACACAGAAAATACCACGACCCAAAAACTAGAAGGAGCTATCACTGCTACCACTGGTATAGTCCCAACAATATAAAATGTACCAAGAAAGGAGACACATACACTATATCTACACACACACATACACTATATTCATGTATCATCCGCATACGCAGTAAAAAATATCATAAACCAGAAAAGGCAATCAAAAAAGATTCCAAAGCAGTAAAAAAAGTTAACCTTTTACCTCAAACTGAATTAAATTTACAAACGTAACAACCTGAGAATTTCCCGAAGAAGGATTTGATTTTGATTCGTTATCAGCGAATTTGGTGTTCAAAACCCTAAATGCTTATTGATTTTACTTCTTACAGTGGAAATGGCGTTTTAAGTGGAATTTGAGATTTAGGGCTGTGTTGAGTTTTGTGCAGAAAATGGGGACGGAAAGCGAGAGGGAAATGTCAGAGAAAAATGTGTCTCCAGACTTAATTATTTCTATATTCCAGTTCTTTCAGCAGTAAATACCACAAAAATTATAGTAAAGGTAATTTTAGAAAATTGAGAGCATTCAAATCAAATTTGGTTGTTTCACCTGTTTTCTTTCTCTCACCGGCGACGGAACTGGAAAGCCAACGTCCAGTTGAATTAAATGATCTCTTTGGAGAAGATCTGACGGTCAAAAATGATCTCTTGACACACACATTAGTAGAATTATGATGTTTGGACTTGTCTTCATGATTGAGATTCACACTTATTTCTTTCATTTAAATATGTTTAAGTCCTTAAAACTATAAATTTCTTAAATCTATAATGGAAGTTATCACGTGTCAACTACATAAATGAGAATTTACTATTTGATTAGTGTTGGCTTGCCTAACAACGTTGTTGGGCACCATCACGGCCTAATATGAAATTTGGGTGGTGACACAACTAATGTAAAGCTCGGTATTACGATTATTTGTTTTTTCTTTCTTAATTATGGTAACAATATAATCTCTTGATTTTATTACTTGAATTTTCTTTCGTGATCAATATTAAAGAATACTAAACATGTCATTGTGATCTATCTTGTTTGAGCATATTAAATAATATTATTTTTATAAAATTCTTACTAAAACTTTGTTTTATGTCTCAAGTTCAAATATGTCTTATCCTTCTACATTTTTTTCTCTTTTTGTTCTTTGCTTATAGTTATTGTATTACTCATTACTTAGTATTGTCTACTGTCGATAATTTTTTATTCTTAAAATTTAATGTATTTTTATACTTCATCCTCTTACTCGGGACTCTTTTATCATTTAAATGTATCAATAATATTATATTATCTAGCTATTTAATTTATTTATTTAATCTAATTCAAAGTATAAGTATAATTCAAAGTATATATTTAAAGTCTAATATATAGTATTATCACATTTCATGTTTTTTTTTTTTGATAATTAAATCATTGTATTAACCACCAAAGTAAATATTTAAATTAGTAGGTCATCTCAACCTAACTTCCTTACTAGAACAAAAATACAACTGTCTCTATATCATCCTACCTCTTAATCTCCTTTTTATATTCTTCACTCTGACTAACTACTCAGTAATTACACTTTGTTAATAGGACACGAGTATATTCATGTGGTTTTTCATTAACTTGTCACTTCATTTAATATCAATATCAAAATATAATAGTATAAATAGATATGTAAATTTTTTATCGTGCATAAATATTTATTTTATTCTTAAAACTATTGCTCTAAATTCTTAAATTATTTCAATTAGTCAGTATTTTTTGTAAGTATTACATATTTATTTGATTTATCTCTAATTTATTTTTATTCTTCAATTTTTTTTGTTTTATCTATTATACTTCAGTTATGTGGCCTTATCCACAATACGACATTTCTTTGTAATCTACCAATGTAAAGTTTGGTGTTACGATTATTTATTTTAACTTTCTTAAGTCTGGTATATAATAGTCTATCATAAAACATGAAAGCTTAAAATGAAAAAAGAATGAAAAAAAAAAAGAGGGAGAGGGAGATAGAATATTTACATTAAATTTAGGATCGAGTTGATATTAATTAATAAATTATATTTTTTTCCTAAGTATTATTTGTTAATTTTATCCTAAAATCCAAATGACTTCTTATTAGTTTGCCGTTTGATTTCACCAAATTACAAACTATCCTCTTATTTTATGTATATAAAAATATTGATATAGATATATAAATATAATTTATTAATTCAAAAAATTTTGTTGCAATTTTTATTAGCTTTGTCCTAATTTTGCTATGTGTCTTACTCTTATGTTGTTACTCGGCTTAACCACATTGTAAATTACCATTCTCTATTAAAACAAAATTTTAGAATATAAATATAGATAAATAATGACTGTGCATATGTGTGTGTGGTGTGTGTGTATGTGTGTATCATATCAGTCAAATTAAATATTTGATTATTAAATAAACACCTAAATTAAAGGGATAATATTATATAAACTAAACCTTGAGTTGAAAATATATCATGAACAAAAATCAGTCCAAATTCACTCCTTTCGTTTATCACTTGGACCAAAATTAAAGGGAGAATCTTTCTTAAATAGAACTTTTATTATAGAAATATTTCTCGAACAATTTAGATTAGATTTTGTCATAATCTTGGTAATTTATATTAGATTTTATCATAAAATCTATTTAAATTTTGTTTTAAAAGTACCAAATGATTTTTTCTCAATATGCCACTTCGCTTAACCTCATGTTTCACTACCTTCATTTTAATATAACTAGTATTAGTACTCGCGTGGATACACGGACACTAATCATGTCAAATATTTAAGTTATTTGGATTGTATGTAAATAATCTTAAAATTTACACTTTCTCAGTAAATATAGATAATCATTGGATATTAACTATATGAAAACAATTAACCATTTCTTCTATATATATTTTTATTGATAACATTCTTTCCGGTGTCATTGGATCCTAAAAATAGTCAGGAAGCAAAATAATAACTCATATTTATGGCAAAACAATCAAATATTGAGACAATGAATGACTCTTTGGATAGGACTTAACTCTTTTACTACTACTTGAACTCTTATTTTGTGTGTTGATATCTCTTAAAAAATATTTCTTTCTTAAAATTTAAATTTCTAAAATATTATTTTTCAATAATAACTATTTTTATAATAATGTAATTAAAATATTATTCTTAATTCAAAACTCATTTTAGTTGGCTATCTAAAAATATAAAAGATTCTTTAGCTAGTGAATTTTTTTATTCCATTTTGATATTTGACATTAACCATGTTAAATATCTGAGTTATTTGAATTATATGTAAATATCCTTAATATTTAAACCTTTTAAATAATTATATATAATCGTCAGATATTAATTAAGAAACATTACATGAAAAAAGACTAATATTTTCTCAATTCTCGTAGTGATAATTTTATTTTTGCACTATTTTCATAGGGGTCATTGGAACCTAAAAATAGCCACAAAGTGAAATAATAACTCATATTTATGGCAAAGCACAAAGGTTGACATTATATAAATGATTCTTTGATTACGATGTTGTCACAACCCAAAATTCACTAAGGGTCGTGATGACGCCGGACACCATTGTCAGGAAAGCCAACACTAAATAATTAGTAATTTCTTGTTTTAGATATTTCTGAATTCACTTCTTTTATACATTTAAACAATAAGGAATAGATTTCCATTGAATAAATAATGATAGCTTTTAAGATTTCAAAATACTGACTACTTCCATAGACATCCCAGAACCCGGTGTCACAAGTGCATGAACATTTACTAGGGAATAAAATAAAATACAGTAACTGTCCAGAATACAAGTGGACAGAAATGAAAATACAGTGCAATTCTCTGAAGAAGACTCTGCTGACTACGGTCGTCTCGATAAATGCAACTCACCTAAGTCTCCGTATCAACCATGCCTCTATGCCACTAAGCCACTATCCATACATGAACCTGTGCAACAAAAATGCACAACAAGTGTAGTATGAGTACGAAAACAACGTGTACCCAATGAGTATCCCGTCTAATCTCGAAGAAGTAGAAGCGAGAGGTCGACTTCGACACTTACTAGTGGTCCAATAGTAATATATTATTAAATGTGAATAATCATGGATTTATTAAGAACGACGGTAATTTCAAATAAGTCACGAACAGGTAAAAGTTCCTTCTTATATTAAAAGTCTACGGGTTTATAATCTATTAATTTTCAATTATCTCAAGTCATGGAGAGCAAGTATCACTATCAATAAATCTCAAGGCAAGCAATACAAGCATGCGCAAATCATGCTGAGGTCGTACGGCCCGATCCAACAATATTTAAACTGTGTACAGTCAGAGGGTCGAATGGCGCGAACCATAGATGCATCTATTTAATCTGCTGAGGCGTTCGGCCCATTTCGAAATTTAACACATACAGACAGTCAATCAAGAAATCAATAGGGAACAATTATCCAAAGAAAAGCCAATTTTCATTTAACAATTTTATAAAAAGAAGTTAAATCCTTTTAGAAGTTCATTTACCAATTCGATAGGATTTAAGCAATTCATTTGTCAACAAGGTTAAAAATACTCCAAGTATAGCATGCTTTTGGGTCCTAGACTACCCGGACTTACACATAATAGTAGCTACGCATGGACTCTCGTCACCTCGTGCGTACGTAGCCCCCACAAATAGGAGCACATAACCAATTATTTCACCTATGAGGACAATTCACTCTTACAAGGTTAGAAAGGAGACTCACCTCGCTCCGAAGATCCGTAACCGGCATTCCACGCCCTTCCGAAGACTCGAATCGATGCATAATGCTCCAAAACTAGCCAATATTTATGCAAATCCATTAATATGTGTTCAATTACTCATTAAAATCCAATTTATAGCAATTTCTAACCCCGATCGAAAAGTTGACAAAATTGCCCTCGGGCCCACGTGCCCGGATTCCGAAATTTTTTGAAGATAAAGTTTACTCATGAACTCACGAACTCAAATTTATGATTTTCTCCTAATTTCATACCCAAAATCATGGTTAAATTCCAAGAATATCAATTTTCTAGGTTTCCCCTCAAACCCCAGGTTTCTACCAATTTCCATGTTCAAATCCGTACATAATCATGTATATAACTAAGAACTAGCATAAATTACTTACCTCATGCTGGGTGGTGAAAATGGCACCTCAAAGTTACTCCAAAATTGGCTCCAATGGAAGAAATGGGGTTGAAATGAACCCAACCCCCGATTTAAAAGAACCTCACTACCTCCAGCATTTCCGCACCTGCGGTCCCTTGACCGTTTCTGCGGTTCCGCAGGTGCGGCCTTTCTACCGCTCCTGCGGTTTCTCACCAGGCCCCCTTTTCCACTTCTGTGCCTCAACCACCGCAGGTGCAGTCCCACTTCTGAGGCTACATGACCGCTTCTGCGGTCTCATCACTTCTGATCAAAATCGCGTCTGCGCCCCTCCTAGCTGCTTTTGTGGCTCCGCACCTGCGGCCCAATTCACGCAGGTGCGGTTACACCAAAAGGCAGAGGCTTCAGCTCTTCCTGCAAATTCTAATTCGATCCATTAACCATCCGAAATCTACCCGAGGCCCCCGAGACCCCAACCAATCATACCAACCAGTCCCAAAACACGTTACGGACTTGCTCGAGGCCTCAAATCATATCAAAAAACGCTAAAATCATGAATCAACTCCCAATCCAAGCTTAAGGAACTCTAGAATTTCAAACTTCTACATTCGATGACGAAACTTATCAAATCACATCCGATTGACCTCAAATTTTGCACACAAGTAATATTTGACATTATAGACCTACTCCAACTTCCAGAATTGGATTCCGACCCCGCAATATAAAAAATTCCACTTCCGGTCAAACTTCTCAAAAACTTTCAAATTTCAATCTTTAGCCAAATGACTCCAAAATGACCCCCGACCTCAAAATTTGTAACGACTCGGCCGGTCGTTTTGAGCTCTAGCATGTCGTTCAGCAGTCTGAGGCCATGAGCAGCTTCATTTCAGGTATTATGACTTGTACATGTGGTCGGAATTGAATCTCGGGAAGTTCAGGGTCGATTTGGAAAGAGAATTTTCATTTCAGAAGCTTAAAGTTGAAAGAAATTAACTAGGATTAGATTTTTGAGTAAACGAACTTGGGATTATGATCTGAAAGTTCCAGCAGATTCGTATGATGATTTCGGACAGGGGCGTATGCCCGGATAAGGTTTTGGATGACCCGGGAGCGTTTTAGCACCTATTGTGGAAGTTAGCATTTTTGAAGAAATTTCATAAGTTTGGCTTGAAGTGCATTTCAGTGTTATCGATGTCCGTTTGGGATTTCGAGTCTAGGAGTAGCTCCGTATGGTGATTCGGCTGTTAGGAGCACGATCGGAAGTGAATTTGGAGATCAGTGGGTCATTTTGGAGTCATTTGGCTAAAGATAGAAATTTGAAGGTTTTTGAGAAGTTTGACCGGGAGTGAACTTTTTGATATCGGGGTTGGAATTTGATACCAAAAGTTGGAGTAGGTCCGAAATGTTGAATATGACTTGTGTGCAAAATTTGGGGTCAATCGGACGTGATTTGATAGGTTTAAACATCGAAAGTAGAAGTTTGAAATTCTAAAGTTCATAAAGCTTGGATTGGATGTCGATTCTAGATTTTAGCGTTGTTTGATATGATTTGAGGCCTCGAGAAAGTTCGTAATGTGTTTTGGGACTGGTTGATGTGATTGGTTGGGGTCCCGGGGGCCTCGGGTGGATTCCGGGTGGTTAACTGATCGAAAATGGGATTTTTGAGAAGAGCTGAAGGTTGCTGCTTCTGTCATAACCGCACCTGCGGTTGGTGGACCGCAGGTGCGAGACCGCAAAAACTGTCCTTGCATCGCAGAAGTGGCCCAAGCAAGCCAGGTCAGGAACCGCAGAAGCGGCTCCTAAGCCGTAGATGCGGATCCGCAAATGCGGCCTCCAGACCGCAGAAGCAGTCCTAGCCTTCTCTCCCCATTTAGTAGATGCGGTCATCTTCTCGAAGATGCGGGACCGCAGATGCGAAAATCGCTGAGGCAGTGAGTTCTTTTAAAAATCGGGAGATGGTCATTTTTCTTCCATTTTTCTTTTGGTATGGGCGATTTTGGAGAGCTTCAAGAGGGGATTTTCATCATCAATGATAAGGTAAGCTAACCCACCTATATTGAGTTAAATAAATCGATTTTGTGTGGATTTAGCATGTAAATGGGTAGAAATTTGGAGGTTTGAGGAAAACCTAGAAAATTAGATAATCTTGGATTTTGACCACGATTTTGGGTATGGAATTAAGAGAAAATCATATATTTGAGTTCGTGAGCTCATGGGTAAACCTTATCTTAGAAAAATTTCGGAATCCGGGCATGTGGACCCGAGGACAATTTTGTCAACATTTCGATCGGGGTTAGGAATTGTTATAAATTGGATGTAATGAGTAATTGAGCATATATTAATGGATTTGCATAATTATTGGCTAGTGTTGGAGCGTTGTGCATCAATTTGAGTCTTCGAAATGGCGTAGAATGCCGGTTATGGATCTTCGGAGCGAGGTGAGTCTCCTTTCTAACCTTGTAAGAGGGAATTGTCCCCATAGGTGAAATAATTAGTTATGGCTCCTATTTATGGGGGCTACGTACGCACGAGGAGATGAGAGTCAGTGCGTAGCTACTATTATGTTTAAGTCCGAGTAGTCTAGGACTTAAAAGCATGCTATACTTGGAATATTTGTAATCTTATTGACATTTGAATGGCTTAAATCCTATCGAATTGGTAAATGAATTTCTAAAAGAATTAAACTTCATTTTTCTTAAATCATGAAAAGAGAATTGGCTTTTATTGGATTAAACATTTCCCGATAAACTCTTAATTGGCTGTTTGACTGTGTGTATCTATGTGTGCCCGCGTCGTATGTATGATTCGTGAGCGGGGTATCTGTTTATTTATGTTGACCGCGTCACATGTATGATGCGCGAGCGGGGTAATAGATGCATCTATGGTTCGCGCCATTCGACCCTGGCAGTGCACATTTTATATTTTTGTTGGATCGGGCCGTACGACCTCGGCGTGATTTGCACATGCTTGTATTGCTTGCCTTGAAACTTATTGAAGTTGTTGTTGCCTCTTCCTGGTTTAAGAAGATATGTACGAATGACGAAAAGGAATTTGGAAATTTCCTATAAAAGAAAGAATTGTTTATTTGCTTCAACCTATCGAATTATAATCATGTTATAAAAATCCACGGTTTAATATATATTATGGATATCACATTATTGGACCATTAGTAGGTGTCGAAGTTGGCCTCTCGTCTCTACTTCTTCCAGATTAGACGGGATACTCATTGGGTACACGTTGTTTTGATACTCATACTACACTCTTGTGCATTTTTGTTGCACAGGCACATGCATCACTAGTGGCCTAGTGGGCGTAGCAGCATGGTTGATACGGAGACTTCGGTAAGCTGCATTTCCCGAGACGATCCCGAAGCCAGCAAGCCTCCTTCAGATTACTGTATTTACTTTCTGTCCAATTTGTTCCGGACGGCTGTTGTATTATATTGTTTTCTAAAGATAGCTCATGCACTTGTGACACCGAGTTCTGGGATGGTTATAAGATTGTTTAATATTAAGTTTGTTAAAGACATCATGGTTATTTCTGTAAATTTCATTATTTGTTATTTAATGTATAAAAAAATGATTTCAACAAGTGCTAAAAATTGGAATTTAAATAAGTATTTTGGTTGGCTTGCCTGACAGTGGTGTCCGGCGCCATCACGACCCTTAGTGGATTTTGGATCGTGATAGAATTCACTTCCGATTGCGCTCCCAACACCAGAATCACCATATGGAGCTATTCCCAGACTCGGAATCCCAAACGGACATCGATAATGTTGAAATTCACTTCAACCCAAACTTATGAAATTCTTCCAGAATGCTAACTTCCACAATAGGTACTGAAATGTTCCCGGGTCTTCCAGAATCTGATCCGGACATACGCCCTAGTCCGAAATCATCATACGAACCTGCTGGAACCTTCGAATCCCGATTTTGAGGTCGTTTACTCAGAAATCCAATCTTAGCTAATTCTTTCAACTTAAAGCTTCCGAAATGAGAATTCTCTTTCCAAATCAACTCTAAACTTCCCAGAATTTGATTCCGACCATGCGTACAAGTCATAATACATAAAGTGAAGCTGCTTATAGCCTCAAGCTGCTGAACGACGTCCTAGAGCTCAAAACGACCGGTCGGGTCATAACAGACGCGACTCTTATACTACGATTTGAACTCTTATTTGGTATGATTTTATCTTTCAAAAAATATTTCTATTTAGAAATTTTAATTTCTAAAACTTTATATATATTATAATAATGATTATCTTTATAATGATACAAGTGAAGATATTATCGTTAATTTAAAATTCACTTTAATCGGTTATCTAAAATTTAAATGATTATTTGGCCGGAGCTATTTTAGTATGACTCCACTTTAAGTTTATCGATATCTCTATCCCCACAATTTGAATTTGTAATACACTATATATACAAAAAAAAATTGTTCTTTGAGTCATTAAATGTTAAATTAGCTGATTATTATTATAAAACATTGCATATATTGTCTTAAAATTGTCAAGTAATTTATTTTTCGATACCATACTTGGCTTAACCTCAATGCAAACTACTCAAATTGCATTCCAATTCAAATTCTAATATCATATCAGTTTGTTAGTAATAGTGAGTTTTTTAAAATGACACATAATGTAAATTAAAAAAAATATTCTGTGATGACCCAAAAGGCCATCACTTGTTTTAAAAGAAAATTCTACGTTTTGAGGCCTTAAAAACCTCTTTCGGAATCACCTCGATTTGCGTGCATAGTCCGGGCGCGTAGCCGGAAAGTCATTTTGTGAAAATCTATGAAAAATGATGAATTTTGCCTTTAAAATGAGTTTCAGTTGACTTCGGTCAACATTTTGGGTAAACGGACCCATACTCGTGATTTGACAGTCCCGGAGGGTTCGTAGGAAAATATGGGACTTGGGCGTATGTACGGAATCGAATTCTGACGTCCCAAGCTCGAGAAATAAATTTTTGAAAGAAATTGTTTTGCTGAATTAATTATGAAGCAAAGAAGAGAATTTATGTTTGAAACCATTGGTATCGGGCCCGTATTTTGGTTTCGGAGCCCGATACAGGTCTTATATATGATTTGAGTCGAACCTGTGAAATTTGGTAAGAAACGAACTTGAAATGACGTGAATCGGATCATATTTGAGAAAATTGGAAAATTTGAAGTTCTTAAGAAATTTCATGATATGCTGCTAAATTCATAGTTGTTGATGTTATTTTAGTGATTTGAATGCACGAGCGAGTCCGTATGATGGTTTTAGGTTGGTGTGCATGTTTGGTTTGGAGCCCCGAGGGCTCGGGTGAGTTTTGGATGGGCCACAGGGTGGATTTTGGACTTAAGAAATTGCAGATTTCAGTTGTTGCATTGCAGGCCTGCATTTGCGCCTGGCTCACAAATGCGAAGGCTATGTCACAAATGCAAAAATAGCCCAGGCCAGCCTACCTCGCAAATGCGAGGGATTTATTGCAAATGCGACCCCCCCCCCCCGTTTTTGCCAGTCGTCGCAAATGTGACATACTGTTCGCAATTCCCACTCCGCAAATGCGAAAGCTTCTTCACAAATGCGAACTTAGCAGAAGTCTGGGTTCGCAATTGCGACATCTACAACCTGCAATTTTATAACTTAGCCGAAAATCATTCATTTTTCACACTCTTTTAAAACCAAAACACTCTTGGGTGATTTTTCAAAGACAATTCTTCTTCCAAATCGATTGTAAGACAATTTTATCTCATATTCTTCAATCATTAATATCTTTTCACATGATTTCAACTCAAAATCAATGATTTTCGTGGGGGAAATTCAGTGTTTTGGGTAGAACCTAAGTTTTTCAAAAATTGGGGATTTGGACCTCAATTTGAGGTCTGATTTCAAAATAAATTATATATTTGAGTTCGTGGGGGAATGGGTAATCAGGTTTTGGTTCGAACCTCGGGTTTTGACCATGTGGGCCCAGGGGCAATTTTTTAATTTTTGGGTAAAATTTTAGAAACTCATTTTCATGCATTAGAATTGATTCATTTAGCGTTTATTGATGTAGTTAAGTAACTTGTGGCTAGATACGAGTAATTGGTGGTGGAATCAAGGGGTAAAGTGATAGTTGAGGCTTGAATTGTGTTCGTGGCATCGAGGTAAGTGTTTGGTCTAACCTTAGCTGGAGGGATTAGGAGTCGAGTCCTATTTGCTACGTGTTAATCGTGGAGTACGACGTATAAGCATGGTGACGAGTATCTATACGTCGGAGTCAAGCATGCCCGTAAGTTTTGTATTGTAATTGTTATGACTCTGTTGTGGTTTATTGTGCTTTACATGTTATTATCATTATTGTTCCCTTGCCGGGATGTTTGTTTTGATATTATTGTTCCCTTGCCGAGATGTTGTTGAAATATTATTGTTCCCTTGCAGGGATGTTGCTATATTGCTCTTGTTCCCTTGTCGGGATGTTGTTATATTGCTCTTGTTCCCTTACCGGGATTTTTTTGTGATTGTTGTTGATTTGTAACTGGGATCGGGTTGCACGCCGCCTCAGAAATATATTAAATGGGATTGGGTTGCACACCGCCACAGAAATATATGAAATGGGAGCGGGTTGCACGCCTACAGTAAGATATATGAAATGGGATCAGGTTGCACGCCTGCAACAAGATATGTGAAATGGGAGCGGGTTGCACGCCTGCAACAAGAAATATGAAATGGGATCGGGTTGCACGCCTGCAACAAGATATATTAAATGGGATCGGGTTGCTCGCCTGCAACGAGATACATGAAATGGGATCTGGTTGCACGCCTGCAACGAGATACAAGAAATGGGATCGGGTTGCATTCCTACAACAAGATGTGATATGAAAGTGAATTCTGCATTTGTTTTCCTTATCCTTGTTAGTAATTGGATTTTGGTTTCTTTATATTCCTCTTGATATTCTGTTGTTATCTGTTATTCCCTGAAGCATGTTTTCACCCTCCCATCTTTAACTGTAATTATCTACTTTTATTCTTCCACTATATATGATTTAATTACACATGTTTATTTGGTAGTCTGGCCTAGCCTCGTCACTACTTCGCCGAGGTTAGGTTAGGCACTTACCTGCATAGGGGGTCGGTTGTGCTGATACTATACTCTGCACTGTGTGCAGATACTGATACCGGAGTGCTTGGACCGTAGTGAGGGTACTGTCTTTAGCTCACACAGGCGACCTGAGGTAGTTCTATAAACGTCCGCGGGCCTTGGCGTCACCTCCTATCTTTCCTTTATCCTGTTTCCTTCACTTATTTTAGAAACAGTGTATCTCTTATCTTTCAGATTTTGTATGTGGTATTCTTAGACCATTTGTGAAACTGTGACACCAATTTTGGGTAGTCGATGCTTAAGTAGTTGTATTGGATACATATTCAAATAGTTCATTGCTTTTCTTCAGCTTATTGTTAATTCCGTTATCTACACGTTATTTCTTTATAATTGTTAAAGAATATGAAAGGGGTAAAAAGGTAATTGGTTCGAACAGTCAGCTTGCCTAGCTCACATTAGTAGGCGCCATCACGACTCCCGAGGGTGAGAAATCCGGGTCGTGACAAGTTGGCATTAGAGCTCTAGGTTACATGGGTCTCATATTTCATAGACAAGCTTAGTAGAGTCTGAGGGATCGGTACAGAGACATCTGTATTAATCCCCAGAGGCTACAGAGTTAGGAAAAACTTCATATTTATTCTTTCTTGTCGTGCGGCTTGGTTTCTTAATGCTTATTGAATTTCTACTCTACCCTTTCGCGAATGGCGAAGTCACGTACCGCTTCTTCAGCCGAGTATCAGCACCGACTGGTGATAGATCAACTATATCTTCGGAGGCTTTGTGGAGGTTGGATATGTTTCACCAAGCTCTTCACTACCAATTTCAGTGGTGCATCTTCTGAAGATCCCCAGGATTATCTAGACAGCTGTCATGAGGTTCTTAGGAACATGGGGATAGTGGAGACCAATGGGGTCAATTTTGCTACTTTTTGCTTGTTTGGATCTGCCAAGACTTGGTGGAGAGATTATTGCTTGGCTAGACCAGCCGGATCACCAGTTAGAGTAGTTTACTCAGCTATTTCTGGAGAAGTTTCTCCCCATCACTTAGAGAGAGGCCTATCGGAGGCATTTGAGCGTCTCCAGCAGGGTTCTATGACCGTTGCTCAGTATGAGACCAGATTCATTGACTTGGCTCGTCATGCTCTTATCATACTTCCCATCGAGATAGAGAGGGTGAGGAGGTTCATTGAGGGACTTATTCGGCTTCAGATGGCCAAGAAGATAGGGAGTGATATTTCTTTCCAGGAGGTGGCCAATATGGCCAGGAGAGTTGAGATGGTTCTATCGCAAGGAGGTGGTCAGGGGTCTGATAGGAGGCCTCATCATTTAGGCCGATTCAGTGGTACCTCGTCTGGAGGTAGAGATTCGTATGGTAGAGGCCATCATCCTAGGCCTTTTCAGTCAGCACTTCAGGTTTCTCACGGTGCTTTAAGTGGCCGTGGTTCTCATATGCAGTATTCTGATCACTAGACCTACAGTGCACTACCAGCTCCTATTAGTGCACCATCGCTTCAGAGTTTCATTAGCCCCAACAGATGAGGGCTTGTTTTACTTGTGGTGACACGAGGCACATTGCTAGGTATTGTCCTCGAACATCAAGCAGCTCGCAACATCAAGGTTCTCGTGCCATGGTTTAGGCACCGAGTGTTCCACATCCCGCCAGCCAGCTAGAGGTAGGGGTAGAGGTGGAGGTAGAGGTATTAGAGGTGGAGCTCAAGCCGCTAGAGGTGGAGGCCAGCCAGTAGCAGACCATCCTAGAGATGTAGTTCAGGGTGGTGGGGCTCAGCCCCGATGTTATGCTCTTCCAACCAGGCCCGAGGTTGAGGCTTCCGATACAGTTATCACAGGTACTGTTCTGGTTTGTAGCAGAGATGCTTCAGTTTTATTTGATCCGGGATCTACATACTCCTATGTGTCATCTTATTTTGCACTGTATCCGGTCATGCCTAGTGATTCTTTGAGTGCTCATGTTTATGTGTCTACACCGGTGGGTGATTCTATTGTGGTAGATCGAGTCAATCATTTGTGTGTAGTTGTGATTGGAGGTCTTGAGACTCGTGTAGATTTGCTTCTTCTAGATATGGTTGATTCCGATGTCATATTGGGGATGGACTGGTTATCACCTTATCACGCTATTTTCGACTGTCATGCCAAGACTATGACCTTCGCCTTACCGTATTTACCTCGTTTAGAGTGGAGAGGGACTCCTGGTCATTCTACTCGCAGTGTTATCTCTTATATAAAGGCTCGGTGTATGGTCGAGAAGGAGTGTTTGGCCTATGTTTGTGATTCTAGTGCTGAGGTTCCTTCTATTGATTCTGTGTCTGTTGTTCATGAGTTTCCTGAGGTATTTCATTTAGAGCTGCCGGGTATGCCACCCGACAGGAATATTGACTTTTGCATTGATTTGGCTCCGGGCACTCAGCCCATTTCTATCCTGTCGTATCATATGGCCCCACCTGAGTTGAAAGAGTTAAAGGAGAAATTGCAAGAATTGCTTGAAAAAGGCTTCATTAGACCTAGTATCTCGCCTTGGGGTGCGCCGGTGTTGTTTGTTAAGAATAAGGACAGATCGATGAGAATTTTTATTCATTACCGGCAGTTGAACAAGGTTACAAATCAAGAATAAGTATCCATTGCTGAGAATTGATGATTTGTTTGATCAACTTCAGGGTACCAAGGTATTTTCAAAGATTAACTTGAGATCTGGATACCATCAGTTGAGGATTAGGGCATCCGATGTCCCTAAGATAGTTTTCCGCACTCGGTACGGGCATTATGAGTTCTTGGTGATGTCATTCGGGTTGACAAATACCCCAGCAACTTGTATGGATTTGGTGAACCGAGTGTTTAGACCTTACCTGGATTCGTTCGTGATAGTCTTCATTGATGACATTTTGATCTATTCCCGTAGCCGGGAGGAGCACGTGCAGCATCTTAGAGTGATTCTTCAAACTTTGAGGGATAGTTGGTTGTATGCTAATTTTTTGAAGTGTGAGTTCTGGATGAGCTCAGTTGCATTCCTGGGTCATGTTGTATCAACAGAGGGTATTCAAGTTGATCCGAAGAAGATTGAGGCAGTCAAGAACTGGCCTAGACCAGCATCAGCTACAGAGATCCAGAGTTTCTTGGGATTGGCGGGCTACTATCGTCAGTTTGTTGAGGGGTTTTTATCTATCGCAGCCCCATTAACCAGGTTGACCCAGAAGGGTGCCCAGTTCAGATGGTCAGATGAGTGTGAGGCGAGCTTTCGGAAGCTCAAGACAGCTCTGACTATGGAACCGGTGTTGGTTTTGCCCACAATTTCAAGGCCTTATATAGTTTATTATGATGCATCTCGTATTGGACTTGGTGCGGTGTTGATGCAGGATGGCAAGGTCATTGCCTATGCTTCGCGACAGTTAAAGATTCATGAGAAGAACTATCCGGTTCATGATTTGGAGTTAGCAACCATTGTTCACACATTGAAGATTTGGAGGCATTATTTGTATGGCGTGGCATGTGAGGTGTTCACGGATCACAAGAGTCTGCAGTATTTGTCCAAGCATAAGGAGCTAAACTTGAGGTAGAGAAGGTGGTTGGAGCTATTAAAGCACCACGATATCTCCATCTTATATCATCCGGGAAAGGCCAATCTGGTGGCCGATGCTTTGAGTAGGAAGTCAGCCAGTATGGGCAGTCTTGCTTATATTCCGGTCGGTGAGAGACCGATTGCTTTGGATGTTCAGGCTTTGGCCAATCAGTTTGTGAGGCTGGATGTTTCTGAGCCCAGTTGTATGTTGGCTTGCACAGTTGCCCGTTCTTCTTTATTAGAGCGTATTCGAGATCGGCAGTATGATGATCCTCATTTGTGTGTCCTCCGATACTCAGTGCAGCACGGAGGTGCCAAGCAGGTTACCTTAGGAGATGATAGAGTTTTGAGATTGCAGAGTCGAGTTTGTATGCCTAATGTGGATGGGCTTCGAGAGTTGATTTTAGAAGAGGCCCATAGTTCCTAGTACTCTATTCATCCGGGCGCCGCGAAGATGTATCAGGATTTGCGGCAGCATTATTGGTGGAGAAGAATGAAGAAGGACATCATTGCATATGTGACTCGATGTTTGAATTGTCAACAGGTTATGTACAAGCATCAGAGGCCTGGTGGTTTGTTCCAGAAGATTGAGATTCTTGAGTGGAAGTGGGAGCATATCACTATGGACTTTGTTGTTGGACTCCCACGGCTCAGAGCAAGTTTGATGCAGTGTGGGTTATTGTTGATAGGCTGACTAAGTCAGCACATTTCATTCCTGTGGCAGTCTCCTATTCTTCCGAGAGGTTAGCTGAGATCTATATCTGGGAGATAGTTCGCCTTCATGGTGTACCCGAGTCTATCATTTTAGACCAAGATACGTAGTTTACCTCCCATTTCTAGAGAGCAGTTCAACGAGAGTTGGGCACACGGGTTGAGTTGAGCACAACATTTCATCCTCAGACGGACGTGCAGTCCGAGCGGACTATTCAGATTTTGGAGGATATGCTCCGAGCTTGTGTCATTGACTTTGGAGGCTCGTAGGATTAGTTTTTTCCTTTAGCAGAGTTTGCTTACAACATAAGCTACCAGTCGAGTATCCAGATGGCTCCGTATGAGGCTCTGTATGGTAGGAGGTGTCGGTCGCCGGTTGGATGGTTTGAGCCGGGAGAGGCTCGATTGTTGGGTACGGATCTAACTTAGGATGCCTTGGACAAGGTTAGGATCATTCAGTGGCTTCGTACAACTCAGTCCAGGCAAAAGAGTTATGCCGACCGTAAGGTTCATGATTTGGCATTCATGGTCGGTGAGTGGGTATTGCTTCGAGTGTCGCCTATGAAGGGCGTGATGAGATTTGGGAAAAAGGGCAAGCTTAGCCCTAGGTTCATTGGCCCTTTTGAGATTCTTGATCGAGTGGGAGAGGTGGCTTACAGGCTTGCATTGCCGCCGAGCTTATCATCCGTGCATCCAAGGTTTCATGTGTCCATGCTTCGGAAGTATCACGGCGATCCATCCCATATGTTAGATTTCAGCACTGTCCAGTTGGACAAGGACTTGTCTTATGAGGAGGAGCCGATAGCTATTTTAGACTGGTATTGACCTGGGAGTTTGAGTCCAATATGTGGAGCCGTTATCCCCATCATTTCCCCGACTCAGGTACTTTCTTCTTATGTCCGTTCGAGGATGAATGGTTGTTTTAGAGGTGGAGAATGTGATTACCCAAAAGGCCATCATTTGTTTTAAAAATAAATTCTTCATTTCGAGGCTTTAAAAACCTCTTTCGGCATCACCTCGATTTGCATGCACAGTCCCGGCGTGTAGCCCAAAAGTCATTTGTGAAAATCTGAAAACAATAATGAATTTTGCCTTTAAAATGAGTTTGAGTTGACTTCGGTCAACATTTTGGGTAAACGGACCCGGAACTGTGATTTGACGGTCCCGGAGGGTTCGTAGGAAATGGGACTTGGGCGTATGCCCGAAATCGAATTCCGAGGTCCCAAGCCCGAGAAATGAATTTTTGAAAGAAATTATTTTGCTGAATTAATTATGAAGTAAAGAAGAGAATTTATGTTTGAAACAATTGGTATCGGGCCCGTATTTTGGTTTCGGAACCCGATACAGGTCGTATATATGATTTGAGTCGAACCTGTGAAATTTTGTAAGAAACGGACTTGAAATGACGTGAATCGGATCGTATTTGAAAAAATTGGAAAATTTGAAGTTCTTAAGAAATTTCATGATTTTGATGCTAAATTCATATTTGTTGATGTTATTTAGTGATTTGAATGTACGAACGAGTCCGTATGATATTTTTAGGTTGGTGTGCATGCTTGGATTGGAGCCCCGAGGGCTCGGGTGAGTTTTGGATAGGCCACGGAGTGGATTTTGGACTTCAGAAATTGTAGATTTCAGCTGTTGCATTGAAGGCCTGCAGGCTTTGCAAATATGCGAAGCCTGTCTCGCAAATGCAAAGGCTATGTCGCAAATGTGAAAATAGCCTAGGCCAGCCTACCTCGCAAATGCGAGGGATTTATCCCCCAGTTTTTGCCAGCCGTCGCAAATGCGTCGTACTGTTCGCAATTCCCACTTTGCAAATGCGAAAGCTTCTTCACAAATGTGAACTAAGCAGAAGTCCGGGTTCGCAATTGCGAACCCTGGTTGCAATTGCGACATCTGCAACCTACAATTTTATAACTTAGCCGAAAATCTTTTATTTTTTACACTCTTTCAAAACCAAAACACTCTTGGGCGATTTTTCAAAGACAACTCTTCTTCCAAATCGATTGTAAGACAATTTTAACTCGTTGTCTTCAATCATTAACATCTTTTCACATGATTTCAAGTCAAAATCAATGATTTTCATGGGGGAAATTGGGTATTTTGGGTAGAACCTAGGTTTTTCAAAAATTGGGGATTTGGACCTCGATTTGAGGTCCGATTTCAAAACAAATTATATGTTTGAGTTCTTAGGGGAATGGGTAATCGGGTTTTGGTTCGAACCTCGGATTTTGACCATGTGCACCTGGGGCGATTTTTGACTTTTTGGGTAAAACTTTAGAAAACTCATTTTCATGCATTAGAATTGATTCATTTAGTGCTTATTGATGTAATTAAGTAACTTGTGGCTAGATACGAGCGAATTGGTGGTGGAATCAAGGGGTGAACCGATAGTTGAGGCTTGAATTGTGTTCGTGGCATCGAGGTAAGTGTTTGGTCTAACCTTAGCTTGAGGGATTATGGGTCGACTCCTATTTGTCACGTGTTAATTGTGGAGTACGACGTATAGGCATGGTGACGAGTATCTATACGTCAGTGTCAAGCATGCTCGTGAGTCTTGTATTGTAATTGTTATGACCCCGTTGTGGTTTATTACACTTCACATGTTATTATCATTATTGTTCCCTTACTGGGATGTTTGTTTGATATTATTGTTCCTTTGTTGGGATGTTGTTGAAATATTATTGTTCCCTTGCCGGGATGTTGTTGTATTGCTCTTGTTCCCTTGCCATGATTCTTTTGTGATTGTTGTTGATTTGTAACTAGGATCAGGTGGCACGCCGCCATGGAAATATATGAAATGGGAGCGGGTTGCACACCTGCAACAAGATATATGAAATGGGAGCGGGTTGCACGCTGGCAACGAGATATATGAAATGGGAGCGGTTTGCACGCCTGCAACGAGATATATGAAATGGGATCGGGTTGCACGCCTGCAACGAGATATATGAAATGGGATCGGGTTGCACGCCTGCAACAAGATGTGAAATGAAAGTGAATTCTGCATTTGTTTTCCTTATCCTTGTTAGTAATTGGATTTGGTTTCTTTATATTCCTCTTGATATTCTGTTGTTATCTATTATTCCCCGGAGTATGTTTTCTCCCTCCCATCTTTAACTATAATTATCTGTTTTTATTTTTCCGCTGTATATGATTTAACTGCGCAGGTTTTTTTGGTAGTCTGGTCCTAGCCTCGTCACTACTTCGCCGAGGTTAGGTTAGACATTTACCAGCATATGGGGTTGGTTGTGCTGATACTACACTCTGCAGTGTGTGCAGATACTGATACCGGAGCGCTTGGATCGTAGTGAGGGTGTTGTCTTCAGTCCATACAAGCGACCCGAGGTAGTCCTACAGACGTCCGCAGGCCTTGGCGTCACCTCCTATCTTTCCTTTATCCTGTTTCCTTTACTTATTTTATAAACAATGTATCTCTTATCTTTTAGACTTTGTATGTAGTATTCTTAGACCGTCTGTGAAACTATGACATCAGTTCTGGGTAGTCGATGTTCAAGCAGTTGTATTGGATACATATTCAGATAGTTCATTGCTTTTCTTCCGCTTATTGTAAATTTCGGTGTCTACATGTTATTGCTTTATAATTGTTAAAGAATATAAAAGAGGTAAAAAGGTAATTGGTTCAAACAGTTGGCTTATCTAGCTCACATTAGTAGGCGCCATCACGACTCCCAAGGGTGAGAAATCTGGGTCGTGGCATATTCTAAGATATCCTTATCTTATAATCTATGTATTTGAGTTGAAAAAAATTTGAAATCGATGAGATTAACTTTCAAATTTTTTATACTCAACAAAGGTGAAACATAAGAAGAAATTTGTTGTCATCTTTTATTTCTCATTTTTAGATCTTTCTAGCATTTTTTCCTTTTATCTTGTTTTTTATGTCATTATTTCTTTTGTTACAAAAATTAATTTATTTCAGTATAAAAGGATGAATTTTAATAAAAATTATCTACATATGAACTTTAATTATATTTGTACTCTTTGGTTTAAATTATTTCATATTTTTGTTTTGGCTTTATCTAATCAGCCTAAATAGGTACTCAGCCGATCACTTAAATTAAAAAATTGAATGATGTGTAATTTATATATAATCCATATACAATATATGTATAATCGTGTATTATCGGTGTCACGACCCAAATTCCACTAAGGGTCGTGATGGCGTCGGACACCGTTGTTGTAACGACCTAACTAGTTGTTTTGAGCTCTAGCGCGTCATTCAGCAGTTTGAGACCATGAACAGCTTCCCTTCATGTATTATGACTTGTACGCATGGTTGGAGTTGAATTCCGGGAATTCAGAGTTGCTTTGCAAAGAGAATTCTCATCTCGGAAGCTTTAAGTTGAAAGAATGGACTAAGATTGGATTTTTGAGTAAACAACCTCAGAATTGGGATTCGAAGGTTCCAGCAGGTTAGTATGATGATTTCGAACTTGGGCGTATGTCCGGACCGGGTTTTGGAAGACCCAAGAACGTTTCGGCACCCATTGTGGAAGTTAGCATTATGGAAGAATTTCATAATTTGGGTTGAAGTGAATTTCAGTGTTATCAATGTCTGTCTGGGATACCGAGTCTGGGAATAGCTCCGTATGGTGATTCTGGTGTTAGGAGCGCGATCAGAAGTGAATTCGGACGTCCGTGGGTCATTTTGGAGTTATTTGGCTAAAGATAGAAATTTGAAGGTTTTTGAGAAGTTTAACCGGAAGTTGACTTTTTGATATCAGGGTTGGAATCTGATTCCAAAAGTTGGAGTAGGTCCCTAATGTCAAATATGACTTGTGTTCAAAATTTGAGGTCAATCGGACATGATTTGATAGGTTCAAACACCGAAAGTAGATGTTTGAAATTTTAGAGTTCATTAAGCTTAAATTGGAGTGCGATTCATGGTTTTAGCGTTGTTCAATATGATTTGAGGCCTTGAGCAAGTCCGTAATGTGTTTTGGGACTGGCTGGTATGATTGGTTAGGGTCCCGGGGGCCTCGGGTGGATTGCGGATGGTTAACGGATCAAAAATGGAATTTGGAAAAGGTTTGATGTTGCTGGTACTGGTATGACCGCATTTGTGATGTTTGGGTCGCAAATGCGACATCGCATTTGCGAGAGGGAGCTCGCATTTGCGAGGGGGCCATCGCTTTTGCGATGCTGTCCTCTTCGCATTTGCGAAGAATTTTGTCGCAAATGCGACCATGGCAGGGGAAGCCCTTCGCATTTGCGGTGCATTCGTCGCAAATGCGACCTTGCAATTGCGAGCCTGGAGTCGCAAATGCGACTTCTGCATCTGGTGTAATGGCTTTTATTCCGAGACTTAGACCATTTCTGTGATGACCCAAAATGTCATCTTTAAATTAAATAATCAACTCGGTATTTTAAAACCTTAAAAAACGGTATCAATAATTTCTCGACTTGCGTGCACAGTCCGTATAATTTTCCAGAAGGTTTTTATGTGAAAAAAATGGATTAAATTGTGAACTACTGCTTTAAAACTCAACTGAGTTGACTTTGGTCAAAATTTTGAGCAAACAAACCCGGATAAAAGTTTTGACCATTCCGGTCACTCCGTATCGTGATTTGGGACTTGGTTATATGCCCAAAATCGAATTCAGTCCCTAGATCAAAGTATCGCCATTTAACGGAATCTAGAAATCTAAGGCTAAAGATTTCTTAAGTTTGACCGGAGATTTGACTTTTTGATATCGGGGTCGAAATCCAGTTCTGAAATTTTTCATAGCTTTGTTAGGTCATTTATGACTTGTGTGCAAAATTTGAAGTCAATCGGATTTGATTTGGTAGGTTTTTGCATTGAATATAGAAGTTGAATGTTCTTAGTTTCATTAGGCTTGAATGGGGGCGAGATTCACGGTTTTAGCATTATTTGATGCGATTTGAGATTTCGACTAAGTCTGTATTATGTTTTAAAACTTGTTGGTGTATTTTGTTGAGGTCCCGAGGGCCTCGGGTGGATTTCGGAAGGTTAACGGATATAAAAAGGCTGTTGAATTTTCTTTTACAGCATGTGAACAGTACTCAGTGAACAGTACCCCCATGAACAGTACTGTGTATAGTACCCCATGAACAGTACTGTGTACAGTACCCCCGTGAACAGTCGTGAACAGTAAAAACGCGTGAACAGTACTCCGAATTTTGGACAGAACGTTTATTTCTGAAAATGGTCCCATTTTCTATTTTTGTCGAATTAGAGCTCGAGAAGAGGCCATTTTTTGGAGATTTTTAGAGAAAATAATGGGGTAAGTGTTCTTAACTTAATTTTGGTTAGATTACCCGAATCTATTACTAGTTTTGGCATTTAATTGGTGATTTTAGTTGGGAAAATCTTGAAAACTCTCTTGATTTAATTTGAAGATTTGAGGGTTGAGTTGATGTCGGATTTTAGTAAAATTGGTATGGTTGGACTCGTGGTTGGATGAGGTTTCATATTCCGTAATTTTTGTCGGGTTTTGAAATGTGGGCCCCACGAGCGAATTTTTAGTGCAATTTCGGATTTTTAATGGAAAATGTAGAATTTCATATGGAATTAATTTCTATAATTTTTATTAACTGAATCGAATTATTTATGACTAGATTGGAGAATTTCGGGCACGAATTCGCGAGGCAAAGGCTTGTTGGAATTTTGAATTGCTTGCAAAGCGAGGTAAGTGTTTGGTCTAACCTTAGCTTGAGGGATTAGGAGTTGTGTCCTATTTGTTATATGTTATTTGTTGAGTACGATGTATAGGCATGGTGACGAGTATCTATACGTTGGTGTCAAGCATGCCCGTGAGTCTTATACATTAATTAATGTGACTCTGTTTCATATTGTATATGCTCTATATGATAATTTCTATTGTGGTATATGACTTATGAAAGTATTATTATTAATTGAACATGGTAGAGCGTTGGCTCAAGTTGAGAATTTAATTATTAAACATGGTAGAGCGTTGGCTCAAGTTGAGAATTTAATTATTGAACATGGTAGAGCATTGGCTCAAGTTGAGAATTGAATTGTTGAACATTGTAGAGCATTGGCTCAAGTTGAGAATTGAATTGTTGAACATTGTAGAGCAGCTCAAGTTGAGAATTTAATTGTTGAACATTGTAGAGCATTGGCTCAAGTTGAGAATAGAACTGTTGAACATTATAGAGCATTGACTCAAGTTGTGAATTGAGTTGTGAAGTAAATGTGAAAGAAGAAAGGAGAGAGAGAATCATGATATTTTCTCCCTTGCCGGGATGTTATGGTTTCCCTTGCCGGGATTTGATTGTTGTACTATTGTTCCCTTGCCGGGATTTTATTGTGATATTTTTTATTTTCCCTTGCCCAAATTGCTTTGTGATTGTTGCTTGGGTGAGGAAGAGCGATAAAGCACGAAGGGTGATGCCGTGCACATTTATATTATTCATATGGTGAGGAAAGAGTGTTAAAGCACGAAGGGTGATGCTGTGCCGCACGATGTACAATTCCGTGCCGATTATATTGATTTTATGGTGAGGATGAGAGTAAAAGCACGAAGGATGATGCCGTGCAGTTTATATTGATTCTTGTGGTGAGGACGAGAGTAAAAGCACAAAGGGTGATGCCGTGTATTTGTCCTTGATTTTCCCTGATTCTTGCTGATAATTGAGTTATGTTATCATTTACGTTTATTTACTGATTTTCTGTTGTTACTTGATTTTATTTCGAGGTTATAGACTCCCTTACCCTATTTGCCTTGTGATTGTTGTTTTGGTAAGGAAGAGCGTAAAGCACGAAGGGTAATGCCGTGCATTGTTTTGGTAAGGAAGAGCGTTAAAGCATGAAGGGTGATGTCGTGTATTGTCTTGGTGAGGAAGAGCGTTAAATCACAAAGGGTGATGTCGTGTATTGTTTTGGTGAGAGAGAGTAAAAGCACGAAGGGTGATGCCATGCACTTTCTACTGCTGTGTTTATTTGTTGTTATCAATTCAAGTGTTTAAACTGTTTGAATTCCTTTATTGTTGTGATCCTTTGTGTTAGAACCTACAGTGTTTGCAATATCTCACCGCATTTATACATATATATACATTTCAATATATATATATATATATATATATATATATACACATTCCAATACTTCAAACTTCAATAATTGTTACACCCTTAATTCAATTAGTTCCTCAACTATATCCCCTTAAATCGTTTGAGGTTGTACTTTACTTAAAAAGGAATTTCTACTATGTTTTGATTTATTGATTTCTCGTAGTAGAGGTAATGATTCATTCGATATTGTACTTTAATGGAAAAAGGGTATTTTCTTTATCGAATGATTTCTAAAAATAATTTCATCTTTTCTTGTTGATTTCCTAGTTGGGTTGGAAGTTGTTCTCTACTTTATATCAAGTAAATGAGTCTCTTTGAATATTCTTAATTGTATTGGGTTATGGACCCTATGAATTGAGTAACATGAGAAGGTTGTTGCGAAATCTGAGACAGAAACATGTGGGCACAAGGTGCCGGGAAAAATATAATGATTTTTATTAATGACAGATTATGATATAGGCACGAAGTGTCGGGGAAAATATTATGGTTTTATTTAATAGCACATGAGTTTTCCGTGCGGTTGTGATATAAATATGGGCACGAGATGTCATGAAAATATGAAAGTGGGCTGAGACCTATATTATTTATGATTATGAAATGAGGCGTCACAAGGTGACCTTTACTCGAAAGAATTATATTCGAAAGATGCTTATTTGAAAGATATTTATTTGAAGGAAATATATTCAAAACATATTTATTGAAAAGCATATTATCTTAAAGATTATTACTTGAAGGAATTATAGGCGAAAGATTTATATTTGAAGGACTTGATTAATTGATTGCACTTGTATTTATTATTTGTTGAGAAGCATTTATGGTGTTCTTGTTGCCTGCTAATTATATCACTGGTTGATCAGTGTTGCCATCATTGTTATCTGCTTCCTATTGTTTTTGTACACTATATTGTACAGGTTTATTTGGTAGTATAGTCCTAGCCTCGTCACTACTTCGCTGAGGTTAAGCTAGGCACTTACCAGCACATGGGGTCGGTTGTACTGATACTACACTTCTGTACATTTTTGTGTACAGATCCAGGTATTTGATCGATAGTAGCTGTTCGTTGCGATGGAGACTCAAGGTAAACCTGCTGCAGCGTTCGCAGTCCTTGGAGTCACCTTCAATTGAGCTTATTTCCATATGTTCCCTTGTTTCGGAATAGTGATGTATTTATGTTGTATGACTACTCCTAGAAAGGCTTATGACTTGTACTACCGATATTAGGAATTGTAAATTGTTTAGAGAAATTTCATTTAAATTTGGTAATTTTCAATGTTATTTCAGTTAATGTTAGGCTTACCTAGTTTAGAGGCTAGGTGCCATCACGACTCCTTCAGAGTGATTTTTTGGTCTTGACAATTTCCTTCATTTCCCACTTAGCCTTAGGCAATTTTTTAGAGCATTTGAGGAGGGATTCCATCATCATCAAAGAGGTAAGTAATTTCTACACATCATAAGTTAAATACATAGATTATGGGTGGATTAACATGTGAAAATTAGGGAAAATCAAGGGTTTTAGATGAAAAACCAAGAATTTGGTAAAAACAAGATTTAACCACGAAATTTGTTAGGGAATGAAGTAAAAATCATATATTCTTGATCCTTAGGTTATGGGTAACAATTTTCTTCAAAAATTTACGGAATCCGGGCACATTGGCCCGGGGATAAATTTTAAGAACCTTGCATTTAGGGTTGGAAAATTGGTTTAATAATTAAAATATGAACTTTTGGGCATGTATTGACTAGTTCTTACCATATTTGAATAGTTTTGGATCGTTCGGCTCTGAATTGGAGGTTTGAGCGCGTTCTTGAATCGGAATATAGGCTTCGGAGTGAGGTGAGTCTCTTTTCTAACCTTGTAAGAGGGAATTGTCCCCATAGTTGAGTTAATTGGTTATGTGCTCCTATTTGTGGTGGCTACGTACGCACGAGGTGACAAGAGTCCGTGCGTAGCTACTATTATGCTACTGTCCGTGTAGTCTAGGACCCAAAAGCATGTTGTACTTGGAAATATTTGTAATCCTATTGATGATTTGAATTGCTTAAATTCTATCGAATTGGTAAATGAATTTCTAAAAGTATTAAACTTCATTTTTTTCTTAAATCGTTAAAAAAGGAGAATTTGGATTTTCCTTGGATAGTTGTTCCCTAATGAAGTCTTTATTAACTATTTGAATATGTGATTCTATGTGTACCTGCGTCGCATGTATGATTCGTGAGCAGGGTGTTTGTTTATTTTATGTTGACCGCGTCGAATGGATGATTCGCGAGCGGGCTAATAGATGCATCTGTTCGCGCCGTTCGACCCTCGGCAGTGCATATTTTACATTTATGTTGGATCGGGCCGTACGACATCGGCATGATATGCACATGCTTGTATTGTTGCTTGAGATTTATAAATGTTGACATTTGCCTTCCTGGCCGTAGAAATTGATAAAGATAATGAAAAGTAAATCTTTGGAAATCCATTTTTATTTGGGAAGTTGTTTACCTGCTATCTGGATTTAAGAATTATAATTATTTTTTTATAAAATTCCCTGATCTCCTCACATTTTTACTATATTATCATTGGACCACTAGTAAGTGTCGAAGTTGACCTCTCGTCTCTACTTCTTCGAGATTAGACGGGACACTCATTCGGTGCGCGTTGTTTTCGTACTCATACTACACTTGTTGTGCATTTTTGTTGCACAGGTTCATATGTGGCTAATGGCTTAGTGGCATAACGGCATGGTTGATACGAAGATTTAGATGAGATGCATTTATCGAGACGACTCGCAGCCAGCAGAGTCCCCTTCAGAGTATTTTACGGTGTTTTCATTTCTGTCCAATTTGTATTCCGGGCAGTAGTTGTATTACATTATTTCCTAGAAACTGCTCATGTACTTGTGACATCAGGTTCTGGGATGATTATGGGATATTCTATATTAACTTCTAGACATTCTTTTATTTATTTTGTAAAAATTATCTTTTACTAACCAAATTGAAGGAAAATTATAGTTTTCACAATTATTTAAACGAGAATTTAATTAAGTATTTATGGTTGGCTTGCCTGACAGCGGTATCCATCGCCATCACGACCCTTAATGGAATTTGGATTGTGACAGCTGTCAAGCAAGCCAACCAAAATACTTAATTAAGTTCTCGTTTTAACAATTTTGGAAACTATGATTTTCCTTCAATTTTACTGGAAAAAGACAATCCTTACAATGTCAATAAAAAAATATTTGGAAGTAAATACAAGATACCCAATAATCATCACAGAACCCGGTGTCATAAGTGCATGAGCATTTTCTAGGAATGAAATAAAATACAGGAACTATCCGGAATACAAAGTGGACAGAAATGAAAATACAGTACAATACTCTGATTTTCCTTCAATTTTACTAGAAAAAGAAAATCCTTACAATGTCAATAAAAGAATGTTTGGAAGTAAATACAAGATACCCAATAATCATCCCAGAACCCGGTGTCACAAGTGCATGAGCATTTACTAGGAATGAAATAAAATACAGCAACTGTCCAGATTACAAAGTGGACAGAAATAAAAATACAGTACAATACTATGAAGGGGACTCTGCTGGTTGCGGGTCGTCTTGACAAATGAAGCTCACCTAAATCTCTGTATCAACCATGTCGTATGCCACTAAGCCACTAGCCACACATGAACCTGTGCAACAAAATGCACATCAAGTGTAGTATGAGTACGAAAACAACATGTACCCAGCGAGTATCCCGTCTAATCTCAAAGAAGTAGAGACGAGAGGTCGACTTCGACACTTAATAGTTGTCCAATAGTAATATATCATCAATATGAATAATCATGAATTTATAAAAAAAACGGTAGTAAATTCAAATAAGTCACGAAATAGGTAAACGTTCCTTTTTGTATTAAAAGGTCTCAGAATTCATAGTCTATTAATTATCAATATATCTCATGTCAGGGAGAACAAATATCAATATCTATAAGTCTCAAGGCAAGCAACACATGTATGCACAAATCATGCCAAAGTCGTACGGCCCGATCCAACAATATTTAAACTGTACATTGCCAGAGGGTCGAATGGCGCGAACCATAGATGCATCTATTTAATCTACCGAGGCGTTCGACCCGTTCCACAATAGACAAACACATTCAAACAGTCAAATCAATAATTCATCAAGGAGTAAATATTCAGGAAAAGACAAGTTTCTCTTTTAAAAGTCAAGAAATGATATCTAGCCTTTTAGAAATTTATTTACACGTTCGATATATTTTAAGCATTTTTAAGTTGCAAGTATTACAACTAAGCATGCTTTTGGGCCATAAACTACCCGGACTTAAGCATAATAGTAGCTACGCACGGACTCTCGTTACCTCGTGCATACATAACCCCCACAAATAGGAGCACATAACCAATTAACTCAACTATGAGGACAATTCCCTCTTACAAGTTTAGAAAGGAGACTCACCTCGCTCCGAAGATCCATAACCGGCATTCCACGCCCTTCCGAAGACTCGAATCAATGCGAAATGCTCTAAAACTATCCAATAATTATGCAAATCTATTAATATATGTTCAATTACTCATTACAATCCAATTTATAACAATTCCTAATCCCGATCGAAAAGTTGATAAAATTGCCCTCCAGCCCACGTGCCCGGATTCCAAAAAATTTCGAAGATAAAGTTTGCCCATGAACTCAGGTACTCAAATATATGTATTTCTCTTAATTTCATACCCAAAATCGTGGTCAAATTCCAAGAATACGAATTTTCTAGGTTTTCCCTCAAACCCCAAGTTTTTACCAAATTTTCATGCTCAAATCCGCACATAATCAATGTATTTAACTCAAGATAGGTGGGGTTAGCTTACCTTGTCGTTGATGATGCAAAACCCCACTTGAAGCTCCCCAAAATCGTCCACACCAAATGAAAATGGGGGAAAATGACCAACCCCCCGATTTTTAAAGATCTTACTGCCTCCAGTACTTCCGCACCTGCGGTCACACGAACGCTTCTGCGGTTCCGCAGGTGCGGCCCCACTACCGCATCTGCGGTCCTTCCCAGGCCCCCTATTTCCGCTTCTGCTCTCCTTCTTCCGCAGGTGCGGTCCCACTTTTGCAGTGACTTGACCGCATCTGCGGTCCCAGCCTTCTCCCTTCTCAACCGCATTTGCGCTCCTTTGGCCGCTTCTGCAGCTCCGCACCTGCGGCCAAAACCCCGCAGGTGCGGTTACACCAGATACCAGCTGCTGAAGCCCTTCTTCAAACTCCAAATTTGATCCGTTAACCATCCGGAATCCACCCGAGGCCCCCGGGACCCCAACCAATCATACCAACCAGTCCCAAAGCACATTACGGACTTGCTCGAGGCCTCAAATCATATCAAACAATGCTAAAATCATGAATCGACCTTCAATCCAAGCTTAATGAACTTTAGAATTTCAAACTTCAACATTCGATGTCGAGACCTATCAAATCACATCCGAATGACCTCGAATTTTGCATACAAGTCATATATGACGTTACAGACCTACTCCAACTTCTGGAATCAAATTCCGACCTCGATATTAAAAAGTCCACTCTCGGTCAAACTTCTCAAAAACCTTCAAATTTTTATATTTAGCCAAATGACTCCAAAATGACCCACGGACCTCCGAATTCACTTCCGATCGTGCTCCCAATACCAGAATCACCATACGGAGCTATTCCCAGACTCGGACTCCCAAACGGACATTGATAGCACTAAAATGCACTTCAACCCAAACTTATGAAATTCTTCCGAAATGCTAACTTCCACAATAGGTGCCGAAACATTCCCGGGTCTTCCAAAACTCGGTCCTGACATACGCCCAAGTCCGAAATCATTATACAACCCTGCTGGAACCTTCGAATCCCAATTCCGAGGTCATTTACTCAAAAATATAATCTTAGTTAATTCTTTCAACTTAAAGCTTCCGAAATGATAATTCTCTTTCCAAATCAACTCCGAATTCCCCAAAATTCGATTTCGACCACGCGTACAAGTCATAATACCTGAAGTGAAGCTTCTCACAGCCTCAAACTGCTGAACAACGCGCTAGAGCTCAAAACGACCGATCGGGTCGTTACAATCGGTATATATCTATTTATATTAGCTAAAAAGTAAACAATAAATATGGCCGGATATTATGTAAATATTCCATAAGATTTAGATTTTTTGAGTTTATCCATAATATTACTTCTAATATAATAATTTTAAAACTCTCTACTAATGTTTAAAAATATCTTATCTTTTTATTATCTTTGAATTAAAAAAAGTAAAGAGTTGTTTCGAAATAATTTGTTTACATTTTAAAAAAAAAAAATCATGTCATACCAATTTTTTCTTTATATATACTCTTTGTTACACTTAAAAGTCGCTATAGAAACTATCAATTAGAAACCAATTTCTCTCGTTGAGTTTGAAAAAAAACCTTCACATAATCTAATGATTCAAAACTAATATTCTTTAACGAAAAACATATTATACCCTTGCAATATTGGCCTGATTACAGCTAAATGAAGGGATTTCAGCTTATACCCTTCAATTCCTTGAATGTGCTAAATTGAAATTAATGATAGCAATTGTATAGCCAAAGTTTTATTATTTGTTTGATGTCCATTAATACAAATTGACTCTTCAAACAAATATTCTTCAAGAAAAAAAAAGAATAATTTTTTTTTAAATATTGACTGATTTTGTGATGTTTCTTTCTCCAGCATGTATGCTTACTTTATTATATATATATATATATATATATATATATATATATATATATATATATATATATATATATATATATGTAAGTAAACTTTTATTTGGTTTTGTATACACTTTTTTTTTGTTATTTAGATAAACATAGATGTGTACCCTATATATTACATTTATTTTAAAAGAATTTCGTTTTATTCAAATCTAGCTACAGTGTTTCAAAGAATTATACTTATAGGATTTTAAATGTGAAAGAGTTTTATAGTTATATGGAGTAGTTTTTTTTTTTTGCTTGAGGCGAAGTAGAATTTAAATAATTAGAAAAAATAACAAAAGTTCCTAACATGATTGCATATGATAACATGATAAAAAAAGATAAATTTTATTTTTAATTTAAATTCGAATTTTAGAACTTCATATATAAATTCAAAATTATCTTTTAATTCATATATATATATATATATATATGTATGTATGCATGTATGTATGTATGTATGTATTTAACTAAAATAGTCAAATATAAAATAAAGTTACCATATACTATTGACATTTATTAGCTTGCCACTTGGCTTAACCATAATGTCAATTATATATGATAACTTTCTTGCATATATATATATATATATATAGATAGATAGAGAGATGATTCAAGACAAGCATGAAATATGCTTCTAACGAAAATCTACATGCATTTGTAAGAAATAAGTTAGATAAGATTTCCAATTACGTAGATACTGTGGGGTACGAGGAATTAACATATTCTTTTTTTTGGTTTCTCATTCGATGTCTGGTATTTATATTGGTCCGATTATATTTGGATTTGCATCGATAGGGCTCTATTCAGGGGAAGCACTCCCTACCAAGAATTTTTCTATACTCCGGACTCGAATTCGATACCTCTGATTAAGGGAAGGGCAACCCCATCCGCTGCATCACATCCTTTGACGGTGGAATTAACATATTCGACCCTCCAATACTTTCCTTATCCACGTACAAACAGTGGCGAATCCAGAATTTTAAAGTCGTGGATGTTCATCGATAAAATTTTTAAAAGAAGAGGAAAAAAGAGTTTAATTATGGGTGCTCCTTCAATATTTATCTAAATATTTTTATAATTATCTATACAAATTTACCAAATCTCGTCAAAAGTAATGAGTGCTTGAGCACCTACAAAGAACCATGTAGATCCACCACTGCGTACAAGACCGACCTTTTTATGAGGGAAAGTCATTTAGGCTTTTGGATTGAATTATCCCACCTGTTTTAAACTACATATGTACATAGTTGATTAAAATAATTACAGTTTTGAGCACTAAAATTTGATTATTTTTTGGTATAATAATGAAATCGTTCTAATAATGAATTGAAGGCTGGAAATTCTAGTTAGCTAAGCGCCACATGAAGTTATCATTTTGTCGGTCGTCGCCCATGGTCTTTTCTCGTTGGTTTAGGTTTAGGTTTTGTTTGTTTAATCTACAAAGCAAAGTATGAATTATTGGGATCGAAATAACAAGGCATCATGCAAAAGCTAACAAAACAAACTTTAGCGATGATAAATTAGATGATAAAAGAAAAAATATATCAAAAACTAATATTATAATGTGATTTGGTAAATTGACCTACATTCACATAAGAGGAGATGAACAATCCATTAGGAGTATATAAAAGAGTACAAAAAATACTCAAAGAAAAAATTCTTCCCTCTAAGCATGATAGGTGCAAGATAGCTATCCAGGATCTAACTTTAGTTAAATTCACTTCTAATGTTTTAATGATTCTCATGAATTCACTCGATGATTAGTTTAATCGTATAGTCAAGACTCCTCTCTTGATTAAATCCGAACTCTACGAGATAAACTAATATAAAGCATTGTGATGTATGCAAGAACACATTAATAGACTAGTCTTTAAGAAAACATCTCTCAAATTTTCTCCTAACTTGGTTTCGTCAACAATTCAAAAAGCACTTTCGATTAGTTAGAATTGCTAAATTAAACCAAACAAAATAATGAAAAGATAATCACCCAAAATATTCCTCTTTCAATTAAATATTCGGTGAACAAATTTACAAGTAATTCAAAGCTCCATAAACGAATCCATGCAAATAACTAGAGCTAAAGTCTACAAATATTAATCAAAATGCCATATCTGTCAAATCCTAAAGTAAACTAATTGATAATCATAGAGAAAGTCATCACGAGTAAAGTTGAGTAAGAAAACATGAATTCAATCCAATCGAGTGTTGTGTTGAGGAAATAATGATGAATTCTTGTGTCCTAGAGTCTCAAATGCTCTTCCAATATTCTGTAGGTCAAAAGTCTACTCAAAATTATATTTTTGATTTATTTATACCATGTAGGAACTGTCCCAGACGAGACTACTCTTTCCAAGCTAAAGTGAAAAAGTTGGCCAACGAAAATACATAGGTGTGGCACGCCATGCGTCGCACATGTGGGATTTTTTAGAGAGTTGATTTTTCACTCTGCAGAAAATTTATTCTAGCGCGATGCGGCCCACGATGCACCATGCGGCGCGGTAATGCTTTTTTCTTGAAGTAGGAATTTTCTCAATTTTTAACATCCAGACTTAGTCCTCGAACCTCGAACACGATCCCGGCTTAATTTCTTAGACTTCTACTCAGACTTCAAAGCTCCAATTCATCCATTTTAGCTCCAAACTCACTTCTCAATTCAATCACATCCTACACAGTATAACACGTAACAAATACAAAGTATCATCAATTAGACTCAAATACAATCAAAAGTGTAGTAATTAGAGTGCAAAATATTGCTAAAATACGGGTTCTCATGCATATCTTCTACAAAAAATTTTATAAAGGTCAATGGAGTGGGGAATAGATATTTGAAGGTAAGAGTGAGCTCAGACAAGGTGCCCCATTTTCACCCCTGCTATTTGTGCTTGTAATGAAGTATTTGTCTAGAATTCCAAAAAAGAGGAGCCATCTACCATATTTTAAATTTCACCCAATGTCTAAGATGCTCAGACTTACTTAATATTTGTTGACGATGTTACGATCTTCTTCAAAGGTGATATGTCATCAGTTAAAAGAGTAATAGAGGAAATAAAGCACTTCAGTAATGCTACTGGTTTTAAGGCAAACCTAGACAAATCTAGTATGTTTCTAGCTGGTGTGGATGAACAAATAAAGCAGATGCTCCTATCACAAACATGATTCACTATAGGTATATCACCCATAAGATATTTGGGACTGCCACTATCCTCAAAGAAATACAGTAGAATGGAGTGCCATCTACTTGTAGACAGACCACCAATAGGATCAATGTCAGTTATTCCAGACCTTTGTCCTATCCTGGTAGATTGCAAGTGATAAACGCATTATTATTCTCTATCTTTAATTTCTGGAGTGCTGTGTTTACTCTTTCACAAAGTATTTTGCAAGAGGTGTATCAGAAATATAGAAGCAATTTATGGGGAAACTCAACTGAAAGGAGGAAAGTGGCTTTAATAGCGTAATATAAAGTCTGCGTACCCAAGAGATTTTGTGGGCTAAATATAAAAAGCAGCAAGTGTTGCTATATGGCTTTTCTATTGGAAAACAATTGTGGCATCTAGCTTTAAAGAAGGATATGTTATAGGTGAAATGGGTTAATGGTCTCTATATGAGATGAGAAATCAGACTAATATATGGAGTCACTCTCCTCCTCTAGGATTGCAGTTGGTACTACAAGAAGCTTAATGCAGTTAAACTTAACATGGTAACATGGTATGTATGCACAAGATAAATACCAAACTTGTTTACCTCGAAAATACGAGTAACAATTAAATTTATTTACGGTTTTAAAGATATGTGATTTAGTTCAATACTAATTAATAACTAAAAAACCAAACGTATAAATTAACGAAGTAAGTAGAATCAAGCTAGTGTTTATGTTAATCTCGACTTCGAGCTACAATGGCCTCGAGGTAGGTTCACAAGAATAGTACAATAAAGATAATAAAGCTAAGAGACAATATAATTCTAATGAATAATGAGCAAGAAAGTAAGAGAGTATATTCTTTTGACAATAATTAATGAATGTTTACAAATGATTGGGGTCCCCTTTATATAGCAGGGGAACCCTAAATAAGGTACATTTCTATTTACAGTAAGGAATCTTTATTGAGAGAGTTGTCTAACCACCTAGTACGAATTCGTACTAGCTCGTATAAATCTATTATGGAATTTACGCCATGAACTTGGGGACGTGGCGGGAATATTGCTCTTTCTGTTACAAACCCATAACGACGTCATCTTGGGGTTGGTCATACTCGGCTTCGGTGTCCACCGCGTACTTCAATCCTCGAGTCTTGTATTCTGTCATCGGGCTCGAGCTTGGTCCATCGGGCCCGAATCGACCCATTCTAAACTCGGGCTTGAAGCGACTCGTCGAGCCCGTAAAATTGGGCATACATGATTTTGACCGTATACAGATAATCCCCACATTTCTTAGAGTAAGATTATAAGAAACGATTTGATCCTCGATCCTCCGATGCATCGATCAAGATGTCAATCTCGTGACGTCAGCGACTGAAGTGATTGAAATGTCGTTTTTGCATAGTTCCCAAAGCCATTAATTGAAGGCGGTTGACAGTTGGCCGTTGGCTTCCCCAAACCGTTAAAGCGGCCACTATAAATAGGTCCACTTCACAATTTCACAATCTTTACTACTCAAATGTTTCTCAAAACCTCACCAATTTCTTCATTTTTCCCGAGTTCATCTTTTCTTCAACTTGTTCTTGCCACAACATCAACTTCTTCTTTTCTCTTGAATTTCTCAACAGTAATGGACAAAACATCTAAAACCGTTCCTCATAAAGAAAAGCCTCCTCATCATCGCGTCCGGCTGGTGGTAGAATGGTGGTGCCACCTCGTATCGAGGAGTGCATTTTCGGGCCATGCGAGCTATCTTCCGATTTTAAAATCGATAAACCTACATCGATTCCAGGCCGATGTGAGCCCATGTCTGGATGCATCTGCTTGATAACTGAAGATGAACTTGAGCAGGTGAAAAAGGATTGTCATTGGGAGGATAAGGATGTTGTGATTCCTTCCCTCGAAGAAGACATCACCACCCATGTGGCAGGGTACTTAACCGTGTATACTTTCCCTTTTACATTGGGTCATGTAGATCCGGTACTGGGTCTCGTAGACCTAGTTATTCTTGATTTATGTCACCAATATCGGGTGATGCTTGGCCAGATTTACCCTTTCTTTTGGCATCTCGTCAATTTAATCAGGTATTTCTCGGGCAAGGTCAATGGGATGTCGTTTACCCTCGAACACCTGATTAGACTGTATAGCCATCGCCTTTATCGAGGCGGTCTGATAAAGCCCCAGCATCGATCCTCGAAGTCGCTATTTTCTAGTATCGATGAGGACAAAGACCGAGGGTGGATGAGTCGGTTTGTCTGAATCAGGACTTTTTATTTGATTCCTGCTGAGAGTATGCCATTCCCCGAGGAATGGAATATGAAACGTAAGTACAAGGTTATTGATGATGATTAACATTCTGCTTTCCCTATTCTTCCTCGATTTTATTCTCTTTTGATGATGCAGTTGCCCCTTGGTTTCTTGGTGCAATTCCGGATCTTGTAGGTTGGGTCCGACAACTATCCTTCACTTCTTCATATGCGGAATGCAGTTAGCGTGATTTGCCCAAGGGTCGGTAGAAAGCTAAAAATCATGGTGAGTTCTCCTATTCATATTGGTGTTTTTTAGTGAAATACTAACTTTACTCTTACGCAGGGCTTGGAGACGTCATTGCTATGTGTCCGCCCCCGCCCGATGAAGAGGAAATCCCAAAGTAAACCAAGGGGAAGAAAAGGAAAAGGGCTTCACCTGCAAGTTCCCAGAAGCCCAAGAAAAGTAGGGCTCGAAAACCTAGGGCCGATCCCGTGACCCTATCTTCAGAAGCGGTCCAACACCTTCGGGATGATGATGAAGAGGGAGAAGATGCTGACTGCCCATTGGTAAGTCAGAAGAGGGAGAACACTGAAGCTTCGAAGGCTGCTGACCCAGCAGTGGCTGATGCGGTTCAATCTCGAACCGAAGAGAACTCGGAGGGGAACTCGAGTAGAGTCCCCCAAGCCCTCGGGTGGTGAAAGCGGCCCTCGCCTAAAAGGACATCCAACCGGTGAACCTGAAGAGCCTAACTTCGAGGCCCTTCAAATGGAAGAGAATGTCCTAAGCGAATCACTTGGGATAATTAACATAGACGAATCCCTTCTGGGCCCTGAGTTTTTCGAGGGGCAGTTCCGAGATGCTCGGGCCATGAAGACTCTTGACGTGGGGACGTCCCATGAAGGGAATGATATTTTTCGGGAATACTTAGCTGGGGTCGAATATGGTCACGACCCAGATGCTTCATTTATTTTTGATGAGGCCCAACGACTCTTTAAACAAGTAAGTTTCTGCCCTCAAAATTATGCCTGTGTTTTATTCGTGTTTATCTAGGTCTAACTTTTCCCTTTTGTGTGAAGGCTGTGACGCATCATCGAGAAGCATTTTCCAAAACTCAAGACGAGCTTGCTCGATGTGAGGCCGAGCTTAAGAATCTCGTAGAAGAGAGAGACAGCCTTAAGATCCTCTATGTCAAAAAGAGAGGGAGATCAGCGATCTTTGAGCTGAACTGGCGAGGGATCATCGGGAACATATTGAGCTTATTGAGTAGGTAATGAATCTTTTTGGGAGTTAGTTGCATGTTTATTTTATTTAGTGACTAATGCTTTCAACTTTGCAAGCCCAGCAGAAGGGCGAGCTGGTGGAGCAGCTTCGAGAGGATGTTAAGCTGAAAGAGGCCGAGACCCTGGGGTAGAAGCAGCAAATGGACCGTCTTGACTCAGAGAAAGAGACATTTCGGGCACAGTTGGCTTTGGTTGAATGCCAGCTTCAATATTCAAAGGGGGAAAGCTTGGCCTGAAGCCGAAAGATTGAGGAGCTCGAAGCTAAATCGGCTACTGAGCTTGCGAAGGCCAAATCTGAGGTAGAGGCGTTTGTGGCCTCTTATCAAGTTGATGCCGAAGCTGCCAGCATTTGGGCATAGAAGATATCCATTGCTGCTGAAGTTAAATTGTCATGTGCTCTCGATCACGCCAGGCAACAATCCTGTAGAGAAACTCTCGAGGAGGTACACGTTCGTAGTTTTAACCTCTCAACTGATATTGAAAATGCAAAAGCTCTAGAGGACGAGGCTGTCGCTTTACTCTCCGATGATGAAGATTCTACTAGTGGTTCTGAGAGTGGAGGAGATGAGGATGAAGTCCCTGAGGGAGAAGTCCCCGAAGATGTGGCTCCCAACAATGCGGCTCTTAGGATTTTTGTTTTTGTTTTTGTGTAAGGACCCTTGCGGGCATTGTAAATACCTTTTATAAATATAAGGAATTCCCTTTATTTCCGCTTCATCTTTGATTTGTATTGAATTCTGCTTCGTCTTCATTTTGTGAAAAATTCTGAAGTTATAACTTCAATGATCAAGTGAGCACTGGCTTGGACTCAGATCTTATGTTATAGAATACCTCTTAAGGTCTTTTGATAACCCTCGAGTTGTGCTTAAGTCAATTTGATGCACGTTCGAGATGATGGGACTCTTGGGTCCGAGTTGAGTGAGAGCAATGTCTCAAACTATACATGTTTCGGCCCTTAGGCTCTTTTATATTGGCCTTTAGGCTCTTTTAGGTCGGCCCTTAGGCTCTTTAAGTTGGGCCAATTCGGTCTCTAAAACGGCTATAAGTTTTCCCTCTTTTTGGCTAAAAGACTATGTGAAAATTTCTTTATGCCTTAGCATGTGTTTTTGTACCTGTTGGGTTTTTCAAGGGTTCAATCAATCAGAACCCGTTTATGTTAATACGTCTTCAGGCTTTTTTGAAGGCTAATATTATTGAAGCCTTTAAATCATTCAAGGGCTGATTTTATCGAAGCCCTTTTTTATTTGCTTTGCCGAGGGTAGCCTTGTTTAACTATTTTTCAAAGTATTTGAAGGCCTTTAACTTATGGCAGATGTCGGACATCTCTGAGCCATATTATTTAGGCCATAGCCTTTTTATATGACCGTAGTATTTAATATGGCCATAGGCTTCGGGTGTGTCTTTTGGACTTATTTCCCGATAAACTTTCGAACTCGTCCGAAAAGTTATTCCCCGAGTATGATGGCCTTGGAATTTGAGTCGAGGGATGCCTCTTTGAGGTATTATGAATTTGAATTTAGATATTTGAATGCGTTGACTGTCGCCGACAGTCCGCGAGTATTCGAGGTGTATTTGCATTTTGGCCCTTGAGCCGTTTCTCACAGAATCACAAGTATGGAGTTCGTATAATAGAAAATTTCTTTAAGACACAAAGTGTTTTGATATAGAAGGAATGCTTCTTTGAATAATTGATACATGTGTACATGTTTTTACATCGGGGCTCGACTATTCTATATGGACACAGTTCATCTGACCATTTGGCCCATTACAAAGTTTTCCTATCGAGGCCCTCTTTAGCGTGAAGTATTTTCTTTGAAAGTACAACCTCCAAGGGAGATGCCCTCCAGTATTCGAGGTTGATTGAAAAGAAGCCTTGGATACTCTTGAATTCTCCTTAGGTAGCACATAGTTGTTGCCTCATTAAAAACCTCGCCGGAAAACCCCATTTGGGATAAAACTGGATCTAAGGGAAAAAGAGTGCAATGCGTGCTTTAAAACCTAAGTTCTTCGTGTAGAAAGGTGCCCTCGACATCTTCAATCGAACACTTGCAATGAGTTAGTTTTAAATACAAATGGAGAAAAGGAGAAGGTCTTACCTTAGCAGTAATATTGTTTGAGTAGTGATACATTCCACTTATTTGGCAACTGTTCGCCTTCCATCGTGCCAAGCTTGTAAGATCTTTTACCGATAACTCCGATGACTCGGTATGGTCCTTCCCAATTCGGGCCTAGTTTCCCTTCATTTGGGTCTCGAGTATTGAGGGTGACTTTCCGTAGAACTAAGTCCCTGATTCCAAAGTGTCGAAGGTTGGTCCTTCTATTATAATATCTCTCAATTCTTTGCTTCTGCATGGCCATCCGAACAAGTGTAGCTTCTTGTTTTTCATCTAATAACTCGAGGCTATTATTCATAGCCTCGTGATTTGATTCCTTCGATGCATGTCAAAATCTGGCGTTGGGTTCCTTGACCTCGACTGGAATTAAGGCCTTGGAGCCGTATACAAAAGAAAACAGGGTTACCCCCGTGCTAGACTTCGTTGTCATTCGATATGCCTAAAGAATCTCAGGTAGAACTTCTCTCCATTTCCCTTTTGCGTTGTTCAACCTTTTCTTTAAGTTTTGAATGATAGTTTTGTTTGTTGATTCGGCCTTTCCGTTCCCGCTCGGGTGGGATGGTGTCGATAAGATCCTCTTTAGTTTGTGTTCTTCAAGGAACTCTGTTACCTTGTTGCCAACGAATTGCTTCCCATTTGTCGCATACGATTTCGGTAGGTATCCCGAATCGACATACGATGTGGTCCTAGATGAAGTCTAACTTCTTTTTCTCTGACCTTCTCGAAGGCTTGTGCTTCCACCCATTTACAAAAGTAGTCAGTCATAAATAAAATGAATTTAGCTTTACCCGGGGCCATTGGCAGAGAGCCGACGATGTCCATTCTCCATTTCATGAAAGGCCACAGGGTATGACTGAGTGAAGTTGCTCTTCAGGCTGATGAATCATCGGTGCAAACCTTTGACATTTATCACACTTTTTAACAAACTCCTTAGTGTCCTTTTCTATGCTATCCCAGTAGTATCCTGCTCTAATAATTTTGCGAATCAAAGACTCGTCGCCGGAGTGATTCCCACAAGTGCCTTCGTGGATTTCTCGTAGAACATAATTGGTGTCCCCCGACCCTAAACATACTGCTAGTGGTCCATTGAATGTCCTCCTGTACAATGTTCCATCCTCATCCAATGTGAACCTAGCAGCCTTGGTTCGTAGAGCCCTCGACTCTTTATGGTCCGATGGGAGCTTTCCATTTTTCAAATATTCAATATACTTATTCCTCAAATCCTAAGTCAAACTTCTAGAATTTATCTCGGCATGACCCTCTTCGACCACGAATCTTGATAATTGGACGATAGTCCACGGAATAATATCATCTTCTTCAACTGATGACCCCAAGTTAGCAAGTGCATCGGCCTCACTATTTTGTTCTCGAGGCACATGATCTAGAGTTCACTCCTTGAAGCGGTGCAAGGTTACCTATAGCTTGTCCAAATATCTTTGCATTCTATCCTCTCAAATTTTGAAGCTTTTGTTTACTTGGTTTACTACCAACAGAGAATCACACTTGGCTTCAACGATTTCTGCCTCCAAGATTTTAGCTAGCTCGAGACCTACAATCATGGCCTCATACTCGGCCTCATTATTAGTCAACCTAGAAGTTTTGATAGATTGTCTAATAGTGTTACCTGTAGGCGGCTTCAAAACAATGCCAAGCCCAGACCATTTCAAATTCGAGGAACCGTCCTTGAAGAGGGTCCATACCCCCGACAATGTACCCGATCTTAGTAGAAGTCCTTTCTCCACTTCGGGCACGAGGTTCAGTTGTCGCGACCCAAAACCAATCCTGTCGTGATGGCACCTAACGTGGTACTAGGCAAGCCGACACATTATCAAAACCAATCAATATTTTCATTCGTAAGATAAAATTCAAAGTTATTTAATAGTAAACCTTCATAAAGTGTTTAAGACAAAAACAACAATGTGAAAAGAAAGCCCGAATCGGAGTGTCACTAGTCATGAGCAGCTACTACAACTGTCAGACAACACCAAGAGCAATATGGCCGGGAAAATCACTGAATACACCAAGGAAGACTAAGGAGGGAGAAAAGCAGGGTTGTGATCACTAGGAAACTACCTTGCTAACTCCGATGAACCTGCCACTGAGTAATCAACACCCGCCATCGGGTTCATAAATTACCTGAATCTGCACACAAGGCGCATGGAGTAGTGTGAGTATGCCAACTCAGTAAGTAATAAAGGTAAATAGAGACTAAGCAATAGGAAACAAATAAGATCCACCCCATGATAAACACAGTAAGCACAACATGCTTTCAATCAAAGTATGAGTCAAATCTTCTCATTTAAAATCTAGTTTTTGGTAAAAATCATTTGCAGATGCTTTCCAACAGTTTCAATAGAGGTTCAATGCAGTTTACAGTAAAAGTTGTGAAGATCATAATCGGCCCCTTGGGCAAACATGAATCATAAACAACCCCTCGGACAAACCTCTCAGTCACTCCTATACATCTCATAACATAAAAATCTCAGTGGAAATAACAAAGCCAAATCAATGATTAAATTCTGAACATCTCGTAGAAACTCCAATTTCAATGAAAGTTGTTTAAAATATTTGTTCAACATTTTCAATAGAGGCTCAGTATAAAGAGGAGTGAAAACGGTACTTTCATGAAAACAAGCCCCTCAGGCCAAGTATCACTCATATATATATTTAGCCCCTCGGGCAAGCCTCTTAGTCACTCGGGACTCAACTCTCATCAATCAACGTTCACACTCAATACTCACGCTCAATAGATACTTGATAATAACCGCTACGGCGTGTAGCCCAATCCAAAAATATATAGTCGAATGTGTTCACTAGGGGTGTGCAGACTCCGGAGGGGCTCCTACAGCTCAAGCGCTATGTCGCTGTAGCGTGCAGCCCGATCCAACATATCGCTGCGGCGTGCAGCTCGATCCATATATCGCTGCATCATGTAGCCCGATCCATATACATACATGGGTATATATATATATATATCGCTGCGTCGTGCAGCCCGATCCATAATTATATAATCCTCACCAACAGGCCCTCGGCCTCTCTCAGTTGTAAACCTCACGAGCCACTTGGGATATCAGTAAAATAGGGTGCTTATCCCAAAATATCATTTTTATGCATCAAAGGAGTAATAAATACTGAGCTATGAAATCAATAAAAACATAACATAATTGAGTATAGATGTGGCACGAGGCCTAAATATGGCATTCAGCCCAAAACATAGTAATGTTTTCCAAAACACAAGTGTATCAAATAGTTTTAGTCAAATACGCAACTTAAAAGTCACTACGGGATGGGCCAAGTCACAATTCCCAACAGTGCATGCTCTCACGCTTATCATCTAGCGTGTGTGTCACCTTAATATAGTAAAACGAAGCAAAATCTGGGGTTTCATACCCTCAGGATAAGATTTACAATCATTATTTACCTCAAACCGGATGAGATTCTACGCCGCAATGCTCTTGCCTCTTGACTCGGCCTCAAATCGTCCCGAATCTATCCAAAATCAGAATCATAACATCAATACAAGCTAAAGGGATAAAGCCCACGCGAAACTTATCAAATTAAAATCAAAATTCAGAAATTGGCCAACTCGACCCCCAGGCCTACGTCTCGAAATTCGATAAAAATCACATCACTAGGAGCCTTATCCTCCCACGAGTCTATACATATAAAAATCATCAAAATTGGACATCAAATAGCCCCTCAAATCCTCAATTTAAACTCTCCGATTTCAAGCCCTAATCTCCCAATTTCTTCTCAAATATTTCCACTTATTTCATGATTAAGCAAGGGAATAATTGTCATAAACACAAGATACAAAGTCCAAGGAGCTTACCTCACTGAAAATACTTGATTCCCCCATGAAATCACTGCTTGGAGATCCAAATTTGACCAAAAATGGTGGAAGAATAACCAAAATTCGCAAAGGGTGGCTTTTATAGTTTCTGCCCAGGAGAATCGCACCTGCGGTCCAAATGAGCGCACCTACGGATTCCACTTACCCGCAAACTTCCGCATCTGCGACTACACACTCGCACATGCGGGCCCGCTGGTGTGATAAAATCACCGCATCTGCGATCAAGCTTCAACTGGTCCAAAACCGCATCTGCGGCCTTCCTCACGCATCTGCGACCTCGCACTTGCGGTCCTAAATCCGCAGGTGCGGAAATAACAGAAGCAGCAAATTTCAGCTGCACCACCTCAATTCTAACTCTTTCGTCAACCAACTAAATTCATCCTGAGTCCCTCGGGACCTCAGCCAAAAGCACCAACAAGTCATATATCAACACACGAACCTAGTCGAACCTTCGGAACACTCAAAACAACATCAAAACACCAAATCACCCTCGGATTCAAGCATAAGGATTTCCAAAAATTCTGCAACCGATCCAAAAAACCCATCAAACCTCATCTGAATGACCTAAAATTTTGCACACACGTTACAAATGACACAACAGACCTACTCCAATTTCTGGAATTATATTCCGACCCCGATATCAAGATTTCCACTGCCGACCGAAAAACGCCAAATTTTTAATTTGCCAATTCAAGCCTAAATCTAACACGAACCTCCAAAATATATTCCGAACACGCTCCTAAGTCCAAAATCACCCGACAGAGCTAACCAAATCATAAAAATCCAAATTCGTTATCGAATACTAAGAAGTCAAGACTGGGTCATACCTTTCAAATTTAAAGCTTCAAGTTGAGAATCATTCTTCCATATCTATTCCGATTAACCTGAAAACCACAACCGATGATTTACATAAGTCATAATACATCATACGGGGCTAGTCATGCTTGCGAACTGGCGAGCGAAGTGCAAATTCTCAAAACGACCCGTCGGGTCATTACATCTTCCCCCACTTAAACATATGTTCGTCCTCGAACGTGCCCAGAGTTGTTCCGAAAACCATCAAATCGCTGTATAACCTTACCAAGCGCATACCCGGGGGTTATCCCGCATCACCCTATCCCATATAGGTCTGATAGCACAACATAACCGAAATTTCACAATTCACCCTAGCCTATAACCTTAGAACCAAATTTCCACTTCCAAAATTATCTATAAGATCAAAATATCACATCTATGTACTGAATAAGTCTGAACACGCTGTATCAAGCCATAACCACAAATCAAGATGAAATCACAGGATATACCACACAACTCAAGCTCTCATAGCGATAACTTCTAATCACAACAGTTGCTCGCAGTAACACAATACCGGTATTAAACCTCTTATTAAACAAAACCCCATTCCAACACTTTTGTATACTGCCAAGGATGAAAGAAACACGTAGAAGGTCATAACCATTCCTCAGATCAACCAGTAATAAAGCTCCCTCTCCTTTGGCAAGGACCATAGTAAATTTCTAAACCGAATCCCGATATTATCCTTCCAACATGCTGAAATCAAATCCGATAGTATTCATTCGAGATTCAAATGACCTTATCTCATCCAATACGACTATTCTAGTGACATGATACATCGATAAAATCTCAAGCCACAACCCATTCAACCCATGCACCAATAAGCAATCGTCCAAATGTACTCAAATCATGGAAAGTGAATCAAACGAGAGAGCTGTACCGCAAGCTTACCAGTACTACCACAACACGATGCTAAGAACTCATCACACACCATAGGACCAGAACACATAAATCTAACCCGAAGGATCATACCTCCACATAACTTCACTTCAATGCGCGACCCTTTCTAAACACTGGTCCGTATGAATCACCTCAAGCCACCAAGCTAAAAGTCAACAACCACATGCCATTTGATGTCTAGTACCAAAAGTCAATCACTATAACCACGGAGAGCAAACGACGCAATGTCACACTAGTCCAAGAGAACATATCCAATGTGTAATAAATCATGCAACACCTAAATACCCATCTCACTCAAATTCTGCTATAAAGCCCAAATGGAACCGCACCATATATGCATATAACCAACAAATCATAACTCCTCGCAACACGGAAAAGTAACTCATAGATCACTCTAGAACGCGAATAAGCTTAATGATAATCGAACGACACATCCATCAATAATAGTAATTCGGAGTCAACCATGTCGACTTGATGTAGAACACATATCCATACTGGCCTACTCATGAACCTCTTATCAAGGAGTTCCTGAAGCTGCTCCTTCAACTCCTTTAACTTCTTCGATGCCATAAGATACGGTAAAATAGAAATGGGCCGAGTGCCCAGCGCCAATTCAATACCGAACATCAATACACCTATCCGGCGGTATACCCGACAAGTCTACAGGAAATACATTCAAAAAATCCCTCACCACCGGAGCTGAATCAATGGTTGGAGTCTCTGCACTAACATCCCTCACGAAGGACAAATAAGAAAGACAACCCTTACCAACCATCCGTTGGGTCTTTAAAAAAATGAAAAAACTCTACTGGAAACATAATCTATCGAACCTCACCACTCAATCCGTGGCATCCCCGGCATAGCCAACATCGTCGTCTTAACGTAACAGTCCATAACAGCACGACACGAAGACAACCAATCTATACCCAATATCACATCAAAATCTACCATACTAAGCAACAAAGGATCCACTCGGGTCTCTAAACCCCCGATAGTCACCACACAAGGCTGATACATGCGACCCACAACCACAACATAACATGTTTATAAGAACTCCTCATCTCCAAACCCATATAGCACACGAATCACCATATCTGATCTCAATTCCACCATTTGAATATATAACACACCTTTAATACCCAATCATTCCATGAGGGATACTCCTATAATTCTTCTGTGCCACCAAGCAAACTCGAATATCAACAGTCTATCAAACAAGGGAGTGTCGCAATACTAATGATGTATCATTAACTCAATCACATTGCCCTTTCTGAAATGTATACCCTCATCAAGCCACACTAATTAGCGATATCATTTGCCTAATCATCTGAAACTGCCCGTGCTGCCTAAGAATTTATGACCTTCCTTTCAGAACTGAACTGTGACCTTACATATGCAATCTCAACCCTACTCAAGATGTCGAATATACCATGCCATCCTATGTCAAATATGAGGACTTCATAATCCATTCCGAGCCACAAGCAACTACGTACTCAAGTAGCCAAGAACTTTCCATTTGATCCCATCTAGAAGAAAATCACTATACATCACATGCTCCTCACGCCAGTAGAAAATATACATCTCTAATCGTGGTAGAAAACCATCAAGAACTCTTCGAATCCCATTTGCACAAAACCAAACCGTCAGGACTGAATCCTTTTAACTTAACCAAGTTACGCAGGTCACCACAAACCCAAGAGCATTGCCATAAAACACCTGCAGAAACTCATTACATCATAAGCACCCAAAAAACTAATCATAACCCTTACCATACCGATACACCCTATTACCAAGTTGTTCTATTTATTTGAGTTCCTTCTGAATTACCTTTGATTGGTACTTCTCCTCACCAACATACCACATTCTTCAACCTAGACTCACCACACGAGACTCAAGTATGAAGCACCGCCCTAGGGCTCATAAGCCGCTGAATACTCTCGTAAATATTCCCACAAGCACCACATCCAAAATACTTAACCTGAAGAGACTTCCTGCGAATCCAAAGCCATTACCTTTACTTCACTAATACTGATATGTAGAATCCATAATGATATATAAAAATGCCACAAGTCTTGACACCCTCCAATGTAAACCTTAATTTCTAGCCAAATACACATCCTGAAGATCCTCATTTGTTACATATTAATCTTGAATCCGTTAGAACCATCCTCTAGAGTCATCCACTCTACTCAGGTTTCAACTAAACTGATCAAACGAACCGAACGACTTGTGCCCCATTAGCACTCCAACACCCTAGGAAGAAACCCCACCTTAATGAAACCAAATAAATTCCTGCTCCATGCATACGTCCTTCACCCATGACACTCAAGTCTTTCAGTGATTCTCATACACCCATAAAGCATAACACAACCCTTATCCAAAATTTCCTTTACTTGAGTCATCCTCGATCTCAACCCCTGCAAGCCACAACTGATTCGCCAACATACCTAAAACTGAAACTGATACGACAGTTAGCCGCAAAATCAACTTATCAATAGCATACTCCCCCACTTAGCTCAAAGCCATAGGTCAAAACACACAAAAACTCACAATGCCCATACTCAATTACTGTCATAATACCATAGTGAGATTTAACTAAATCATTCATAAGCTCGTGTAACACAAACAATCTAGTACTTCAAATCATCTACAAATCTCGCATTCACCCTCATAATAGTCAAGACAACTCCCATATGCGATCCAAACTCAAACTGCAACACATATATTTCACTGTAAAAAAGGTCTTCCAACAAATAACATAAGGATCACACAAACTTCAGAACACTTTGCAGGAGATAACTCACCTGCTTCGCCTCAAACTAACATCTCTTTGTACCCTTCTACCGTCATAAACATCATGCAATCACTTAATTCTTCCTGAGCCTGAACTCATATCACAACATGAAATCTACTTCACTCCCCAACTAGACAACATGAAAAGATCCTTCGATACGCCCACAACTCGGGGCTATGCATCAAATCACGATGGAAATCAAGCACCAGATAGTTCTTTCTACCCTCAAGTAGACCTTTCTCGTCACATTCAAATTATTTTGAACACATCTCGCAGTCACATCATACTCATCACATAGCTACCAGCCATCACTTCCACTAATAGGAACATTATTGAACATATAAATTCAAAAAGCACGTGCTCACATACTCAACACATCAGTGCTCGAGCTACAAGCAGAGCTCAGCCTCAAGTCTTCCAGATTGGCCCAACATCAACACACAGAAATCACATCTCACCCTTCGATAAGGGAATCACAAGCCGTCGATGCACAGCTGATACCAAGTGCTCATGCGCGCATACGAACGCGTGGAAGGAATTCAAAGAGTTACATTTTAAACTGAATCAATGACGCACGATAAGAATTTAATAATGTGATATTTCCTAAAGGTTCTGTAGCCTCTCGAAGATAAGTACAGACATCTCCATACCGATTCACGAGACTCTACTAAACCTGCTCATGACTCGTGAGACCTATGTAACCTAGGCTCCGATACCAACTTGTCGCGATCCAAAACCAATTCGGTCTTGATGGCGCCTAACGTGGTACTAGGCAATCAATATTTTCATTCTTAAGAAAAATTCAAAGTTATTTAACAGTAAACCTTCATAAAGTGTTTAGGAAAAAAACAACAAGCGAAAAGAAAGTGCCCGACATCGGGGTGTTACTAGTCATGAGCATCTACTATAACTGTCAGACAACACTAAGATCAACATGGCCAGGAAAATCACTGAATACACTAAGGAAGAATAAGGAGGGAGAAAAGCAGGGCTGCGATCGCCAGGCAGCTACCCTGCTAACTCCGATGAACCTGCCATTGAGTAATCAATACCCGTCATCGGGTTCAGAAATTACCTGAATCTGCATACAAGGTGCAGGGAGTAATGTGAGTACGCCAACTCAGTAAGTAATAAAGGTAAATAGAGACTGAGCAGTAGGAAAAAAATAAGATCAACATCATGATAAACTTAGTAAGCACAAATGCTTTCAATCAGAATATGAGTCAAATCATCTCATATCGAATCCAGTTTTTGGTAAAAATCATTTGAAGATGCTTTCCAACAGTTTCAATAGAGGTTCAATGCAATTTAAAGTAAAAGTTATGAAGATCATAATCGACCCCTTGGGCAAACATGAATTATAAATAGCCCCTCAGCAAACCTCTCGGTCACTCCTATACATCTCATAACATAAAAATCTCAGTGGAAATAACAAAGCAAAATCAGTGATTAAATTCCGAACATCTCGTAAAAACTCCAATTTTAATGAAAGTTGTTTAAAACATTTGTTCAACATTTTCAACAGAGGATCAATATAAAGAGGAGTGAAAATAGTACTTTCATGAAAACAAGCCCCTCAGGCCAAGTATCACTCATATATAAATTGAGACCCTTGGGTAAGCCTCTCAGTCACTCGAGACTCAACTCTCATCAATCAGCGCTCACACACAGCACTCACGCTCAATAGATACTTTATAATAACCGCTGTGACGTGCAGCTCGATCCATAAATATATAGTCGACTTCGCTCACTAGGGGTGTGCAGACTCTGGAGGGGCTCCTACAGCCCAAGCAATATATCGCTGCGGCGTGCAACCCAATCCAACATATCGTGGTGGCGTACAACCCGATCCATATATCGTTGCGATATGCAGCCCAATCCATATATATATATATATATATATATATATATATATATATCGCTGTGGCGTGCAGCCCGATCCAACATACCGTTGCGGTTTGCAGCCCTGCGGTATGCAGCACGATCCATATACATACATATATATATATATATATATATATATATCGTTGCGGCATGCAACCCGATCTATAATTATATAATCCTCACCAGCAGGCCCTCGGCCTCTCTCAGTCATCAGCCTCACGAGCCGCTCGGGCTATCAGTAAAACAGGGTGCTTAGCCCATAATATCATTTTTATGCATCAAAGGAGCAATAAATACTGAGTTATGAAATCAATGAAAACATAACATGACTGAGTACAAATCTTAAGTCAAAATAGTGAGGAAATAATAAGGAAAAGCCCCTAAGGGTCCAAACAACTTGGCACGAGGCCCAAATATGTCATTCAGCCCAAAATATAGTAATATTTTCCAAAATACAAGTGTATCAAATAGTTTTCAGTCAAATACGCAACTTAAGAGTTGCTATGGGATGGACCAAGTCACAGTCCCTAATGGTGCACGCTCCTACGCTCGTCATCTAGCGTGTGCGTCAACCCAATATAGTGAAACGAAGTGAAATCCAGGGTTTCATACCCTCAGGACAAAATTTACAATAGTTACTTACCTCAAACCGGATGAAATTCTACTCCGCAATGCCCTTGCCTCTCGACTCGCCCTCAATTGTCCCGAATCTATCCAAAATCATAATCATAACATCAATACAAGCCAAAAAGACAAAGCCCACGCAAAAATTATCAAATTAAACTCAAAATCCAGAAATTGGCCAACCCGACCCGCGGGCCCACGTCTTGAAATTCGATAAAAATCACATCACTAAGAGCCTTATCCTCCCACGAGTCTATACATAATAAGATCATCAAAATCAGACCTCAAATGACCCCTCAAATCTCCAATTTAAACTCTCCAATTTCAAGCCCTAATTTCCCAATTTCTTCTTAAATTTTCCCACTTATTTCATGATTAAGCAAGGGAATAATTGTCATAAATACAAGATACAAGGTCCAAGTATCTTACCTCACTAAAAACACTTGATTCCCCTTTGAAATCACTGGTTGGAGCTCCAAAATCGACTAAAAATGGTGGAAGAATAACCAAAATTCCCGAAGGGTGGCTTTTAGAGTTTCTGGCCAGGAGACTCGCACCTGCGGTCAAAATGAGTGCACCTGCGCTACCGCATCTGCGGTCCATTAAGCGCACATGCGAATTCCACTTACCCGCAAACTTTTGCATCTGCGACTACACACTCGCACTTGTGACCCCCGCTGGTGCTATAAAATCACTCTACCTGCGATCAAGCTTCAACTGGTCCAAAACTGAATCTGCGGCCTTCCTCACACACTACGACCTCGCACCTGTGGTCCTAAATATGCAGGTGCGGAAATAACAGAAGCAGCAAATTTCAGTTGCACTACCTCAATTCTAACTCTTTCGTCAACCAACTAAATTCATCACGAGGCCCTCGAGACCTTAACCAAAAGCACCAACAAGTCATATATCAACACACGAACCTAGTCGAACCTTCAAAACACTAAAAACAACATCAAAGCACCAAATTACCCTAGGATTCAAGCCTAAGGATTTCCAAACATCCGAATTCCGCAACCGATCTAAAAACCCATCAAACTTCATCCGAATGACCTGAAAATTTGCACACACGTCACAAATGACACAACAGGCCTACTCCAATTTCCGAAATTCCATTCCGACATCGATATCAAGATTTCCACTACCGACCGGAAAATTCCAAATTTCTAGTTTCGCCAATTCAAGCCTAAATCTACCACGGACCTCCATAATACATTCCGAACACGCTCCTAAGTCCAAAATCACCTGACAGAGCTAACCAAATCATAAAAATCCAAATCCAATATCGAATACTAAGAAGTCAAGGCTGGGTCAAACCTTTCAAATTTAAAGCTTCAAGCTGAGAATCATTCTTCCATATCTATTCCGATTAACCTGAAAACCACAACCGACAATTTACATAAGTCATAATACATCATACATGGCTATTCATGCCTGAGAACTGGTGAGCGAAGTGCAAATGCTTAAAACAACCCGTCAGGTAGTTACATCGGTATAAAACTGGCCACGAAGTCAGCGGAGATTTGAGACTTGATGGCGTTCATGGTTGATACTCGATATCGTACTCGCCAAGTTTGACTACCCATTTGGCCAACCGACCTGATAACTCAGGCTTATGCAAAACATTTCGGAGAGGATAAATGGATAACACACATATTGGGTGACACTAGAAATATGGCTTTAGTTTCATAGATGCGCTTATTTATGCAAGTGCTAATTTTTCTAAGTGTAGATATCTAGTTTCAGCTTCTCCAAGAGTTCGACTCACGTAATAAACAGGGAACTACGTACCTTGCTCTTCTCTAACTAGTACTGCACTTACCTCTAACTTGGACACTGCCAAATATATGTAAAGCTTTTCATCTACCTTCGGAGTGTGAAGCAGAGGTGGGCTCGATAAGTATCTCTTCAATTCCTCCAATACTTGTTGGCATTCCAGGGTCCATGAGAAATCTTTTTTCTTTTTAAGTAAGGAAAAGAACTTGTGGCTTCGATCTGATGACCTCGAAATGAATCGGCCCAAAGAGGCTATTCGTCCTGTTAACCTTTGTACGTCTTTCACACTATCTATGATAGTGATATCTTTGATGTTAATGATCTTGTTGGGGTTGATTTCGATTCCCCAATTTGGTACCACGAAGCTGAGGAACTTGCCCGTGCCGACCCCAAGGCACATTTTTCTAGGTTAAGCTTCATGTTGTACTTTCTTAAGATTTTGAATGTTTCCTGCAAATAAGTTAAATGGTCTTCTGCACGCAGAGACTTAACCAACATATCGTCAATGTAAACTTCCATTGATTTACCTATCTATTTCTCGAACATTTTGTTAACGAGGCGTTGGTATGTAGCTCCAGCAGCCCGAAGTTCATCACATTGTAACAGTATGTTCCAAACTTAGTGATAAACAAGGTCTTCTCCTGGTCCTCGGGGTTCATCTAAATTTGATTGTACCCGGAGTAGGCATCGAGAAAGGTAAGGATCTCGTGGCCGGCCATGGCATCGATAATGAGATCGATGTTAGGTAGTGAAAAGGAGTCTTTAGGGCATACCTTGTTTAAATCCTTATAATCTACGCACATTCTAAGTTTGTTCCCTTTTTAGGGACTACAACTACGTTGGCTAACCACTTGGGTTATTTTACCTCCGGAATGGACCCTATTTTAAGAAGTTTAGTTACCTCATCCTTTATGAAACATGCTTCACCTCGGACTGGGGCCTTTTTTTGCTTTACTGGTTTGAACTTGGGGTCGAGGCTTAGCCGGTGTGTTGTTATTTTTGTGAGATCCATGTCATGTCTAAATGGGACCAAGCAAAACAATCCATGTTATTGATAATAAATTGAATGAGTTTTTTCCTGAGATCGGGGATTAACCCCGTTCGTAGCTATACCTTTCTTTCGAGCATATACTCGATCTGTATGACCTATTACATCTCCTCAACCGTTGACTTGATTGCATCTAACTCTTCAAGAACAACGATAAAGTTCGAGGTGTAATGAAATCCTCTTCTTCTTCTTCTTTGGTTACCTATTTCTCCATTTCAGTCGAGGCCGGGGACTGTGATTGCTATTTGGCCATCTACTTATCTTTGGTGCTCAATTTTCTCGAGGCTGAAGGTGCTGGTATCGGTGTCACCTCATCGACTACGAACATTTCCTTTGCAGCATGTTATTCCCCGTAAACTGTTTTCACCCCATCCACTGTTGGGAATTTCATCATCTGATGAAGGGTCGATGGTACTGCCTTCATATTGTGGATCCATGACCTTCCGAGTAGTGCATTATATCTCATGTCACCTTCAATGAAATGGAACTTTGTATCTTGTATGGTCTCGGCCACGTTCATCGGTAGGATTATCTCCCTTTTCGTTGTTTCACTTGCCATGTTGAAGCCATTTAGGACCCGAGATACAGGTATAATTTGGTCCTGCAGGACGAGCTGCAATACGACCCTCGATCTAATTATGTTTGCTGAGCTACTTGGATCCACTAGAACACGTTTAACTTAAATTTTATTTAACAAAATAGAAATTACTAGGGCATCATTATGCGGCTGGGATATCCCTTTTGCTTCCTCGTCATTGAATGATAGGACGCCCTTGGGTACATAACTCTGAGTTTATTTCTCTAGTGATCGATACCTTGGTGCATTTGAACATGGGCCCTTGTGGAACATTGACACCACCAACGATCATATGAATTACATGTTGTGCTTCTTCCTGCTCATTTTTTCTATTTACGTCTCTTTCTTTGAAGTGATTCTTAGCTCGATCACTGAGAAACTCTCAAAGACGAGCCTCGTTGAACAATCGAGCCACCTCCTCCCTCAGCTACCTGCAGTCTTTGGTCCTATGGCCATGTGTGCCATGATATTTACACATTAAGTTCAGATTTCTTTGAGAGGGATCGGTTTGTATAGGCCTAGGCCACCTGGTGTCTTTGATCCTTCCAATAGCCGATACGATCCTCGATGCGTCAACACTGAAATCATACTCTGACAACCGAGCTGCTTCTACGGGGTCGGTATGTTTATCAAAACTATTCTTACTCATAAGTCCCCAGGAATTCTATCCTCGATCAATTCTTTGATCATTCTGAGGAGGATTGCGACCCGAACCGTTGTTTCTTCGATCCCCGACATATGGCTAATACCGTTCCTAATTTGATCTTGGTTCCCTGTTTGTATCCCTCGGGGCCTTAACTGCCAATCTATTTGGATAAATTGAGCCCGAAGGGGCTCCTAGCTGGTCATCCTAGCCCCTGATCTTTGACTGATAACGATTGTTTACATCTGCCTAAGTCACAGCTGGATACTCAATCAGATTTTACTTCAACTGTCATGACGCGATCGAACTTCGCTCGTTGAAACCCTATGTAAAAGCTTGCATGGTCCAATCATCCGAACTGGTGGTAATTCCATTCGCTCCATTTGAAATCGGGATACGAACTCCCTTGGCATCTCATCATTCCTCTGTCTTATCTTAAAAATGTCTGATTTCCTTGTCGAAACCTTTATGGCCCCGGAATGTGCTTTCACGAAGGCATATGCTAACATAGCAAATGAATCGATAGAATTTATTGGCAAGTTATGGTACCAAATCATTGCTTCTTCTAACAAAGTTTCCCCAAATGTTTTCAACAAAACTGACTAGATTTCATCATCATTTAAGTCGTTTCCTTTAGTCTCGCAAGTGTACGAGGTAATGTGTTCATTAGGATTGCTCGTCCCGTTGTATTTACTACCAATAGGTTTTGTATTCTTTGAAGGTTCAACTAAAGTCCATACTTTATTTTCCTTCATGGATTCCATTGCAGATTCCATGGCCTTTAGCCATTTCTCATAATCAGAACTTTGTATAGTCTCTTCATAGGTCTTAGGGTCATCATCATTATGATCAACCTCATTTGATACATCATCTTGTACCATTAAATTTAATATAGTTGGTACATGACGTTCTCGTGTAGACCTTCTAAGAGGTGCTTGTACAACCTGTTCACCTTGTGCTGGATTTGGTTGTTGTTTAATTTGGTTTTGAACTGGTTTATTAACCTATTCTTGAACTACATTTAGTTCTTGAAATTCAACCGTTGAAGATGGCAACTTCCTTGGCAACTTCAAAACATCCAATAAAGGTTCTTCAACTTGGGTCTCATGATCTTTATATTGTATTGATTTATTAGTTTCTTGAACTTCATCAAGTTCTATTTCTCCATTATAATTTACTTCTAAAAGAAATTCCCTTTCCAAAAAGGTTGCTCCTCTGGCCACAAACACTTTATGGTCAGAAGGGTGATAGAAATAATATCCCATTGTTTCCTTGGGATACTGAATGAACCTACAATTATCAGATCTTGAGTCACATTTATAATATTGTAGTCTTTTTTACATAAGCTGGACCTTCTAAGGTTAGGCTTACGTCCTTTCCATATCTCATACGGTGTTGTAGAGACTGACTTAGTGAGAACTTTATTAAGTAAGTATGTTGATGCTTCCAAAGCATATCCCCATAAATTAATTGGAATATCAGTGAACCCCATCATAAATCTCACCATATCTAATAAGGTTCGATTTCACCTTTCAGACATACCATTGTGTTGTGGTGTCCCTGGAGGTGTCTACTGGGAAAGAATCTCATTCTCTTTGAGATACCTAGTAAAATATTCACTAAGATATTCTCTACCTCTATCATACCTTAGTACTTTGATACTTTTATCAGTCTATTTCTCAACTTCACAACTGTCACGACGACAGTTCGCCCTCCGTGAACTGTCATGATGGAACCTAGTCTCTACGACTAGGTAAGCCTAAGAAATTGCGAAAAAGAAAAACGAATGATAAAAACTAGTAAAAAACTGTGGATAAAACACAATAAAATGTTTAAGATGCCGCTCGACATATACAATTATAATTTGTCAGCTGAAACAATTCCCAAAACTTGGAATCTCATGAAAACATCACAAGATATGGATACTACATTGTGCACTAACTCCAGAATGTCTAAATCAAAATAAATACAGAAGGGCTATAACTATAAGAGAGAATAGAGAGGGACTCCTCAGTCTGCAAATGCGACAGATATACCTCGAAGTCTCTGAACAATCGCCTCGCCTCAAGGATAGTAGGGCTAAGTCAAAGAACCTGGATCTGCACACGAAAAACATGTGCAGGAAAGGGCATGAGTACACTACAGTGGTACCTAGTAAGTGCCAAGTCTAACCTCGGTCGAGTAGTGACGAAGAAGGTCAGAGCCCTACCGGTCATATACATATATATATATAAGGAAATAAAACAGTAAGAAGTAACACAAGATGATAAGAATAACAACAAAAACAACAACAACAACAGAGAGAGAGAGAGATCACAGAAAGAATATAACTCCACGCAGAGATAGTAACCGGGGATCTCCCAGGATACCGTCCTATAGTCCCCAAATGTCAATATCTAGTGGATCTCCCGGGTGTCGTCCCGTAGTCCAACTCATAATGCGCAGGGATCTAATAGTAGCCCGATCTGTAGTCCCAAATGTAAATACCTAGTACTGGGGGAATCTACCGGGTGCAGTCCCGTCGTTCCAATATAAATGTTCAAGGGGAATCTATCGAAATACAAGTTTGTAGGCCCAAAGTAAACATGTAGGGGGATCTCCCAGGATATCGTCCTGTAGTCCCAAAGTAAACACACAACAGCAACACGAAGAATATTCAATTCAATCCAAATTTCATACCAATGTAAAACAGGTATTTCTAACCTAACATGCTGCAATAATTCAAATAAAGCAGTTTGAGAAAGTAAAGCAATTAAGTCAATTAGACATGCTTTCCTAAGCTAACAGTAGGCTTAAATTGCAAGTAGTATAAACAGGGAAGAAAACACTGTTATAGTTACCTAATGAAAACAGGATTTTCAATAATTAGCACATGTACGCACTTGTCACCTCATGTACAAGACATTTCATGTATCAACAATACCAAATCCTAAGGGGAGTTCCCCCACACAAGGTTAGGCAAACCACTTACCTCGAACCAGCTCAAAATCAACTCGAAATCACGTTCTTGCCACGAGTATCCAACTCCGGGTGGCCCAAATCTAATCAAATTAATACCAATGCGTAAATACAACTACAAACAACTAATTTAGCTAAAGGAAACGAAGCTAAGACAAGAAAATTGGAACACGCCCGAAAATCCTCTCCGGGCCCACTTCTCGGAATCGGGTAAAAATTATGAATTATGAACACCCATTAACTCACAAGTCTAACCATACAAAAATCCCTCAAATCCAATACCAAAACCTCGATCAAAACACAAAATTAGACCTAAGAACTTTTCTCAACTTTTTCTCCAAATTTTCACCCCAAATTTGAATGTAAAGGATGAATTTAAGCATAGATTCGTGGAAATTAGTCAAAACCAAGTAAGAATTACTTACCCAAAATACCCAGGTGAAAATCTCTCCAAAAATCACCAATCCCCGAGCTCCCAAGTTAATTTCCAATGTTTGAGTTCAAACCCTCGATTCTGCCCTTTTTTCTTACCAGTGAATTTGCTTCTGCGGCCATGGGACCGCACCTGCGGTCCCGTTTCTGTGACAACGGACCGCTTTTGTGACTTTTCATTAAAGTCCAGCGTCCGCACCTGCGACCTCTTGTCCGCATATGCAATGTCGCTTCTGCGGTAAATGGGTCGCATCTGCGACCAAACCCCAAATTGCCTCAGACCGCTCCTGCGGTCCTCCAACCGCTTCTGTGGTGCCGCACCTGCGGTCCTACACATGCAGGTGCGGTTATGGCAGGTTCAGCATTTAGATTTTTGCCTAAGTCCAAAATCAACTTCCGTTAAGCACCAGAAACTCACCTGAGGCCCCCGGGACCTCAGCCAAACATGTCAACCAATCCTAAAATATCATTCGATCTTATTCCAACCCTCGAATCACATCAAACAACGCTAATTACTCTCCAATCCAAGCCTAAGGATTTCCAAAACTTCTAATTTCCACTTTCGATTAAAAAGTCTATCAAACCTCGTCTGAATTACCTAAAATTTTGCGCACACGTCCCAATGATACAACGGACCTACTCCAACTTCTGGAGTTCCATTCCGACCCCGATTTCAAAATATCACTATTGATCCGGAAACTTCAAAAGTTCAACCTTTGTCATTTCAAGCCTAAATAAGCTATGGACCTCCAAAACACAATACGAACACGCCCCTAAGCCCGAAATCACCCAACGGAGCTAACAGAACCAACGAAATTCCATTCTAAGGTCGTCTTCTCACTGCTCCGACTACGGTCCAAATTCTAAAGCTTAAACTCTCATTTAGGGACTAAGTGTCCCAAAACACTCTGAAACTCAAAACGAATCCTCCCGTCAACTCACAATAGTAGAAATAAGCACGGGGAATGCAGTTATTAAGGGATTGGAGCATTAATTCTAAAAACGATCGCCCGGGTCGTTACATCCTCCCCCTCTTAAAACATCTGTTCGTCCTTGAATGAGCATAGAGACATACCTAAAGTAGTGAAAAGATGAGGGTAACGACTGTGCGTATCCTGCTTGGTTTCCTAAGTCGCCTCCTTGACCAGCTGACCCCCACACAGAACCTTCACTAATACAATGTTCTTTGACCTCAGTTTCCAAACCTGCCTGTCCAATATCGCCATCGGTTCCTCGACTTAAGATATATCCTTGTCCAACTAGACTTAACTGAAATTCAAAACGTGTGACGGATCACCGTGATACCTCTGGAGCATCGAAACATGAAATACCAGATGAAATCCTATCAAGATGGGAAGTAAGGCAAGCTCATAAGAAATCACCCCAACACGTCTTAATATCTCAAAAGGACCAATAAACCTCGGACTCAACTTCCCTTTATTACCAAATTTCATAATGCCCTTTATAGGCAAAACCCGAAGCAAGACCCGCTCTCCAACCATATAGGAAACATCACGAACCTTCCGGTCCACGTAACACTTCTATCTATACTGGGTTGTACGGAGTCTATCCTGAATCACCCTAACCTTCCCAAAAGCATCCTGAACCAAGTTTGTGCCCAATAATCTAGTCTCACCCGGCTCAAACCAACCCACCAGGGATCTACACCACCTACCATACAAAGTCTCATATGGGGCCATCTAAATGCTGGACTGATAACTGTTGTTGTAGGCAAACTCGGCCAATGGCAAAAACCGATCCCAAGAACCTCAAAAATCCATCACACATGCACGGAGCATATCCTCAAGAATCTGAATAGTGCGCTCGGACTGTCCGTCCGTCTGGGGGTGAAATGCTGTACTCATCTAGAATCAACTCCCGAAGCCCATCAACATTGGGTACACAAACCCGACCCTGTATCCTCAATACCCCTCGTCACCAATAGTCATATCTTTGGCATCGCCATGCAGGACCTTGTCCTTGAGGACAAGCAAATGAGGGTCATCAAACTGACGCTCCCGGATACGATCAAATAAGTAAGACCAAGAAACCACACAAGAAAGGACCCGAATAGGCTTCGAAAGATCCAATCTCACAAACTGGCTGGCTAAGGCTTGAACATCCATTGCCATGGGCCTCTCTGCTGCTGGTAAATAAGTCAAACTCCCCAAACTCTCCGCCCGGAGACTCAAAGCATCGGCCACCACATTGGACTTGCCCGGGTGATATAATATAGTGATATCATAGTCTTTCAGCAGCTCTAACCATCTCCTCTAGCGCAAATTAAGGTCATTCTGCTTGAATAGATGCTGCAAACTCCGGTGATCGGTATAGATCTCACAAGGAACAACGTACATGTTGATACCCAATTTTTTCCTATATATTTTTAGCACGTATATGTACTTTCAAAATAGCATATATACATATATATAAGCATGCATAAGCATTTTTTATAATTCTAAAGGCTTCAAATTGATTTATTTCTTCCCTTTTTACTCATAAAATTTCTAATAATTATACCTCAAATTATTTTGTGGTAATTTAGCCATCTAAATTCTATATTTATGCCAAAATATTGCTTAAATATTTTTAGTGCATTTTTATAATTGCATTTACATTTTAAGCTAATTTGCATATATTTGAAATATTAGCCCTATTAATGCCTAATTACGTTGTTGATGCATAAAATGGTCTTTTATATGTTTAACATGTTAAATAACTATTTTAAACCATTTTTTACATGAAATTATTTTTCAGAGATCATTTATTATTTATTATAAATTATATAGTGTTGAAATAGCTATTTAAAATATGGCCTAATTATGTTTCAATTTTAGCCCCATTTCAACCTTAATCCTAACACAAATTGCCAGCCCAGTACCTAATTAAACTGCCCAAGCCAATACCCATCCGCCCGAACCCAATACCCGGCAAAATCCTGGCCGTTGATCGTTTTGATCAACGGTCCAGGTCTTCCGTTTCCTAATTAAACTAACCTATACCCCCCCCCCCCAAACCTAATTCATTTCATAACCTACCCCACCACCCTAAAATCCTCTCTGCTCTCAAAATGCTCTCACCCTAACCCTAATCCCCAATCTCACTGACCCTTATCTATGGCTATCTCTGGTGACTTCTCACCATCTCTCAGGCCTCCAATGGCCTTTCTCATGTCACTCTTACCATCTATAAGTCCCTCAAGGGACAAGGGAAATGTCGACTTGCATCTAGGGATCATGTCTCGCCTGTTCAAGGCTATTCCAGGCTATTCCGGTGTGATTTCGAGTGAGATCATCCTATATTAGCCACGATCTATGGTTTTCTAAACAGGTTTCTTCAACTCTGTATGGTTCTCTTGAAGCCCTAATTTCGTTTCTAAACCTACTAGATCTGTATAGATCTAAGACGATTTGAGTTTGTTTCTTGTGTGTTTTACAATAGCCTTGAGATTCTTTACAAGAATCGTATGATTTCAAGTGATTTTTCATCTTTTTCTAAAATTAGGGTTTTTGGAATTTCTTTTTAAACTTTGTTTAATGATTCTTTGTGTTTAAACTTCTGATTCTCACACATTTTGACTAATTTTATGAATCTGCTGCAACCCTAGTCCGTTTGTACTGAAAACCTTAATTTTTTGGGGTTCTTCGTTTGGTTTCTGGATGTTGGTACCTCTGACTGTATTCTTGCCATGGGTTCTTGTGACTTCTCATGATTTACTTGTCCTACTATGCTTTTACTGAATTTTCTTAGTTCAACCTTTCGCTGATATTATGAACTTGTGTTTATACTGACCATTCATGCAAAACTTGTATGCTTCTTTTTGAATTAGTGTCGTTTAACCATCGGTTTTGTTAGAGCTGTGTGAAATCCCAATTATTCATGCTCTACCTCATTTTATATGCTAAGCATGTTGCTTCTTTCATAACGTTCTGAACCCTTGATTACTCTGAATCTCTTATTTTCTGGGTCAATTTGACCTCTTTCCATCTAACGTTTGATCCTTACTTCTTTACTCAATTTGATTGAATTTACCTGCCTTAATTATTTTTCCTTGCCTTGTTTGCAATCCACTGATTGTTATTGATTTGTTTCCTTAATTAAACTGTTGTGCATTTACCCTTAATTACATGTTTTATACATAAGCTTTACTTTATTTTTTTCCTTAAATACTTAGTATGTTTTATAGTTGATTAAACTGTCTCTCGATTAAGGGAAGATCTTACTGATTTACGTGTGATTTCCCTGATTTACTACTTAATTGATCTCTTACCTTGTTTTGTTAAGTTTTGATTCCTATATAAACCTCCTCTTCTTTTAAGTTTAGGACAACAACTAGAACAAGAAGACTAGTTCAGAATTCTCTCTTATACTTAATGTTTTCTGCTCTTTTCTGTTACTTGCTGCTTCTATTGAACTAACCGGCTGTAAGCCAAGGCTAGTTATTGCATTACACTGCTTTATACTTTGTGTCTTCTCTCCTAAACTAGTATGTTCTGATTTAATTACAAGTTCAAAACTCTATGTGTCCGCTTACTGCATTAGTTTACTGATTCCTGTCTATCACTTGGCTTTCTGATATGTAACTAGCATGCTTAAATCCTGGTTTCACTTAGCATACATAAGTACTACCTATGCAACTTATGATTAACATGTCTAATGAATTGTCTATTGCTTTCTCTAGCATGTCTCAACTTGACTCTACTCCATGTATGATTGTCTGTCTGTTTGTTTATCCAATTCCTGATAGTAATCTACTTTGCTAGGTTACTTACTACTCCCTAAGTACTTCTGACCCTATGTTCAATTCTACCTAGTATAACTATGTTCTCACTAATTGTTCTATGGCTATGTAATTGACTCCTAAATCCTATAAAGAACTCTGAAAAGGAAACTTCTGTGCTCTTGCTGTTATATTAATATGTTCTATGTGTCCCCAATTCCTATACTCCCTGAGTGAAATCTGTGTCTGAATGGTGTTGTTTAAACTGTTTGCTGATTTCTCACAAGTTCACTGTTTCTTTCAAAACTATTTTACTACTAATCAATTCCTATTTTTAAAAAAATTCTTTATTTAATTGATCCTTTTTCAACACTGGCTTTTCATATCAAAACCATTTCAAAACTAGGTCAGGCACTCTCACATCACTCCTAGAGTATTATTTTCTGCCCCTCTGCATGTGTACTGTCTTGAGATCTCTCTGAACTCTGGCATGTCAGAGTTGGCCCTTCCACACTACACTTAAATCAGTTATTATTGAGAAAAGGTCTAGGTGTGAGCACTGCCCGGGATCCTTGAGGTCCTTAGGGAACTCTAACACCCCTAGACATGAAACTGTCTATGGAACTTTGGTATTTGAGGCTATTAGAGGCTTGAGAAGTCATTTGGGCCTGCTTCAGGCTCCATATAGTTAACTTCTTCTTTTTCTTTACTTGTTTATGTAATTTTTTCACCTGGACTGTAATAATTATTTGTAAATAACATTGGGGTGATTAGTGAGAAGGGGTGGGTAGTTTTATCTTTTCGGTAATTCGGGTAGATACCATGCCTATAGGATTGTGTTAATGCACTTGCTATGTTTTCACAATATTAGAAATCATTTCTATAGGATTTAAATGGCTTCATTAATAGAAATCATGTCTATAGGGTTAAAATCAACATTATAATTAGAAATCAGGCATATAGGATCTAAATGGCTTTATAATTAGATATCATCCCTATGGGGTGTAAAGTGATTAAGTTCAGTTTCTGTTGCAACATGTATTTACATTTGTTTCACTAGAAATCATGCCTATAATTTACAACATCAACTCTTAACAATTAGATACCATGCCTATAGGAATTAAAATAAGAAATCCTGCCTATAGAACTTAAAATCAATTTAGTTAAACACATCAGTTTAATCCACGTTAGTTCCTTTTGAACTGGTTTAATCAATTGTCCTCTTCTTTAATGAGTTTTCAAACACTGCCTTAATTTACTACCGCTAGAAAACATGTCTATAGGACCTCAAGTATCCGTTTAAAACTGTTCGTTGTTTTATTGAATCAATGTAGATATCATGCTCTTAGGACATCACGGTTCTGCGTTTAGGCAAGCCTATGGGGCGATTTAAATTCTGCAACTTTGAAACTGCGCTTCAGTTATTTAAAATTGTTCAGATTCAACAGGTTTAAATCAGTAGGCAAGCTAAATAGGATATTTTACACTTTGTCCTAAGTCAATACTGCATAATCCCTGCTCGCCTAGATATCATGTTCTATGATTTTCTATTTAATACCTGACCATTGTCTGAAGACGTGCATTTATTTGTTCTATTTGTGGAGGTGACTGTGTGCCTATAATCTATTCTCTTTAAATGCAGTCCTACTTATTCTTGATTGACGCCTAGACTTTTATCCATTAAAACCTTAGGAAGGTCTAGAACTGTCCAAAAGTAAAGGTCCTAAAATACCTCTAGGGCCACAAGGAAGGGATAAGTAGTGCACGCATAAGACATTTTCAAGGTTGCTAGAACGCTTTAGGCTATGGCCAAGGGGAGGGAATTGGGTAGAAAGGGATATGATGACTACGAGCTAATGTCACGTGTAGCCCCTCATTGAGGAGTATTTATCGGACATTGTGTGGGGTGATCCTATAGGCTAACCAACCTAGGACCCTTTTTTCCCAATTCCCGATGTTTAAACCTTACTCTTTATATGCAACTTGTTCAAATTCTTTGAGTCATACAATGTCCAACATGCTTTTATTTCCAATTATGTGTTTTAACTACTTATTTGTTAAAGGACTAATTCATGAGTATATGTTCGGCCGGGACCCACTGTTGTGGACCTAGAGGGGTGCCTAACACTTTCCCCTCAAGGTTATTTTTAGCCCTTACCTTAAATCTCTGGTTATGCAAACTAGTCTAAGAGTTAATCGCTCTAGGTACCCTAACGCACCATAATCCGTTAGGTAGCGACCCTTCAAATACCAAAATCCCAAAAGGAAATAAGTTATTACCCCCATGAATGTCGAAACCCGGACTTCTCTCCGTGGAGGAAAAAAGGGAGCACGACAGCATGGCTACTCTGCTGGGATACCTTTAGGCTCTTACCATAACGAACTTATCTTTGATGAATTAGTCCAACCATGCTTTATCCCGTACCTTTTCCCTTATTTGAATTTAACTGTCTATTTTCTTTTAAGAATTTATGATTTTTATTCCCAAAACTGACTTGTCTCTTTGTTTTCCTTTTCCGTAACTGTATTTCAATTATTTAAATATTGTATTTATTTTTCCTACGTGCAAATACTTGACTACATGCTATTTATTGCTGCATATACCATGCTCCACATCATATTCCACTCATGCGTATTAAATCCTATAGTAATGCTTAATGAGTTGTTGCGCTCTTCCTATTTATTACCCTTAAATTCGAAAAGGCTTATTTGCGGTAAAATTAGTTGATCAGCGGTGTAGTTGACAGTTCTGTGCCTTTCCCCCTCGAGTTGTCCGCTTAAGGGTACCAGTCTAAACCCCCATAGTAACCTTACTCTGATCAAATTGTGCATGCATCATGGTCAAACCTAGTCGGATCAATTATGTTGTCCACATAATGATCCTTTAAGATGAGCCTTATCCAAAGTCCACCGGGGTTGCCATAATCCCAATGAATACAACAACATACTGTGCATTAATTTGGAGAACTAAATGTCAATATGCCAATCATGAATATATAAATAGTCGAGTCTGGTGGGGAGAAAGGCCTAAGCCTTTTGTTTTGCAGAAAATGAGGCACAAGGTCCTCAGATTCGGTATGGTTAGCAACATTCCACCATTGCTGCTAGATTGGTGGGAGGACCATTCGTCAAGTAACAAGAAACATGTAAGAAAGTACCTGGGTAACTTGTCTTCCCTATTAGACATTGAGCCAAACAACAAGTTGATCGAGGCTGCCACTTTGTTCTAGGATAGTGAGAGGTCTGTGTTCCATTTCGGTGACATAGAAATGACATCACTTCTAAAAGAAAATGGAGGGCTTGTGGGATTGACTTGGGATAGTCCCGGGTTATTGGTACCGGCAAACCATACCAGTAAAGGTTTCTTAAAGATGATGGGGTTGAAGAAGAATGCTGACCTGGTATGCCTGAAGGAATCTTACATACCCTTCGAATATCTGTATGAGAGGTATGGCCATAGCAATTCATACCGTACCTACCATGATGAGATCTCTCTCACTTCTCTAGGCCACATCCACTGCAGAGTGTTCGTGTTCATTGTATGCTTCTTGGGCCTGATAGTATTCCTAATGAAAAGGGAAAGAATCCATACTGGGTTGGCATGGTCGCCAAGACTTTGATGGAAGGGATCAATGGACAAACATACACTAGAGTTCCCATGATCATAGCCGATATCTACAGGGCTCTAGAGTGTTGTCAAAGAGGGGTCAAGCATTTTGAGGGCTGTAACTTGTTGCTGCAGTTGTGGTTGTTAGAACATTTTCAAAAGGGTCACTATCACCAAGAATTTACACGAAGGGCTTAGAACGACCATATTTCCTTCCATCACCCCAAGCGGATGACGTACATTCCAGACAGGTTTGCTCAGTGGAAAGTGCCAAAGAATGGGTAGAGTTCTTTGACAATCTGATCTAGGAACAGGTGCAATGGATGTTTGAATGGTTCCCAATAGACGAATTCATCATCAGATCTAAGGACACTCCACACCTAGTGCTGATTGGGTTGAGAAGGATATACCCTTATGTCCTTATCCGAGTTATGAGGCAAGCAGGCAGGAAACAGGTTGTACCAAGTGTTGCCAAGATGAGTCATTTCAGGGCAGACTTTCAAGATGACGACGTCCCTTACAAGTGCCAAGCTCAGCACATGTGGCACTGTAAAATCATTGTGGAAAAGAACACTGTTGAACCAGACAGGTATCATACAGGTTGTGAGCCTCTCTACCCAGCATGGTTGGAGGACAATTTAAAAGGAATGTTGATGCCAGGAGCCGGTTAAGGGAATAGGATTATAGACAAAGAAGCTGAAGCTCAAGTCAAATACAACAGGCTACGCAAGAGGGTCCACGACTCTAAGAATGAGCACCGGGAAATACATGAGAGGAATGTGAGGTTGATCGAAGAATGGAAAGCAATGGCAGTCACTTCCAATAGGAAACTGGAATATATGGAGCGAGGAATTGTGGAGCTGGAAGGCAAAGTCATAAAGAGGATCGAGGACTGCCAGAACGCTGAAGGAGCTGAAGGAGGACATCTGGCCAGAGCCTACTTGCTACTGGGTCTGCGCGAGTTAGGGGACCTGTATGATGGAGTTAGGAAGAACGAATCTGGGGAAGGTCCTTCTGGGACCAAATAGGCTAGATTTATTTGCTTTCCTAAAATGTAATAAGGCCAAGTGCCAGTAGTGACTTATTTTTCTATTATCTTAGTTTCATTTGGGATTCGTCTATTTTTTTATATTATGAAATGAAGTATTTATTGGCATCTAAAGTTCTCCAAATCTATTTGTCCCTAGGCCTACCTCAGGCACAACGAGGCTCCCAAATTAAGACACGAATTTATATTTCCACAATCTGTGTTTAAATACTACAAACATTTCAAAATCCTCACTGACTTATTACCTTTTTGTTTTTCCTTATTTTGATTATTCCCATCCCCTTAGGTTGGTTCACTCATACTGGCCTCATCAGCGTATCATACCAGATCTAGATGTCCTCCACCTCCTCCTACTCCAAACAACACAAAAGGTAGAGGAAAAGCAAAACTAGACGACTTAAGTTGTATCCGAAAGGAGAATATTGAGAATGCAGAAACCTCAGATGGTCGTAGTACTTTGGCCCCAAATGATCTAGTCTTGAGACAGGAACAAAAGATACTGGAACTACAAGGAGAACTTGAGCAGGTTCGCAACTTGGAAAACTTGTCACTCACCCTAATGTCCCCGACATCCACCAACAAAACACAAATAACCTAGCACCTCCCCAAAACACACAAAACAAACATCCACAAAATCCTTCCGCACCGAATCAATACGCAACTCCACCCCAAAATCTCAATCCACTGCCAATACCAACTCTACTACAACATCCCCATCAACCAATTCAGTACCCACCAACCACCACTTACCACACTCCCTAAAACACACCACAACACATTCTCGATCCCCAAAACTTCACCAATGACCATCATTACACTCAAGTCTCTGGCACCCATCAAAGTAACCCTATATATGTGGAAACTGTACCTCACTTTATCCAACCAATATCCTATACATCGGAATCCTCTGAGAAGGACCTGCTCATTCAAAACATGGCCGAGGAACTCAAGAAGTTGACAAGCCGAGTTCAAGGCAGCAAAGGAATAGAAGGGTTGAACTATGAAGACCTATGAATACAGCCAGATGTAGAATTTCCAGAGGGATACAAACCTCCCAAGTTTGAGATGTTTGACGGAATAGGAGATCCTAGAGTCCATCTGAGGACCTATTGCAACAAACTCGTCGGGGTCAGGAAAGACGACAAGATCCGAATGAAACTCTTTATGAGGAGTCTTACTAGGGATGCTTTGTCCTGGTACATCAGCCAAGATCCCAAGAAATAGTCCAATTGGGTAAGTATGGTGTCATATTTCATGGACCGGTTCAGGTTCAATACAAAGAATGCACCGGATGTTTTCTACATTCAGAATCTTAAGAAGAAACCTACTGAGACTTTCCGTAAGTATGCTACTCATTGGAGGTCAGAAGCGACCAAGGTTAGGCCATCTTTGGACGAGGAACAGATGAACAAGTTCTTCGTCAAAGCACAGGATTCGCAATATTATGAAAGGTTGATGGTTATCGAAAATCATAAATTCTTTGATATCATCAAACTTGGAGAAAGAATCGAAGAAGGAATCAAGAGCGGGATGGTAACGAATTTTGAGGCACTACAGGCCACAAATAAGGCATTACAATCAGGTGGCATATCAAAGAAGAGAGATGTTGGGGCAGTAATGGCGGCCCAGGGCCCAAAATCTCCACTTACCTATCAAACGCCTCCACCCATATATTAAACACATCCACCCACATATCAAACACCTCCACCCACATACCAAGCACCACCACCCACATATCAGCTCTCATCTCCCAGATATTCCCAACCAGCCACTGTCCATCACACCTATAACTCCCAACCATCATATTTCCAATCACCTCCAACTCACCAAAACTTTCCAAGACCAAGACCCAACTTTGACCGCAAGCCACCCAGACAATACACCGCCATTGCTGAGCCCATCGACCAGTTGTATGAAAGGTTGAAAGTCATAGGTTACATCACTCATGTTCCCGCTGTGGCATTAGAAAACCTATCCCAATGGGTCAATCCGAACAAAACTTGTGCGTACCATTCCGGTATGAAGGGTACACCACTGCTGAGTGCCGAACATTGAAGGATAAGATCCAGATGATAATTGAAAATAAGGTCATACAGGCGAAGGAAGTCGCACCTAATGTCTGCAGCAACCCCCTCCCTGATCATTGAGGTGGTGGAGTACATGCAATAGAGACGAACGAAGAATGGGACCCTGAAGGGTCGATTGGGCTTATTCGAGAAGGCGATGACTTTAAAGTTGCAGTCACACTTACTCCTATTGTGGTACAAACTCAGTCACCCATCGAGGTTGACATAACTGCATCAGTTCCATTTGAGGTAGAGGTGGCTCCACCTGTGGCCACCTCCACTCTATTTGAAGTAGAAGTAGCCACACCTTTCACTGTGGCCACATCAACCACACCTCCATTCAACTCAAAAGCAATACCCTGGGATTACATTGCCGAGGATCAGCGAAAAGGGAAGGCCAAGGAAGAAGAATATGATGCCGCACGAGGAATGACTAGGACTGGAAGAGTCTATACACCTGAACATTTGGAAGGATCAAGAAAGGATACCACTACCAGGTAGCCCATCATTGAGACAGGGCCAGATGACCTGTGGAGGAATGTACAAGCAAAGGTGTATTCCGTAGTTGACCATCTGAACAAAACCCCAGCTCATATATCTATCCTGTCATTGTTGTAAAATTCAGAGGCGCATAAGAACACTTTAATGATAGTGCTGAGTGAAGCTTATATACCCAATAAAATCACTGGTGGAGAAATGGCCAACATGGTAGGGAAAGTATTAGAAAGTCATAAGATTATCTTCCATGAAAATGAGCTACTGCCTAAGGGGTTGAATCACAACCGAGCATTGCATATTACAGTTTGAAGACAAATTCATTGCCATGGTCTTTGTTGATGGGGGTTCAAGCCTCAATATTTGTCCGTTGGACACTCTAAAAAGTTTGGAAAAAGGTTTTCATGAGATACGGGCAAGAAGCATGAACGTGAAAGCTTTCGATGGGTCCCAAAAGGCCACAATCGGGGAAATAAACATTTGCCTGCAGATGGGGCCAACTTGGTTTGACGTCGAGTTTCAGGTACTTGACATACTAGCCTCATATAATCTTCTGTTGGGCCTACCATGGATCCACGCCGTTGGAGCCGTGCCTTCCACACTACATCAAGTCGTGAAGTTCAAATGAAATCTTAAGGAGGTGATCATTCACGGAGATGGGAGTAACCCCATTTACACTAGTCAAACCATCCCTGCTATTGGACATAGAAAAAGGCTAGGAGGGGAAACCTATCACCATATTGAACGGGTCAATGCCGTCGAGAAGGATAAATGGTGGAGTGGTAAAATAGAAAGTATACTGGCTTGGTCTAGATATAAACCCGACAAAGGACTGGGAAAGAACCTCCAAGGTATCACTAAATCGATACAGCTGAAAAATCATGGTACCTCATTTGGGCTCGGATACCAGTACACATGGAAAGAGTATAGAAATTGGTAGCCTCCATGGCGTGGACCGTACTACCCTCTTGAACAACCAGTGCCACGCTTGGAACAAGTTTTCCACCAAGCTGATACGATATGGGAGACTGCAGAAGAGGAAGCACTAGTTGGGTTGAAGAATTTGTTCTTGGAGGATGGGGACATAGACTGCAGTGCCATAATTGAGGAGGAGGAGGAGGAAAAAGGCCTCACCATTCAGACCGTAAAGAAGGGAGCTGTTCTCAGAAATTGGACCGCTAAAGCATCTCGAGCCCGCCGAGTCCTTAGGTAGCTTGGCGGATTTTACTTCTATATCCATTCTAGGCATTTAAGATTTCTAGTAATTTTGTTTTAAGATTTACTTGTTTCAAAATAAATGCCCGATTCATCGAGCCGTACTTGTCTGTATGATTTTTCAGTCTTAATCAAATGCATTTGCTCTTTACTATTCATTACTATTTTTACATTTTTTCTTTTTATAACATTATTATTACTTTTCCCGATGAACCAATGACTGTGACATGTAATGATGCAACGCAACATGAGAATAGTGATTCAAATGAAGAAGATGAGATACCCGAGGAAATTGTTATGGAGGTTGAAAATTTTAAAAATAAGCCTAAGTCCAATCTGGACGAAAGCGAAGCAGTAAATTTGGGAGACGCCGAGATTGTCAAAGAGACTTGCATCAGCATTCACTTGTCACCAACAGACAAGGAAGAGTACATTCATTTCCTAAAAGAGTATGAGGACATTTTCGCATGGTCGTATGATGATATAACCGGTTTGAGCACGTCCATAGTGGCTCACAAGTTGCCTACTAATCCCATGTGTCCACCAGTGAAGCAGAAACTCAGAAAGTTCAAACCAGACATGAGTTTGAAAATCAAGGAAGAAGTTACCAAGCAGATCAAGGCCAAAGTTCTCAGGGTGGTTGAATACCCAACTTGGTTAGCTAACATTGTGCTAGTTTTGAAGAAGGATGGGAAGGTCAAAGTATGTGTTGACTGTCGGGATTTAAACAGAGCAAGTTCCAAGGATGACTTCCCACTACCAAACATACATATTTTGATCGACAATTGCTCCAAGCATGAACTCCAATCCATTGTGGATTGCTTCGCGGGTTATCACTAGAGCTGGATGGATGAAGAAGATACAAAGAAAACAACTTTTGTCACACCTTGAGGAGTATATTGCTACAAGATGATGCCTTTTGGTCTGAAGAATGCTGAGGCTACTTACATGAGAGCCATGACAACCATCTTCCATGATATGATACATAAGGAGATAGAGGTGTATGTGGACAACATCATTATCAAATTCAAGAGGGCCGCATATCACATAACGGACTTGAGAAAGTTCTTTGACAGGCTGAGGAGGTACAATTTGAAACTAAACCCCACAAAATGTGCATTCGGGGTCCCCGTAGGAAAATTATTAGGATTCATCGTCAGTCATCGAGGGATCAAGTTGGATCCATCTAAAGTCAAAGCTATTCAGGAGTTGCCACCACCTAAGAGCAAAAAGCACGTGATAAGCTTCCTAGGACGTCTCAACTATATCAGTCGCTTTATAGCACAGTCCACAGTCATATGTGAACCCATCTTCAAGATGCTGAGGAAAGATACTGAAACAAGATGGACCGAGGATTGTCAAAAAGCTTTGGACAAGGTCAAGGAATACCTGTCCACACCACCAGTTCTGGTCCCGCCAGAACCAGGATGACCTTTGTTACTCTATCTATCTGTATTGGATAGAGTGTTTAGATGTGTTTTGGGACAGCATGACAAGACATGAAGAAAAGAGTAAGTCATTTATTACTTTAGTAAGAAGTTCATACCTTATGAAGCACAGTACTCTCTGCTGGAACGCACTTGCTGTGCTTTGACCTGGACAACTCAGAAATTGAGGCATTACTTCTGTGCCTACACTACATACCTCATATCCAGGATAAACCCCCTGAAGTACATATTCCAGAAACCCATGCTGACTAGAAAGTTGGCCAAATGGCATATACTATTAAGTGAGTTCGATATTGTCTACGTAACCCAAAAGGCGGTCAAAGGACAAGCATTGGCAGATCACCTTGCTGAAAATTCGGTGGGAGGAGCATACGAACCTTTGAAAACATATTTTCCTGATGAAGAAGTGTCATTCGTAGGGGAATACATTATCGAAGCATACGACGATTGGAGGATGTTCTTGATGGAGCTGTAAATTTCAAAAGAGTGGGCATTGGAGCAGTATTGGTATCAGAAACAGGTCAACATTATCCGATATATGCTAAACTCAGATTTCCCTACACCAACAACATGGTAGAGTATGAAGCATGCATACTAGGGCTCAACATGGCAATCGACATGAATATTAAGGAGTTGTTGGTAATCAGTGATTCAGATTTGCTTGTGCACCAGGTACAAGGAGATTAGGCCACCAAGAATTCCAAGATATTGCCATATATGCACCATGTGCATTAATTGAGAAAGAGGTTCGCGAAGATAGAATTTCGACATATTCCCAGAATTCAGAAAGAGTTTGCCGATGCATTTGCCACCTTGTCATCTGTGATACAACATCCATATAAGAATTATATCGATCTTATTCTGGTGAAAATCCATAATCAGTCGGCTTATTGTGCTCATGTTGAAGAAGAAATAGATGGAAAGCCTTGGTTCCATGATATCAAGGAGTATTTTTCAAAGGGAGAATATCTGAGCATGCAAATCACACTCAGAAATTCACATTCCGTAGATTGTCCAATCACTTCTTCCACAACAAAGGAAACTTGTATAGGAGAACTCCCGATTTAGGTTTACTAAGATGTGTCGACGCAAAGGAAGCTTCTAAGCTACTTGAGGTGTACATGTCGGGACCTGCGGCCCGCACATCAATGGTTTTGTCTTGGCTAAAAAGATACTCAGGGCCGGTTACTTTTGGATGACCATGGAGACGGATTGTATCCAGTATTTCCGCAAATGCTTTCAATGCCAAGTGCATGCTGATATGATAAAAGTGCCGCCAAATGAGCTCAATGCAACAAGCTCACCTTAGCCATTCACCGCTTGGGGAATGGATGTTATTGGTCCGATTTAACCCACTTCTTCAAATGGACACAGGTTTATTCTGGTAGCCATTGATTATTTTATGAAATGGGTAGAAGTTGTATCTTACAAAGCTGTAACCAAGAAAGTCATCGCAGATTTTGTCAAGGATCGAATTGTTTGCCGATTCGGAGTTCCCGAGTCCATTATTACTGATAATGCCGCCAATCTCAACAGTGATCTGATGAAAAATATGTGTGAAACTTTCAAAATCAAGCACAAGAATTCTACAGCCTATAGACCTCAGATGAATGGAGTCGTATAAGCCGCCAAAAAAAACATCAAGAAGATACTAAGGAAGATGGTAGAAAACCACAAACAATGGCACGAGAAGCTACCTTTTGCTTTATTGGGATACCGCACTACAGTTCGCACATCAACCGGGGCAACTCCCTACATGCTGGTTTATGGTACCGAAGCTGTCATCCCAGCTGAAGTAGAGATTCCTTCTTTGAAAGTCATACATGAAGCTGAACTCAGCGATACAGAGTGGATAAGAAGTCGCTATGAACAATTGTCCCTCATCGATGGAAAAAGGATGAACGCAGTGTGTCATGGCCAACTTTATCAGAACAGAATGTCAAAAGCTTTCAACAAAAGGGTTAAACCAAGGCAATTTGTACCAGGACAGCTAGTGCTGAAGAAGATCTTCCCACATCAAGATGAAGCCAAAGGGAAATTCTCTCCCAACTGGCAAGGTCCGTACATGGTTCACAGGGTGTTGATAGGAGGAGCACTCATACTTGCAAAAATTGATGGAAAATCTGGTCAAAACCAATCAATTCAGACACAGTCAAGAGATACTATGCCTAGAGTATTTACATCTGATGTAATTAAACTACGCTTGACCTGATTCCCGTTTAATAGGGGATACGTAGGCAGCCTTATGGGCTTGGTCATATCATAATAAAATTTGTATTTTTTTCCAAGATCAGAAACTGGGTAGAATTTTGAGGATGACCCTCAAAATTCCGGAGCAAGTCCAGCAAATGCCATCATACTAGAAAGTCAAAAATTGGTTAAGAAACTAGGGCAGAATTTTGAGAAGGACCTATTATCCGCAAACGGTCAAAAGATCATCCACCAAACTGGGGCAGAATTTTGAGAACCCTCAAAATTCAAATATAAGAGAGCTGCAATGCCTTTGAGATGTGTTACAGTCACTGATTCATCAAAAATAAATTACTTGATATATCATTACGTTTCTAAAACAACTATATTTTTATCTATAATTGCATATTTTCGCAAACTCTATTTCCATAACAGTCAAGCGTCACCCAGGGGAACTCAAAAAGGCTTTCAGAACGGAGCAAAGCAAAGCCAGCCGACAGAGGCACGAACCAACCTCCCCCCACAAACTTACAATTTTTCTTTGAACGCAGGCATATTTGACGTAGTGATAGCATACGCAGATATGTATACACAAAGCAGAATTCACTATCAATCTAGACATCAGACACTAAATATATCTCCAGTTAAGACATACACTACTCTTATTTGCTACTCGCTCTTTGCATGAGGCTAATCCTTGCCTCCATATCTGCATGAGGCTAATCTCTGCCTCCCTACTTGCATGAGGCTAATCCTTGCCTCCCCATTTGTATAAGGCTAATCCTTACCTCCATATTTGCATGAGGCTAATCCTTGCCTCCATATCTGCATGAGGCTAATCCTTGCCTCCCTACTTGCATGAGGCTAATCTTTGCCTCCATATTTCCACGAGGCTAATCCTTGCCTCCATATCTGCATGAGGTTAATCCTTGCCTCCATATCTGCACGAGGCTAGTCCCTGCCTCCCTACTTGCATGAGGCTAATACTTTCCTCCCCATTTGCATGAGGCTAATCCTTGCATCCATATCTGTATGAGGCTAATCCCTGCCTTCCTATCTGTATGAGGCTAATCCCTGCCTCCATATCGGCATGAGGCTAATCCTTGTCTCCCTATCTATATGAGGCTAATCCTTGCCTCTATATTTACATAAAGCTAATCCTTGCCTCCCCATTTGCATGAGGCTAATCCTTGCCTCCCCATTTGCATGAGGATAATCCTTGCCTCCCTATTTGCACAAGGCTAATCCTTGCCTCCCTATTTGCATGAGGCTAATCCCTGCCTCCATATTTGCATGAGGCTAATCCCTGCCTCCCTATTTGCATGAGGCTAATCCTTGCCTCCCCATCTGCATAGGACTAAGCACTGTCCCTTTTCGCACAAATATTACTCTATTTCTGGTACTATTTATTTGCTTTTTAATCGGGGTTAAGCTCTGCCATCCATTTCGCAAGACTAAGCCTTGTCTTGTTAACATCATATTATTTCATATCATGTGCTAAAAGATCTCCAATCTATCCAAAAGGCGTCATAGGTTAAAAGGCATTATCCCTATAGCCGGAAGACATCATGCCATGGCCTGAGGATCCTTTAAATTTGCGTATCATTATTCAAAGGCGTCATGGTTTGGAGGCACCATTTGTCATGGCCCGAGAAAATTATTTCATGGTCTGCGAATCCCTCACTAAACAATTCATGGCCCGGGACATCATAGTCTAAGGACGTCATCTTTAACCGTCCAAATACAACCTTCATGGTCCAAAGGAAATCTGCATCATGTTTAAATTTACGTACAAATACATGTTTGTAGCATCTTTAGCTGTAGGTAACCAGTAAGCAACCGTTGTTCTAGCAGGAGCGATCTCGCTCCAGTTCCTTCAACTGTGACAAACCGTAATCGCTCACCATAGCCGCTTCGGCTTCTCATGTCCATTCTTGTAATGACTTCGTCGGTATATTCCACCGATGAATCCGGAACTACACATGGCCTAATTTCTATAATACCAGGGATATGTAGGCAACTCGAAGACCGAAGTCTGGCCTCTGTCTTTCAAAAACATCTCATCCGGTCAAAATTGGTCATCATTTCTTTATCCGAAAACTCTTTCATCCTTCCCAAGTAAAGAGGGGCAGCTGTTGATACCCAATTTTTCCCTATATATTTTTAATACATATATATACTTTCAAAATAGTATATATACATATATAAGCATGCATAAGCATTTTTTATAATTTTTCTATAATTTTAAAGGCTTCAAATTTATTTATTTCTTCCCTTTTTACTCATAAAATTTCCAATAATTATCCCTCAAATTATTTTGTGGTAATTTATCCATCTAAATTCTATATTTATGCCAAAATAGTGCTTAAATATTTTTTGTGTATTTTTTATAATTGCATTTACATTTTTAAGCTAATTTGCATATATTTGAAATATTAGCCCTATTAATGCCTAATTACGTTGTTGATGCATAAAATGATCTTTTATATTTTTAACATGTTAAATAACTATTTTAAACCATTTTAGTACAGGAAATTATTTTTCAAAAATTATTTATTATTTATTATAAATTATATAGTGTTAAAATGGATATTTAAAGCATGATACGCTATCGTGCGCCATATGTGAATAGCCATGGCTAGGAAGAGAGGACAACCTGCAAAACAACCCCTCGTGACCGTAGGTAGCTCTGTTAGCGCAACTGTAATTGCTGAAACCATTGAAAGAGGAAGCTCGCAGCAAGTGGTAACACCGATTGGCAACCCTTTCCCAACTAGGTCAATCGATTTAGGGGTGAAGAGTGCCAATCCAGATGTGCACAAGAAATTGATCTTAAGCCCACATGCAACCAAATCAACCAACTGTGACCCTAAATCCTGCTATTCGAGAAATTTCAACTGGGGAGATAAGAGAATCAAGAGATACTCCGCTAACTAGGGTTGAGGGAGGAGAACAACAGGCAAATGACAAGGCTCCGACAAAACCTGTAGCACCATGGACAACTCTTCTTGGTGGAAATCGCTCTGCTGAGAATGGCATGAACCTAACTTACATTGCGCCTGAAATTGAGAATGAGCAGTTTGTCGTCAACTTAGATAAAACTGAAATTGAGTGTGAAACTGAGAAATGGAAGAAAGCTCTTATTGTCTATATAATTGGGGAAATGCCTGGGTACAATCATATGAGCAAATACATATCACAAGTTTGGAACAATGTGGCTGAACCAGATTTGTTTCTTCATGAAGAAGGAAATTATATCGTCAAGTTTCAGAACCTAGAAGATTGGAAGGAAGTGTTGTACAGAGGACCTTATACCATCAATAGAAAGCCAATTATTCTAAAACAATGGTCTCCGGATTTTGATTTTAATGATGAATTTTTGACAGAAATTCCACTATGAGTGAAGTTTCCAAAACTTCCAATGAACTACTGGGGCACAAATACTCTAAGTAAAATGGCTAGCACTATTGGTAATCCATTATTTGCAGACCAATGCACAACAAAACAAACCAGGGTGTCATATGCTAGAATTCTGGTAGAAGTAAATGTCACAAAGAAGCTGCCTACTAAAATAACAATGAAAGATCCCTCTAGTAGACAATTCCAACAACATATTGAATTTGAATGGAGGCCAGCATTCTGTGTTGAGTGTTTACAAATTGGTCATGACTGTAGCAAGCAAAAAAAGGAAGTGAGAAATGGCCCATTGCAAAGAGCCAAACCTAAGGCGGTTCAAGCATGGAAGCCAAAAGCAAACCAATAATCAGTGGAGAAAATGCAGAACCAACAACAACCTTTGCAGCAGAGTGGAACCAATGAAAAGGGAAAGCAGAAACTTGAGATTGCAATTGCTGACAACACTCAAGCAGGATGGATCATGTGCGAGCAAAAGGATCCACTTCAAGTCAGAAATTACCTGAATCAAGCAGACAACAGGAAATAGCATATGGGCAAGACAAGCAACAGAATCCAACTTATGCAGCAGTGATAGTGACCAAGAATGGTTTCCAAGCTTTACCTACAGAAGGAATAAGGGAAGAGAACACTAGACCTTCTGATATAGGAGGGAAACTTATAATATCTTAATGACTTGGCTATTTTGTAATATTAGGGGTATCAATAAAAGGTACAAGCAAAAAGAACTTAAGCAGTATCTCAGAGATAAACAAATTAGATTAGCTAGTTTAGTAGAAACTAGAGTCAAAGAAAATAAAGCACAATCTATAGCTAGAAAGGTGGCACCTAAATGGGATAGACTAACTAACTATACAGAAGCAATCAATGGGAGAATATGGATTCTGTAGGATGCCAAAAGCTATGAAGTTCAGAACATAGCAAAGGCAGCCCAACTTATTCATTGTCATGTGACAGGTAATAGTTTGTATGCTCACAGTAGTATATGGGTTCAATACAGTAGATCAAAGGAAAATTTTGTGGTCTCAACTTGAACAACTGGCTCCCAAGATCAAGATACATTGGCTTATATGTGGAGATTTCAATGTTGTGCTAACTCTTCAGGATAGGCAAGGTAATCCTATAACTATAGCTGAACTGAAGAACTTCTTAGAATGTTACAATAATCTGTTGCTAACTGAAATACATTGGAAGGGAAATTGTTATACATGGACTAACAACCAAAGAGGGGATGACAGAGTATGGAGAAAACTTGATATGGCAACTGCAAATGATGAGTGGATGATGCAGTATGGGCACTTGAATGTAACCTATGGGGAACCAGTCATTTCAGACCATAACCCTATGCTTATACCACTGAGAGTACCAAGGAGCAATATTAAAGTTCTCTTTAGGTTCTTCAACATCTAGGCAGATCATGAACAATTTAATCAAATTTTAGCAATAAGATGGGCCAGAACTATGGCAATTGGAAAGACGAGAAATGTGTGGTTTAAACTGAAACAACTGAAGCCAATCTTCAAGCAACTAAACTCAACAGAATTCAAAGGAGTTTCAAAGAATATTACACAAGCCAGAGAAAATTTGAAAGAGATTCAAGAAATAATGCAAAGCCAGTATTCTGATACTCTAGCTGATCAGGAGAAAGAATGCTTACATCAATTAGAGAAGTGGTCATTGATAGAGGAAAGTGCACTGCAACAAAAGTCTAGGGCTACTTGGATTAGACTGGGTGATTCAAACAACAAATATTTCACAGCCATAATGAAGGAAAAGCAAACTCAGAAGCAGATTCTGGAGCTCAACTCCTTAACAGGTGGTAAACTACAAGATCCAAAAGCAATCAAAGCTGAATTTGTTGACTTTTATAAATCTTTGATGGGAATAGCAGCATCTAGCTTACCAGCTATCAATAGATTGGTCATAAGGAATGGTCCTTGTCTATCACATATGCAACAGAAATATTTGTGTGCCAGTATTACAGAGGCTGAAATCTATGAAGGACTGAATGCAATTGAGGACTGTAAAGCACCAGGGATAGATGGTTTCAATGCTTTGTTTTTCAAGAGATCATGGCCCATTATCAAGAAAGATGTATGTGAAGCAGTGAAGGAATTCTTTGATACAGGGATCCTATATAAGGCCATAAATTGCACCACTCTCACTTTACTCCCAAAAGTTGCCAACCCGGACACAGTAAAGGACTATCGACTCATAGCATGTTGCACAATATTATATAAGTTGATTGCCAAAGTCATAACTGGAAGAATGCAAAGAGTTATGAATCATATCATCATTGACTCACAAGCAGGCTTCATTCCAGGGAGAAGAATAGCAGACAACATAATATTAGCTCATGGCTGGTCAAGTCATACAACAGGAAGCATATTTCTCCTAGATGCATGATAAAGGTGGATATACAGAAGGCTTATGATTCTGTAGAATGGGTATACTTAGAGTAGGTTTTTGAGGGGCTGGCTTTCCCTGAGAAGTTTATAAAATAGATAATGGCTTGTGTGACAATAGTTAATTACTCTATCTTATTAAATGGAGAATCAATAGAGCCTTTTAATGCAGCTAAGGGCTTGAGGCAAGGGGACCCAATGTCACCATTCTTATTTGCTATTGCTATGGAGTATCTGAGTCGCTACTCAAAGGATTGAACCAAGATAAACAATTCAAATATCACCCTCGATGCAGCAAGCTTAGTATCACTCACTTGTGCTTTGCGAATGACCTTTTACTATTTGCCAGAGGAGACCTAGAATCAGTGCATAGGCTCCACCACTATTTCTGGACATTCTCATCTGTATCAAGATTACATGCTAATTTTGTCAAAGAGTGATGTCTATTGTGGGGGCATAGATCCTAGGCAAAAGGAAGCTATCATTCAAGCTCTTGGTTACACTGAGGGGCAATTACCCTTTAAGTACTTAGGGGTTCCATTGGACACTAAAAAGCTATCCATTCTGCAGTGGAAGCCCCTCATTACAAAAATGGTAGCAAAAATAACATCTTGGACAGCAAAAAAATTATCCTATGCTAGCAGAGCTCAGTTGGCCAAACAGTGATGTTCGGAATACAATCTTATTGGGATCAGTTGTTTACACTTCCAGTTAAGGTTGTCAGATTAATTGAGGCTTACTGCAGAAGTTACCTATGGTCTAGGGGAAATGTGCATACCAAAAAATCATTGCTTTCTTGGGAAAAGGTATGTCTCCCTAAATCTGTAGGGGGCTTAAGCTTATCAATCTGCAGGTGTGGAATAATGCTGCAATTGTCAAGACCTACTGGGATCTAACTCATAAGTAAGATAAGTTGTGGATCAAATGGATCCATACTTATTATGTTAAGCAGCAAAGGATTGATGATATGAGTATCCCTCATGGTGCAAGCTGGATGATTAGGAAGATTTTTGAAGCTAAACAGATAATCAATCAACTTCATAAGCCACTTGATGAGCAAAAGAGTATTATTAAGCACATATATTTACAATTGATACCAATTCACTCTAAGATGGATTGGAGATGCCTAATGTTCCAGAACAATGCTAGACCTAAAGCCATATTTACTATGTGGCTATATAACCATGGAAGATTGCTAACAAAAGACAGGCTGAAAATGGGGTCTCTATATGGATGAGATATGTGTGTTGTGCCAGGCTGATAAGGAAACAAGAGAACACTTATTTGCAGAATGCTCATATGCCAACAGATTATGGAACATTTTATCTCAATGGGCTCAAGTCCACTCCATTGTTCCTAACATTTGGATACAGTTTTTCAAGCTCATCATTCATCACTCAAAAGGGAAGACAGCTTCAGCAATGCTACTTAAAATGATGTATGTTGAATACATACATGTGCTATGGAGAGAAAGGAATACTCAAATATTTGAGGGTGTAAGTAGAGAACACGAAGCACTAGCAAGGGAGGTTGTGAGCATATGTTACTTTAGGGCAGAAAAGAAAGTGAAGGGGCTGATACAGCATTTATACTTTTGAAAAAAAAAGTAGTCATAGTGTTTTTGATTTGAGTTTATTAGACAATACATGTATAGGGTTAGAAGGAACAGATAGTGTTAGATCTTGGGTAATCATTGTAGAGAACAGCTAGCTGAGATTGCTATGTTATGACTTGTAATGTTTCCGTTGGTGATTACTAATAATTTTAATTACCAAAGAAATGGCTATTTAAAATATGGCCTAATTATATTTCAATTTTAGCCCCAATTCAACCTTAATCCTAACCCAAATTGTAGCCCAGTACCCAATTAAACTACCTAGGCCCAATACCCATCTGTCCGAACCCAATACCCGGCCAAATCCTGACCGTTGATCGTTTTGATCAATGGTCCAGGTTTTCCCTTTCCTAATTAAACTAACCTATCCCCCCCCACCCCAAACCTAATTCATTTCACGACCTACCCCATCGCCCTAAAATCCACTCTGCTCTCAAAATGCTCTCATCCTAACCCTAATCCCCAATCTCACTGACCTCCATCTATGGTTATCTCCGATGACCTCTCACCATCTCTCAGGCCTCTAATGGCCTCTCTCATGTCACTCTTGCCATCTATAAGGCCCTCAAGGGACCAGGGCTATGTCGACTTGCATCTAGGGTTCATCTCTTGCATGTTCCAGTCCATTCCGGTGTGATTTCGAGTGAGATCGTCTTATATTAGCCACGATCTATGGTTTTCTAAACAGGTTTCTTCATCTCTGTATGGTTCTCTTCGAAACCCTAATTTCGTTTCTAATTTACGTGTGATTTCCCTGATTTACTACTTAATTGATCTCTTATCTTGTTTTGTTATGTTTTGATTCCTATATAAACCCCCTCTTCTTTTAAGTTTTGGACAACAACCAGAACAAGAAGACTAGTTCAGAACTCTCTCTTATACTTAAAGCTTTCTGCTCTTTTCTGTTACTTGCTGCTTCTATTGAACTAGCCGGCTGTAAGCCAAGGCTAGTTATTGCACTACTTTACTCTATACTTTGTTACTGCTCTCCTTAACTGGTATGTTCTGATTTAATTACAAGTTCAAAACTCTATGTGTCCTCTTACTACATTAGTTTACCGATTCCTGTCTACCACTTGGCTTTTTGATATGTAACTAGCATGCTTAAATCCTGGTTTCACTTAGCATATATAAGTACTACCTTTTCAACTTATGATTAACATGTCTGATGACTTGTCTATTGCTTTCTCTAGCATGTCTCAATTTAACTATACTCCATGTATGATTGTTTGTCTATTTGTTTACCCAATTCCTGATAGTAATCTACTTTGCTAGGTTACTTACTACTCCCTATGTACTTCTGACCATATGTTCAATTCTGCCTAGTATAGCTATGTTCTTACTGTTTGTTCTATGGTTGTGTAATTGAATCCTAAATCCTATAAAGAACTTTGAAAAGGAAACTTATATGCTATTTTTGTTACATTAATATGTTCTATGTGTCCCCAATTTCCATACTCCCTGAGTGAAATCTGTGTCTGAATGGTGTTGTTTAAACTGTTTGCTGATTTCTCACAAGTTCACTGTTTCTTTCAAAACTATTTTATTACTAATCAATTCCTATTTTTATAAAACTTCTTTACTTAATTGAGCCCTTTTCAACACTGTATTTTCATATCAAAACCATTTCAAAACTAGGTCAAGCACTCTCACATCACTCCTAGAGTATTAGGTTCTGCCCCTCTAGCATGTGTACTGGCTTGAGATCTCTCTGAACTCTGGCATGTCAGAGCTGGCCCTTCCACACTGCTCTTAAATTAGTTATTGTCGAGAAAAGGTCTAGGTATGAGCATTGTCCGAGATCCTTGAGGTCCTTAGGGAACTTTGACATGCCTAGACATGACACTATCTATGGAACTTTGGCATTTGAGGCTATTGGAGGCTTGGGAAGTCATTTGGGCCTACTTCAGGATCCCTATAGTTAACTTCTTCTTTTTCTTTACTTATTAATGTAATTTATTCAGTTGGTCTGTAATAATTATTTGTAAACAACATTGGGGTGATTAGTGAGAAGGGGTGGGTAGTTATATCTGTTGGGTAATTCGGGTAGATACCATGCCTATAGGATTGTGTTAATGCACTTGCTATGTTTTTACAAAATTAGAAATCATGTCTATAGGATTTAAATGGCTTCAACAATATAAATCAGGTCTATAGGGTTAAAATCAACTTTATAATTAGAAATCAGGCCTATAGGATCTAAATGGCTTTATAATTAGATATCATGTCTATGGGGTGTAAAGTGATTAAGTTCAGTTTCTGTTGCAACATGTATTTACATTTGTTTCACTAGAAATCATGCTTATAAGTTCCAACATCAGCTCTTAACAATTAGATACCATGCCTATATGAATTAAAATCAGAAATCATGCCTATAGAACTTAAAATCAATTTAGTTAAACACATCAGTTTAATCCACGTTAGTTCCTTTTGAACTGGTTTAACTAATTGTCCGCTTCTTTAATGAGTTTTCAAACACTGCCTTAATTTACTATAGCTAGAAAACATGTCTATAGGACCTCAAGTATCCGTTTAAAACTGTTCGTTGTTTTATTGCATTAATATAGATATCATGCTCTTAGGACATCACAGTTTCGCGTTTAGGCAAGCCTATAGGGAGATTTAAATTTTGCAACTCTGAAACTGTGCTTTGGTTATTTAAAACTGTACAGATTCAATAGGTTTAAATTAGTAGGCAAGCTAAATAGGATCTTTTACACTTTGTCCTAAGTCAATACTGCATAATCCCTGCTCGCCTAGATATCATGTTCTAAGATTTTCTCTTAAATACCGGACTGTTGTATGAAGACGTGCATTTACTTGTCCTATTTGTGGAGGTGACTGTGAGCCTATAATTTGTTCTCTTTAAATGCAGTCCTACTTGTTCTTGATTGACGCCTAGACTTTTATCCTTTAAAACCTTTGGGAGGTTTAGAACTGTCCAAAAGTAGAGGTCCTAAAATACCTCTAGGGCCACAAGGAAGGGACGGGTAGTGCACGCATAGGACATTTTCAAGGTTTCTAGAACGCTTTAGGCTATGGCCAAGGGGAGGGAATTGGGTAGAAAGGGATATGATGACTACGAGCTAATGTCACCTGTAGCCCCTCATTGAGGAGTGTTTACCGGGCATTGTGTGGGGTGATCATATAGGCTAACCAACCTAGGACCCCTCTTTCCCGGTTCCCGATGTTTAAACCTTACTCTTTATATGCAACTTGTTCAAATTCTTTGAGTCATACAATGTCTAACAAGCTTTTATTTGCAATTATGTGTTTCAACTACTTATTTATTAAAGGACTAATTCATGAGTATAAGTTCAGCTAGGAACCATCGTTGTGGACCGAGAGAGGTGCCTAACACATTCCTCTCAAGGTTATTTCGAGTCCTTACCCTAAATCTCTGGTAATGCAAACTAGTCTAAGAGTTAATCGCTCTAGGTGCCCTAACGCACCATAATCCGTTAGGTGGCAACCTTTCAAATACCCAAATTCCAAAAGGAAATGAGTTATTACCCCCATGAACGAAACCCAGACTTCTCTCTGCGGAGGGAAAAAGGGGGCGCGACAGTACAAATAATGACGCCAAATCTTCAAGGCGTGAACAATAGCAGCTAACTCGAGATCATGGACAGGATAATTCTTCTCATGTACCTTAAACTGTCTAGACGTATAGGCAATCACCCTACCGTCCTACATCAATGCCGCTCCAAGGCCGATCCTCGAGGCATCACAATATATAGTATAAGACCGAACCTGTAGGCAATATCAAAAGTGGGGTTGTAGTCAGAGCTGTCTTGAGCTTCTGGAAGCTCACCTCACACTCTTCCATCTACTAAAACTGAGCACCCTTCTGGGTCAGCCTAGTCATAGGTGCTGCAATGGATGAAAATCCCTCAACAAATCGACGGTAATAACCCGCCAAGCCAAGAAAACTACGGATCTCTGTAGCTGAGGATGGTCTGGGCCAATTCTACACCGCTTCCACTTTCTTCGTATCCACCTTTATCCCCTCACTCGACACTACGTGACCCAAGAATGCCACGGAATCCAACTAAAACTCACATTTCGAGAACTTTGCATATAACTTCTTTTCTCTCAAAGTCTGAAGCACTATCCTCAAGTGTTGCTCATGATTTTCCCGACTTCGGGAGTATACCAGAATATTATCAATAAAGACAATGACGAACGACTCAAGATATGGCCAGAACACACTGTGCATCAAATGCATGAAGGTTTTTGGGGCATTGGTCAGCCCAAATGACATAACAAGGAACTCGTAATGACCACACCAAGTTTTGAAAGCAGTCTTTGGGACATCTGGCTCCTGAATCTTCAACTGATGGTAACCTGAATGCAAGTCAATGTTAGAAAACACTCGTGCACCCTGTAGCTGGTCAAACAAATCATCGATACGAGGCAAAGGATATCGGTTCTTCACTGTAACTTTGTTCAACTAGCGATAATCAATGCACATACGCATAGAGTCATCCTTTTTCTTCACAAACAAGATAGGAGCACCCCAAGGTGATACACTAGGCCGAATAAAACCCTTATCAAGCAATTCTTGTAACTGATCCTTCAACTCCTTCAACTCAGATGGGGCCATACGATATAGAGGAATAGAAATGGGCTGGGTGCCTGAAAACAGATCAATGCCAAAATCAATATCTCTATCGGGTGGCATGCCCGAAAGATCAGCTGGAAACACATTAGAGAAATCTCGTACTACTGGGACTGAATCAACTGTAAGGGTATCAATACTGGCATCTCTCAAATAAGCTAGATCTACATCACACCCCTTCTCAGCCATACGTTGAGCCTTAAGGAATGAAATAACTCTACTGGAAGTATGATCTAAGGTAGCCCTCCACTCTACTCGTGGTACACCTGGCATAGCGAGCGTCACGGTTTGGTATGACAATCAAGAATAGCATAATTGGGAGAAAACCAATTCATGCCCAAGATAACATCAAAATCTACCATGCTGAGCAATAATAAATCTGCTCTGGTCTCAAAACCACTAAGAGCAACCAAACACGATCGATACACGCGGTCCACAACAAGAGAATCTCCCACAAGAGTAGAAACATAAATAGGGGAACCCAAACAATACCGAGATACACCCAAATACGGGACAAAATAAGAAGACACATAAGAATAAGTGGAGCCTGGATCGAATAAAATCGATGCATCTCTATGACAAATAAGGACAATACCTGTGATGACAGAATCGGAGGCGACAGCCTCGGTACAAGCAGGAAGGGCATAATATATATCCTGGCCTCCCCCTCTAGGATGACCTCTACCTCCTCGACCTCCACCTCTAGCTGGCTGAGCAGGTAGGGTAGCAATTGGTGCTGTGATCATAGATTGAGAACTCCGCAGAGCACGTTGTGGCTGAGAAGTCTGTGGAGGTGCACCCCTCCTAAGTCTGGGGCAATCCTTCACCATATAGAGTGTGTCACCACACTCAAAACAAGCTCTGGGAGGATGTGGAAAATGTGACTAGCTCGGGCCAGGTCTGCTGGACTGACCACTGAAAGCACCCTGTGCAGGAGGCGCACTAGATACTGGAGGTGCATAATAAGGCTCCTGAGGTCTAGGAGGAGCTAGAATAGCACTGGCTGCTGGAAGAGCTGAATGAACGGGGCGAATCATATAACCCCTACCATGACAAACTACAGTTGGAGCACGGGCACCAGAATAATGGCCCGACTCTCGAGACCTCTTGGCCTCCCTCTCCTCTCTATCCCGAGCATACATACCCTCCACTCTTCTAGCAATGCTCACCACCTGCTGATAAGAAATATCCATCTCCAACTCACGAGCCATGCTAGACTTGATGTTGGGGATGAGCCCCTCAATAAGCCGGTGAACCCTCTCGCAAACAGTAGAAACCAAAGCTGGTGCATGTCTATCCAAGCTAGTGAAATGGACAGCATACTCCGAGACAGTCATAGTACCCTGGTGCAAATGCTCAAACTCTACGTGCCATGCATCCCTGAGGCTCTGAGGAATATACTCTCTCAGGAACATATCTGAAAATTGAGTCCAAGTCAGGGAAGCTGCCTCATCCGGACTGTCTAACTCATAAGTATGCCACCACTCATAGGCGGCTCCTCGAAGCTGGAAGGTAGTGAAGGAAACCCCACTCGATCCTAATATTCCCATGGTATGGAGGATATGGTAGCACTCCTCTAGAAATCCCAGAGCATCATCTGATGCTAGACCACTAAATATAGGAGGCTTGTACTTCTTGAACCTCTCAAGCCTTCGTTGCTCATCCTCGGAAGCTACTGCCCTATCCTCGGGCTGATTTGGGGCTACTGGAGGTACCGATATAACCTCTAGGATCTGATCAACCTGGACTCACTGCTCAGGAGTGCGGGCGGTGGAAGTCTGTGCTCCTCCCCCGGTCTAGGATGTGGCTGCAGCAAGGGGAAGCAACCCTGCCTGAGCCAGAGTATTGTACATGCTCATGAACTGTGCAAGAGTCTCCTGAAGAGCTGGAGTAGTAGTAGCCATAGGCGTATCAGGTGCCTGGACTCCAGCTGGAACTGTTGGTAGCTCCTCGATGGCAGCTCGCACGGGTGCTCTGGCTGCACCACGTGCTCGTCCTCGGCCTTTACCCCGACCCCGAACTCTGACGGCTCTAGTAGGGGGCGCGGATGCCTGATCATCTCTGGTAGCACGTGTTCTCACCATCTGTGAGAGAATAAAAGACAGAAGTTTAGAATTGTGATATCAAAATCTCGCACGACAAGGAAATCAAATAAAGTGAAATTTTCCTAACAGTTACATAGCCTTTCGTAGGTAAGTACAAACGTCTCTGTATCTATCTGCGAGACTCTAATAAACCGGCTTGTGATTCATGACTCCTATGAACCGAGAGCTCTGATACCAACTTTTCACGACACTAGTTCGCCCTCCGTGAACTATGGTGACGGCACCTAGTCTCTACGACTAGGTAAGCCTAACAAATTGCGGAAAAGAAAAATGAATGATAAAAACTAGTCAAAAACTGCGGATAAAACATAATGAAACGCTTAATATGTCGCTCGGCATATACAATTATAATTTCTCAACTGAAATAACTCTCAAAACCCGGAATCTCATAAAATCACAAGCTGTGGATACTACATTGTGCTCTAACTCCATAATGTCTAAATCAAAATAAATATAGAAGGGCTATAACTATAAGAGAGAATGGAGAGGGACTCCTCGGTCTACGGACGCGGCAGATATACCTCGAAGTATCTGGAGAATCACCTCGCCTCAAGGATAGTAGGGCTGAGTCGAAGAACCTGGATCTGCACAAAAAACATGTGCAGGAAAGGGCATGAGTACACCACAGCGGTACCCAGTAAGTGTCAAGCCTAACCTCGGTCGAGTAGTGACGAGGAAGGTCAGGGCCCTACTGGTCATATATATATATATATATATATATATATATATATATATATATATATATATATATATATATGTATGTATGTATATGTATATGTATATAAGGAAATGAAACAGTAAGAAGTAACACAAGATGATAAGAATAATAACAACAACAACAACAGAGAGAGAGAGAGAGAGAGATCACAGAAAGAATATAACTCCACACAGAGATAGCAACCGGGGATCTCCCAGGATACCGTCCTATAGTTCCCAAATGTAAATATCCATTGGATCTCTCGGGTGTCGTCCCGTAGTCCAACTCATAGTGCGCGGGGATCTACCGGAATCCCGATCCGTAGTCCCAAAAGTAAATACCCAGCATTGGGGGAATCTACTGGGTGCAGTCCCATAGTTCCAATATAAATGTGCAGGGGGGATCTACCAGAATACAAGCCTGTAGTCCCAAAGTAAACATGCAAGGGGATCTCCCGAGATATCATCCTATAGTCCCAAAGTAAACACACAGCAACAACACGAAGAATATTCAATTCAATCCAAATTTCATACCAAGGTAAAACAGGTATTTCTAACCTAGCATGCTGCACATAATTCAAATAAAGCAGTTTGAGCAAGTAAAGCAATTAAGTCAATTAGACATGCTTCCCTAAGCTAACAGTAGGCTTAAATTGCAAGTAGTATAAACAGGGAAGAAAACACAATTATAGTTACTTAATAAAAACAGGATTTTCATCAATTAGCACATGTACGCATTCATCACCTCACGTACAAGGCATTTCATATATCAACAACACCAATATTTAAGGGGAGTTCCCCCACACAAGGTTAGGCAAGTCACTTACCTCGAATCAGCTCAAAATCAACTCGAAAGCACGTTCTTGCCACGAGTATCTAACTCCGGGTGGCCCAAATCTAATCAAATTAATACCAATGCGTAAATACAACTACAAACAACTAATTCAGCTAAAGGAAACGAAGCTAAGACAAGAAAATAGGAACACACCCAAAATCCTCTCCGGGCCCACGTCTCAGAATAGGGTAAAATTATAAATTATGAATACCCATTCACTCACGAGTCTAACCATACCAAAATCTCTCAAATCCGATACCAAAACTTCGATCACAACCCCAAAATTAGGCCTAAGAACTTTTCTCCACTTTTTCTCCGAATTTTCACCCCAAATTCGATTTTAAAGGATGAATTTAAGCATAGATTCGTGGAAATTAGTCAAAACCGAGTAAGAATTACTTACTCAAAATACCCAGGTGAAAATCTCTCCAAAAATTGCCAATCCCCGAGCTCCCAAGTCAATTTCCAAAGTTTGAGTTCAAACCCTCGATTCTGCCCTTTTTCTGACCAGTGAATCCTTTTTGTGACCATGGGACCGCACCTGCAGTGCCGCTTCTACCACAACGGACCGCACCTGTGACTTTTCATTAAAGTCCAGCTTCCGCACCTGCTACCTCTTGTCCGCAGATGCGATGCCACTTCTAAGTCCAAAATTAACTTCCGTTAAGCACCCAAAACTCACCCGACGCCCCCGAAACCTCAACCAAATATGCCAACCAATACTAAAACATCATACGAACTTATTCTAACCCTCAAATCACATCAAATAATGCTGAAACCACAAATCACTCTCCAATTCCAAAACTTCCAATTTCCGCTTTCGATCAAAAAGTCTATCAAACCTCGTCTGAATTACCTGAAATTTTGCACATATGTCCCAAATGACACAACGGACCTACTCCAACTTTTGGAATTCCATTCCGACCCCGATTTCAAAATCTCACTATCGATCCGGAAACTTCCAAAATTTAACCTTCGACATTTCAAGCCTAAATAAGCGGGCCTCCAAAATATAATCCGCGCCCATAAGCCTGAAATCATACGGAGCTAACGGAAGCAACGGAATTTAATTCCGAGGTCATCTTCACACTGCTCTGACTACGGTCCAAATTCTAAAGCTTAAACTCTCATTTAGGGACTAAGTGTCCCAAAACACTCCAAAACTCAAAACGAATCCTCCCGCCAACTCACAATAGTAAAAATAAGCATGGGGAATGCAGTTATTAGGGAATCGGGGCATTAATTCTAAAAACGACCGGTCGGGTCATTACAACTACGGAACATTTTGAACATTTCAAAAGATTTAGATTTGTGTTTCATAAGATACACAAATCCACATCTTGGCATATCATCAGCGAAGGTGATGAAGTAAGAATATCCACCTCTAGCTTGATTTTTATGGGCCCACAAACATCTTTATGAATTAGTCCCAATAATTCAGAATCTCTTTCTCCACTTTCAGTAAATGGAGATTTGGTCATTTTTCCTTTGAGACAAGATTCACAAGCTGGATATGATTCAAAATCATATTTGTCAAGGTACCCTTCCTTGTACAACTTGTTAATTCTTTTCTCTCCGATATGACCAAGCCTACAATGCCAAAGGTATGTATGATTTACTTGATCATCTCTTTTCCTTTTAAAACATGCATAATCGAATTAGTATTCACATTAGGTAAGACATAAACATCATGTTGGAGATAGTCATTCACATATAAATTATCACTATAATAAATAGAGCAAATATCATTGCCTATATTAATGCAAAAACCACGTTTGTCTAACATAGAAGCTGAAATTATGTTCGATACAAATTTAGAAACGTAATAACAATCATCCAACATAAGTACATTTCCCGTAGGCATTATTAATGAAATTGATCCTACAACTACGGCCGCAACTTTTGCACCATTTCCAACTTGTAGATTAACTTCTCCTTTCTTTAGCCTCCTACTTATCTTGAACCCTTGTAACATATTGCAGATGTTATAACCACTGCCAGTATCTAATACCTACAATGAAGAATTAGTAGTAGCTAAAGAAACCTTGAAAATATTTTTCATTAATATCTCACCTTGTTTCTTGTCCTTTAGAGTTGCATGATACTCCTTGCAATTTCTCTTCCAATGCCCTTTCTTCTTACAGCGAAAACATTCAGCATCATATACTGACTGCACGATCAAATCTTCAGAAAGCTCTTTACCAAGCTTGTACCCCAACTTCTCATGTTCTTCGCTAAGAACAATTATATGATTGACAAGGGGTCCAATTGGAGAGTTTTCAATGTCCAACTGTGTATCAACCATCTTCTTAAGATATTCAATGATTGCAGTTGGATCCATATTCTAATGTTTCCTCTGGAGTTCAAAACTCATAGAAGCGAGAATGATGTGTTTAATAGCAAGGCATTCTTCCAAGTGTTTCTGATAAACCTTGGTGCCTGGAACGTCTTTCTCTGGTGGGATTATCTTTGCAAGCTTATCGATCGCATCAATGAGCTTTTCATGCATCAGAACAATTCTCAAATTTCTATACCAGTCATCAAAGTTTGGTCCTACCAACTTGTTGGTCTCAAGTATTTCACGCAGTGATATAACAGACATATTGAAAAATCTAAAATATGGAAAAGAAAAGGCAATAATATAAGAACATATTTGCATATATCATAAAGACATGGACTTTTATCTAAATGATATTTTCACTAATTATTTTAAACTATTTACCCTCATTATAGTTTAAGAAATCTTTATTTCTGTTAGTGGAGTAAAGGAATTCTTTAACAATATGTATGAGCCCCTTGGAAGTCAACTCGTTTCTCACATATATTTTAAAGGTAGGTACTCTTACCAATTGTATCCCCATACAATTTCCTTTAATAGCTCTATGTCAGATAGTCCTCTGGTAGCCAGGTCGATCCTATTGGCATAGTTGAGTTCAACCATCAGGAAAGCAAAGAAGTTATTAAATTTTATACTCCCCCGGGTGGTCCAGGCGTCTAGTGTAAAATTGAATAATTCTTTCAATCCATACATCTAATGCAATAAATAATTTTAACATATTCTCGAACTATAAGTCTCTTCGGAGTCAGGCCGCTCCTTATAAACAAAAACTAAGTAAAATTATTTACTTTGATGGATAGTTCTACAATAAAATATCTTATATTTTATTATTTAAGAACTCAAATTTTAATAAGAGGGAATTGTTACTAAAACAATTTTAATAACAGGAAGATCAAATCTTTTATAGCATGTGAATTTAGTTCAAGTTGTCTACATGCTTAGTCCTAAATTAATTTACATCACATGTAATAAATAATTCAAAATTATGTAATGAACAAGCACGTGGCATAAAAACGAAATTCAACATCTTCTAACATGTTTATCTTATATATCACATCACAAAAAAAAAATCCATGCCAAACTATTATTATTAATTAACATCTCATGAACTAATAACAATTAAAACAACAGTAGAATCAAATAACCTATTATAGATACCCGTCGTATCTAATACAAAATTTTCAAATTTAAGTTACGAACTATCTCAATAGTTAACTTATATGTATATATTTTATTCACAATAAAATAATATAAATACATATGTATTCAAACAATTTGACTATAGGACAAGACACATGTATTATGGTTTGAACTCTTCAAATATAATCTTAAAATATTTTGTAAATAAATAGTAGACACAATAAACCATGGCTCTGATACTACTGTAGGATTGCATATAGATGTTCGTAACACGCAGCAGAAGACAATAACAATCCTAGGAATATCTTTTCGTGTTTAAAATTTATTTACATGTCAAAGATCGGATCTAAGACGTACCTAGTGGAGAGAGTCTTGTTTCAAAAATTCTTCGATAGTGCGAAGACTCTATGCGTATCCACACCGAGATCGACCCTTGTTATCAGCTCTTTGATCAATGAAACCCACGAACAAATTGAACGAAATAATTATGTTGAAATTTTTCACAAAAATCTCAACTCAATGTTAGAAGAACAAGAAACACTTTTTCTGTAATTGTATTTTCTCTCTTGGCTTTTATTGTACTCTCACTTTTATAAAGTGGCTTTTCTTCTCAAGAATTAATAATCCGGCAAATCTTCTCCATCACCTTTTATATAGCATTACCTACAAACCCTTTTCCTATTTGGTTGAGGTAATAATTTACTTATGATAAAAGTTTATTCCAAAAATAAACTTTATGGCACAATTAAGGAAATATTTGCAGTCCCATTCTAAATGGGTTGCTGCCAGTCAACGTCCTTCATGGACTATGTACGTGACTTAGCCAATTCTAGAATTGGATTTCTTTTCCATAATTTTCAATGGAAAATTCCAATCCTTTCCATATATGAACAGTGGCCGAGTCCTTCAAGGAGTTTGAATTGAATTTCTGTCGTAGGAATTCCTTTATGGAATTTCATGTCCAATCAAAATTGGATCAAGTGTTCTTTATTAATATTTTATATATACACTTTCTATAAACAAATATTAATTATATATATATATATATATATATATATATATTTCAACCTAGAGATATAATTTAATTTTCTATTCTAAATAAAAAACTTTAATTTGTTCACAATATTAATTATATTCTATGTGCTAGCAAAGAATATAATAATATTTCATTTGGACTAATAACTAAATCTATTTGACTAATTAAATTCCTTAATTTAATTATCAAATAATAAGTTAATTAATCCTTTAGCAAAGATCAGAACACTCGTTAGTGTGCGACCCCATAGGTTCAATACTAAACCGATAGTAAATTGATCACATCAATATACTAATCAAGGGTGGCGTCTAGCAACACTACTTAACGACCGGATAGCATGAAGTATACAATTTACTCTCAAAAACTAGTAGAAAAATAATGTAGTAATTCTTTTTGTCCTTATAGCTCTGGATCACCCTAGGATATGGTTCAACTGTCAAATCCTAATAGGCAACCAACTATGTATTCATGTCAAATATAATCGACCATTGAATGACCTAAGAAACTAATTTCTTCTTTCATTAAATTGCCCTGGCCAAGGTCTTAGTTTGGTCGTTTATAATTCATGACAACATAGAGCTTAAACTCATTACCAAGAGTTGATAGATTTCATCTTGATCAATCACTAATTCTACAAGTATTTAATCATACACAATATCCTTTCAACTATCGCCCTAGGGCCATAGGTGTCTAGTATCAAAGCACAATAAATAACTTGTCAATTACTATGACGATCTCAGGTCAAAGGAAATTCTTACATCACATTCTTCAAGATCCTATTGACAGTTTATTGTAATTCTAACCATTAGGAATTATCCAATGAGTCGGTTCAATGATCATATCTCTATATGCATCATCTATCTATGTGATTCAGTTAATGAGATTAACTAATCTTTATCACACAAAGACGATCACATAAATATTGACCTAACCGGATTACTAATGTCCAAATTAATAATCCTACTATCAAGAACAAATTTAGATTAAATTATAAGAAACTTCACTCTCATTATCATGATCTCCATCAGAATGTCAAGTCTCAAAATCTAATCAAAGACCTTATCAAATTAATCAAGTAATTAATAACAATGATAAAAGAATATCAAATGCCATATATTTTATATCAAATGACGTTCACAAAAATATGCTCAAATCATCAAATATGATCTTGGATCTACGATATATTTACTATATCCCTAACAGTAGTCCGGTATGTACAGTATATATACTTTTCCCTATAATAATGAAAGCGTGTTCAAATAAGAACAATTTTAATTTGCATTTCGTGTTTGAATGTACAACTGAACCTTTTCAATTAAAAATATTCATGATATTCTTGGAAAGAAGTGAAGCAAATAAAGAACTAAATAATAAGTTAGTCTTATGGACAAAATTAAATGCAACTTCCTAGAAAAATACTACTGCCTCCGTCATACGATTAAGAAATTCAGGTTGACAAAAGGCAAATAGACCAAATATAATTAGTGCAAGTCTTATGAGTATCATAGGAAACTGCTTTAAATACGTGCACGAGGTTAATGTTTTACCGGCTCATTTATACATACTAGCACATGAATATCATTTGCATATATAAAGTCCAAGATAATTTGAAAATGGCGAGAATATTCAACTTTGTGGTAGATGGTAACACTGAGTTTGAGAATTCTGGGATGTTGATCATGATTGGAATGGTTGCTATGTCTATTTTAATGACATCAATGGTCATCTTTGCTTGTGGGGACGATGGTAAGAAGCGCAGGCGGCGGCGAGGCCGGGTTTTATGGAGAGGGAGGTGGCTGTGGCGACAGCGGCGACCGCGGCGGATGAGCGGTTAATTCAATTGCTCGGAAGTAATCATTACCAACTTCCTATTATTTATATTTGAAGTGCTATATATGCAGGAGTAGTTATTTTTGAGTAATTTTCGTAAAGCACTATAGTTTAAATTCTTGTATTTATAGTTTGCCTAATTACTATTCGTAATTACTGTTCAATTGTTATCAGTTTGTATCACTTATATTCAAACGATCAACAAATACAGCTTGTGTCAATTGTATTCGTTTGCGCAATGAATACAACCTATATCAAGTGTATTAGTTCACGAAATTGTATTCATTTACGTAACGAATATAACATTTATCAACTGTAACCAAGGTGAAATATAGGGGTGTATACAAGGATACAACCTCGATTGTATACAAAGGTGTATACAAAGGATACAATTTCAACTGACTGTATTCCTTCGTGCAACAAATACAACCAAGGCGAAATATGGAAATACAGACAAATAAAAAGCTCTTGTTGAGAGTCGAACTCAAGATCTCCGCTAACTAAGCACCTGCTATAACTGACTAAGTATAACTACGAATGATAAATACAATGTATATGTTTGATGTGTCGCGTAATTTTCGCTTTACTTTTGTAACGACCGGGCCGGTCGTTTCATGAGTTACCGCTCTGTTTCCCCCATTTCTGCATCTTATTGTCTTGTTCAACTGTTTTATGTGATATCGGGTTGGTTGGTTCGAGTTCGGAGAGGTTTTGGTAAGAAATGAGACACTTAGTCTCTTTTGAGTAAGCTTAGGTTGGAAAAGTCAACCGGATGTTGACTAATGTGAAAAAGGGCTCATATGTGAATTTCGATGGTTCGGATAGTTTCGGGAGGTGATTTGAGACTTATGAGCGTGATCGGAATGTGTTTTGGCGGTCCGAAGTAGATTTAGGCTTGAATTGGTGAAATTGGAATTTTGGCGTTTTCCGGTTGATAGGGGAGATTTTGATATAGGGGTCGGAATGGAATTTCGGAAGTTGCAGTGGGTCTGTTGTGTCATTTGTGATGTGTGTGCAAAATTTTAGGCGACGAGGTTTGATAGATTTTTTGATCGAAAGCGGAATTTGGAAGTTTTTGGAATTCTTAGGCTTGAATCTAATGATAATTTGGTGTTTTGATGTTGTTTTGAGTGTTCTGAAGATTGGAACAGTTTGAATGATGTTATGGGATATGTTGACATGTTTGGTTGAGGTCTCGAGGGCCTCGGGTGGTTAAACGGATCAAATTCATGTTGGAAAAGTTGCAGATTTCTACTGTTGGTGTTGCAGACATTTGGCCTTCGCGTTCGCGAGAGGGCTCTCGCGTTCGCGAAGGGATGTGGTGTGAGGAAGGAAGTATGGCCTTCACGTTCGCGATGTGGGTCCCGCATTCGCAAAGGATGAGGTTCAATGTGCATCGCGAACGCGATGAGGTTCCCGCGTTCGCGTAGAGTAAATGGGCGCAGCTGGGGTCCAGGTTCATTTGTGCTTCACGTTCGCGATCGGTTGAGGAGCTAAAGCTTCGCGTTCGCGAAGAAGGATTAAGTGGTCAACGGATTTTGTACTTTGCGAACGCGAGGTTTTGACCGTGTTCGCGAAGAAGGAATTTAAATCACTGGGCAAAATGTTTAAAAGACCATTTTCGCGATTTTTGGCCATAGTTCACCATTTTTTAGTCGGTTTTGGAGCTTCTTGGGGGAGATTGAAGGGGGAATTCAAGGGAAACACTTGGAGATAAGATTTATGGACTTAATACTCGATCCTATTGTGATTTTTACCTAATTAAACATGAAATTTGTGGAATCTAAAGCTTAAAATTGGAGAGTTAGGGCTTGAAATTTGAGACATTGATTTGAAGATTTGAGGGGTCGTTTGTGGTCGTATTTTGATGTATTTAATATATATGAACTCGTCGGAGTGTAAGAATTTTAGTTTTGTGATTTTTATTGGAATCCGAGACGTGAGCCCGGGGGTCAGGTTTGGCCAATTTCGGGATTTTTGTTATAAATTGGTTATTTTCGAGTGGACTTTGTTCCTTTAGCATATTTTGATGGTATAAATCTGTTTTTGGTTAGATTTGGAGCATCCGGAGGCCGAGTCGAGAGGCAAAGACATCGCGGGCTAGAGTTTGGACCGGATAGAGGTAAGTAATGATTGTAAATGTTGTCCTGAGGGTATGAAACCCTTGATTTCACATCGTTGTGCTATTTTGAGGGGATGCACATACTAGATGACGAGCGTGGGGTCGTGCACCGTTGAGGATCGTGACTTATTCTGTCCCGTATAACTGTTAAGTCGCATATTTGATTGAAACTGTTTGATATCATTGTGTTTGGAATATATTATCATGTTTTGGGATGAATGTCATATTTGGGCCTCGTGCCAACTGTTTGGACCCTTAGGGGATTTTTACTACTATTCCTCACTGTTTTAACTTCATATTTCTACTCAATCATGTTGTATTCTACTGTTTTTATAACTCATCCATATTTACTCCGTTTTGATATTTTGGGCCGAGCACCATGTTTTACTATTGTTCGAGTGGCTTGAGAGATTTCTGACTGAGTGAGGCCGAGGGCCTGTGTTGTGAGGATATTATGGGATCGGGCTGCGTGCCGCAACAGTGTTGTACTGATTCATGATTATGAGGTCGAGGGTCTGATTTGTTACGCCACGAGGTGGCTTGTTATGAGGTCGAGGGCTAGTTTGATTATGCCACGAGATGGCTTGTTATAGCGCTTAGGCTGTAGGAGCCCCTCCGGAGTCTACACACCCTCAGTGACCGCGGGTACCCAGTGTGAGATGTGATATTGCCTGAGGAGCTGTTGTTGTGTCATGTTATTGCCCGAGGGGCTGATACGAGTGATTGTGAGGTTGCCCGAGGGGCTGGTTCTGATGATATTTTGCCCGAGGGGCTAATTTATGTTTCTATTCTTTTTTCTCACTATTTTTATCACTTGTTTGAAACTATTGTAAGCTGTTTTAAAAATGTTTTTCTGAACTGAGATGTTTTCACGTGTTTAACTGTTTACTGCATTGTTCTGGACTTATATTGTTTTGACGTAGCATTATGCTGTGGTTTACATGTTTTCTTACTGCTCAGCTGCCTTTACTTTTATTACTTACTGAGTTGGCGTACTCACATTACTCCCTGCACCCTGTGTGCAAATCCAGGAGTCTCGGGTCACGCTAGCGAGTGCTGATTTGTCATCCAGCAGGCTTTCGGAGTTGACTAGGTAGCTGCTTGGCGTTCGCAGCCCAGTGCTTCTCCTTCCTATCTGTATTCCATTTTTTATTAGCTTGATTCAGACTATGTTGTCTTTTCATATTTCTAGACGAGTTGTAGTTGCTCATGATTGGTGACACCCCGATGTCGGGCTATATTTTGTTTTCGCACTGTTCTATTCTACCTTACATTTTGGGATTTTAGCTTGTTAATGTCTTTAAATAACTTATTATAATTGTTTGGGTGGTTTTGGGGTTTGTGTCGGCTGGCCTAGTTTCACGATAGGCGACATCACGATCGGGTCCGTTTTAGGGTCGTGACAACTTTTTTATGTTTATGAGGATCATGTCTGAATCCGTGGAGCTTACTATACATCTTGTTGTAGATTGTAAAACTACTTCAATAAGGTTGAGATGTATTATTCGAATTTGCTCCACATAGATCCACAAAATGAGTAAAGTCACCCTATCAGAAAATTCGTCAATCTGATATCTTGAACTAGAAGTCTCTGACCAAAAGTGGAAGAATCCAACTGTTCTACAACGAAGCTAAAGTCAGGCTAGGGAGTTGCTCAGAGACATATTTAAAGGACTATTTTCAATTTTGAAATGTAAGGGAGTATTTTTGTCATTTTCTCTATAGAAAGATATTTTTCCTCTTATCTTATGTTTATTTATTGAGCTAGGCTGGGTTGATACTCTACCTTTGTTTCACAAAGTTTTATTTTAATATTTTAAATAAAAAAATCATGTTTTCTCTTTTATATTTAACATTGATCAGGCATTTTAAATTTTAATTTAAACCAAGGCCACCCTCGTCTAAACCTTGAATACTAGTTGAAATTTGCGAAACGTACGAGTATTTTAACTCTATATTTGCTGCCTATGAACAGAGCAGATGCCAAATGTATCTTAAGATCCAATTCCGTTGTTAGGTGTTTTTCTTGATTTCTTATTTTATTTGATTTTTTATTTTTGAAGGAAAAGCAATATATTTACTACAATTAGATTTTTTTTAATTTAAAAACAAATTATAAATTTTTCATATTTGACTAGTCCTTTTTTGTATACCTAAATGCTATGGACTTTAACAAATTAATGTCTCTTAAATTATCCTCATACCTCTCTCTCTTTCTTAACTCTATCGTGGAGGAAAATGTTATGGCCTAAAACAAATTAAGGATCTTTCCTTAGGCGGAGAATTTGTAAGACAAGGTTATCCTGCCACTTGTGTATTGTGTCTCTTTGTGAGATTGTTCTCTTGATATTTTGTATTCTCTTTTATATAATAGATTGACCATCTCCGCTCATAGATGTAGATCAATTTACCGAACCACATTAAATATTTGTGTCTCTTTTAGTATATTTCTCTTTTATAATTTAATATAACATCGTTGAAGATATATTTTATCAGCTTCTGTATGATACTTGTTATTTTCGATCTTAACACCCAACAAGGAAACGATAAGGTCGAGAATGGTTAATAAAACCAGGTAACTTGGTATATATAGACATGCGATATTTTCGAGGATTACTATCAAAGATGATGGTAGATATTTCAAAAGGGAAGTGAAAGCGAGTCTTGAAATTTTTTCAAATACAGTACACTAAATAATTGACCAATGTTAGGATTGGAGATCCGGGTAATGTGGAATTTAGCCACAACATTATAATAACAAAGACAAAGACAATGCAAGTTGATAATAACGGCAACTAAAGCAAATAAAGAAGACACAAGTTTAACGTGATTCGATCAATGCGACTTACCTCCACAAGCGGGGAGAAACAAATTCACTATACCAGTACAAAATTAAAGTAAACACTCTAATTAATCTCAAATATCCTCGAAAAAATAACCTCACAATAGACCACTCCAAAAAAGAAGTTCATACAAGTGTTTCCAACCCTCAACTCTCAAAATTACACTCAATAGGTAAAAGGATAAGAGAAACACAAAGAACACAAAACTTGAAGGTGTGTTACCATCGCGAAAGAGGCATCCTATTTATAGGAATTTGTGGCTTATAAGACTTGGCCAATAATGATGAGATAACAAGTCTTAATTCACGTGAAAGAGAATTGGCCAACAATATAATGCCTTAAAATGGAAGTCTAAAAAACAAGGCCGCCTTTTACGACTAACGAAAATGACCCCATGTAAGTATATTTACATGTTATCCTACCGCTCTTGATTTGCTTATATTTCTCAAGAGTCAAGAGATGTAAAAGTAAATAATAAATTATGGTGGCTCAATACAACGTTGTTGATGGTGGTTACGGGCTTCTGGTGATGTTTGACATGATTATTGCGTCTCTAGTCTATAGTCATCTTCAAATGTGGAGAGTCCGGCGAGCACAAGCAAAAGTCTCGCACTGCTCACAACACTGCAAGTCATGGTTGATACAGCTGCTGCGGGAATCGCTGCTGCAAACACCTCTGTCACGATCCATTTTCTGAACAAGCCGGAACCGGCACTCGATCATTAAACATGACCGAGCGAACTATCTCTGCTTATCAAATCTATTATAATTCCAAACTTTATATGCAACAAGGCAATGCTCTAACCAAGTACTTTTGATTAATTTAAATATTTAAATAAATCAACTCCAGAACTTTATTCGTAGTAACTACTGAATTACTGCTAAGTTATTATAAAAAAACATCTGAATCTTAACCCAACGACTATGTCTATGAAGCCTCTACTGATAAACTGACGCACTGCTCAGGACATGAGATTTCCTGGTCAGTTCTCTAAGTAAACAAAGAAATAATTAAATAAAGATAACTCTAAGGAATACTCCACGAACAAAAGCAGAGCTCACCAATAGCACTGGAAGAGAACGAAGTCCTAACCCGTAGCCTGCTCACCTGCAATACCGGTTCCTACGTTATACCGCAGACCAACGTAGGTTCTCAAAAGAGAACGTCAGTTCCATCCATTGTACTCAATGAGTCTCAATAACAGGGGACGCAACTTTAATACAATACTCATTACAAGCAAAGAATGTAAATGCATAGAAAACATAAAGCCTCTAAAAAAATTCTAAAATAATTGCATAACAGCAGTTTATGAATATTCTAAAAGAAATTCTTTTCTTTTTCTAAAAAAAAATTACTTCTCTTTATACTTTGGGAGTTCCAACTATCCTGACTTAATTCTATCTCAGTCACCGTGTGATTGGTACGAGTTCGATCCCAACCTGATCGAATAGGTCCAATCCACAAGGTGCCCCTCGCTTCATGGATCTCAGCACTCATGTATCATACCTTAGCATGGCTAAGTAATTTCTCAGCAATGGGACCCTCGGCTCGTGTGCTCCCCACTTTGGCACAAGTAGTTTCAGGAAGTCAACGCCTTGGTCAGGACCCTCGGCCTGGACGATGACCCCTTCTCAGAATAAAGGATACATCTTCTTGTAACTTTTCAAGTCTAAATCTTTTCTTTTTGGAACATCATGTACATGTTCATGTTGTTATCCTTCAATGTAAAGCATTGCATAATAATGAAATAAACATCTAGAAGTATTTCTAAAGATTCTTGCTTCTTCATAAATTTTCGACATGAAAAATAGCATATAAGAATAACACAAAAATCTGAAAATTTATGCACATATATCATAATAAATCATCTAAACTTTTGCTAGAACAGACCTTGTTGGTGTGAATGTTGCTCAGCATGACTCTGGCTATGTGAGGATAATGTCCTAAAATTCTGATTCTGGCGAGACTGATTTCCATAACTCTGAGTACGTCTGAAGGAAGACCCACCACCTGACTGATGACTGGACTGAGCTGGTGCTAATGACTCCTTATTAGAGGAATCCCTTCCACCTCCGCTGGATGTACCATTAAACCTGCCCGATATTCGGGCTTTCTTGCTATACTCCTTTTCTTCTCTCCTTTGTTGTCTGTCTTTTTTTAAGTGCTTGGCGAACCCTACAACAGAGGAGAAAGCTGTCATTCCTACCGTTGCAGCTGATGTCGTATCCTTAATGTGGTAAGACAAACCGCCAACAAATCTGTGAATCTTTGCTTTTTCTGTCTTAACTATGTGAGGAGCATGCTTAGCTAGCCTTATGAATTCCATGTAGTACTCTTGCACACTTTTATTCCCTTGCTTGAGTTGTTTGAACTCTGTAGCCTTAGCTTCCCTATCCTCTTTTGGGATAAAGTTAGCCATGAAGGCCTCTTCAAATTCTTCCCAAGTAGGCGGACCATCATCTTCATCTCTTTCCTTTTTCCACATCTCAAACCAAGCGCCGGCCATATCTCCAAGCTGGTAAGCAGCCAGCTCCACAGCTTCATCATCAAATGCTTTCATCACTCGGAGGGCTTTCTTGACACCTTCCAGCCACAACATTGGATCTTCATCAACTATAGAACCATGGAGCACTGGAGGATTCAACTTCAAAAATTCATTCACTCTTGAGGAACCAGAATTATTCTGCCTATTTGATTGAGGTGGAATCTCATCTCTTCTCTCGTTCTGGTTGGCCATGAAGGCTTTAAACATCTTCATAACGTTGTTGACTGCACTAAACATCTGACCCACCTCTGAGGATATAGTTGTATGAGCCAGAGTTGCTGTTGGGGGCGGCATTGGATCCTGAGGTACTTGCTCATCATTATCCACCCCTTCTTCATGTTCAACTCGGGGTACTTGGACCCCTTTTGTGGATCTACCCTTCCTTTTATGAGTTAAAGCCTTCTTAGTTCTACCTTGAGCCATAACGGTAGCAATAGTTTCTTGAGCAGCATCCTGAGTGTCGATGTCAGAGTTGCGAGTATGAGCCATTTCTGTGAGTTTTGGAGAAAAGAATATATTAGATAATTTCTTAGAGGTAGGCTCTACTGTACGACCTAAAGTATGAAAACAAATGAGACTTTTCCTAAATGTTTGCAGCCTCGTGTTTATAAGTATGGCGCGCTACATACACATAAACAAGACTCTACTAACACGGCTTCATAGACCCCTAGGACTCTATAAACCCGAGACTCTGATACCAAGTTTGTCACGACCCATTTTCTGAACAAGCCGGGACCGGCACTCGATCACTAAACATGGCTGAGCGAACCATCTCTGCTTATTAAATCTATTATAATTCCAAACTTTATATGCAACAAGGCAATGCTCTAACCAAATACTTTTGATTAATTTAAATATTTAAATAAATCAACTCCAGAACTTTATTCGTAGTAACTACTGAATTACTGCTAAGTTATTAAAAAAACATCTGAATCTTAACCCAACGACTATGTCTATGAAGCCTCTACTGATAAACTGACGCACTGCTCAGGACATGAGATTTCCTGGCCAGTTCTCTTAGTAAACAAAGAAATAACTAAATAAAGATAACTCTAAGGAATACTCCACGAACAAAAGCGGAGAGCACCAATAGCACTGGAAGAGAAGGAAGTACTAACCCGTAGCCTGCTCGCCTGCAAAACCGGTTCCTACGTTGCACCGCAGACCAACGTAGGTTCCCAAAAAAGAACGTCAGTACCATCCATTGTACTCAGTGAGTCTCAATAACAGGGGACGCAACTTTAATACAATATTGTCACGACCCCAACCCCGGTCATGATGGCGCCCAACACACTGCTAGGCAAGCCCGACCATTCAACAACATTATCCCAAATTCTTATTCAGATTATAGATAAATATCACAGAGAATTTACTAAGTCATTTCATTCAAGTGTATAATTAATAATAAAATCTGCGGAAGTTCAATTAAAATACCACACCATAGCCCAACAGAATCCGGTGTCACGAATATGAGCCTCTAATACAGAATATCCACCTATTACAAGTCTGTCTAGGAAAAATACGGAATAAAAGATAGAGATAGAGGGGAGAGATCAAGGCTGCGAACGCCATGCAGCTACCTCAATACTCCCGAATACTGCCTGCTCAGCTAAACAATTCCTCACTTAGCCTGTGGTGTACCTGGATCTGCATGCAAGGTGCAGGGAGTAATGTGAGTACTCCAACCCAGTGAGTAATAAACATAAATAAAGGCTGAGAATAAAAAATCATGGAAAAATACAAAGTAAACTATAACTGGCAGTTTAGAACAATAAATAGTGAAGCAACAAGTCAATTAAATGAGAGTACCAAATATTTAGACATGTATAACCGATAAAAGAAAATGCATGAGTGCAATGCAATGCATATGATGGTACACTCTAGTACCCACTGCGGCATGCAGCCCGAGCCATCCATTTATTTATCATCGACAACGCTCACTGGGGGTGTGTGCAGACTCCGGAGGGGCTCCTACAGCCCAAGCGCAATATCAAGCCATCTCGTGGCATCAAATCTAGGCCATCGGCCTCATATCAATCTTAGTATAATCACCCAGGCTCTCGGCCTCAATATCAATGTAATCAATCAGGCTCTCGGCTTTAATATCAATGTAATCAACCAGGCTCTCGGCCTCAATATCAATATAACACTGCTGCGGCGCGCAGCTCGATCCATGCTCAGTCCAGAAATCATCATAAGCCCCTTGGGCATTTGTAAAACAGTAGTTCTCAGCCCGAAATATCATTTAAAAATACCATTTAAGTTTTCAAATCTTAGAAAGATGGCTGAGTTTGCAAAACAGTATTTAAAAACCTTGGACTGAGATCAAATGATATGCAAAATATGCGAAAACAGTGATATCAATCCCTGAAGGATTCAAATAATTGGCAAGAAGCCCAAATGTAACAATCAAATCTAAGTAAGGATGATTCTCAATTTAGTTCAAGTAGAAAACACGGTAAAAACATCTCTCGGGACGGACCAAGTCACAATCCCCAATGGTGCTCTACCCCACGCCCGTTATCCGGCGTGCAAGTCACCTCAATATAGCGTTACGATGTGAAATTCCGGGGTTTCAAACCCTCAGGACATCATTTACATCAATTACTCACCTCGAACCGGCTACTTCTTTAGCTCGCGACGCCTTTGCCCCTCGAATTGGCCTCCACGTGCGTCAAATCTATCAAAAATCAGAATGAATATGTCATAATATGATAAGGGAACAAAGCCCAATCAAAACAATCAAAAAATACCAAAATTCTCGAAATTAGCAAAAACCCGAGCAAAATACTACTCCACAATGCATTTTCCTCTCAAATCGACCTCTGAATGCCTCGAATCTAACCACAATAATTCGATTCAATCAATAAAAATTATAGGAATTAATTCCATATGGAATTCTACACTTTCCATTAAAAATCCGAAATTGCACTCAAAATTCATCCGTGGGGCCCGCGTCTCGGAATCCAGCGAAACTTATAAAATCCGACAACCTATTCCGATACGAGTTCAACCATACCAAAATTATCAAATTCCGACAACAACTCGACCTCCAAATCTTAATTTTTATTTTTTGGAAGATTTTGCAAAAATCTTGATTTCTTCCATTTAAATCCGAATTAAACGATGAAAATAACCATGGATTTATGTAATATAAACACTTTCAAGTATAGGACAGTTACTTGAGTTGAAATCGTGAAGACCACCTCAAAATCGCCCAAGAACCGAGCTCCAAAAATCCCAAAACGAAAATGAAGAAATCAGCATTTTTGGTTCTTAAGTTTCTGTCCGCCCGTCACTAAAAGTCCAGTTTCGTCACTAAAAGTCCACCAGAGACAGCTTTACCAGCCATATTCAATCGATCATAACTTTCTGTACAAATGTCCAAATGACAAATGTTTTAAATTTCTGGAAACTAGAATACAAGGGCTACAACTTTCATGTTTTATACATTTTCCGATTCTATATATATTTTGAGATATAAGCTTCCAAATTAGCCTCCTCGCATCAGAAATTTCTGGGAAATTTCAAAACAGCTTTACTAGCCCTTATTCAATCGATCATCACTTTCTGTACAAATATCCAAATGACAAATGGTTTATATTTATGGAAACTAGAATACAAAAGCTACAACTTTCATGTTTTATATATTTTCCGATTCCTTATAGATTATGAGAAATAAGCTTCCAAATTATGCTGCTCGCATCAAAATTTTCGAACCTTGCTATCAAAAATCCAGCAAGTTAAATTGGCCTAAAAATGGCCCGAAACCATTCCGAAACTCACCCGAGCCCCTCGGGACTCTAGCCAAGTATGCCAACATGTCTTAAAACATCATCCAAACTTGCTCCAATCATCAAAACACCTCAACTAACACTAAAATCATCGAATTACATCGAATTCAAGCCTAAGTTCTTTTAAAACTTCCAAAACACGCATTCGATCAAAAACCCAACCAAACCATGCCGAATGACCAGAAATTTTGCACACACATCACAAATGACATAACGAAGCTACAGCAACTCTCGGAATTCCATTCCGACCCTCGGATCAAAATCTCACCTATCAACCGGAATTCGCCAAAATACTAACTTAGCCAATTCAAGCCTAATTCTACACCGGACCTCCAAAATTACTTCCGATTACACTTCTAAGTCACAAATCATCTCTCGGAGCTAACCGAACCGTCAGAATTCACATCTGAGCCCTCTAACTCATAAGTCAACGTCCGATTGACTTTTTCAACTTAAGCCTTCTTAAAAGAGACTAAGTGTCTCAATTCCTTTCAAAACCTTTCCAAATCAACTCGTTCACACCCAACACTGATAATGAAGCATAAAAATAGGAAATGGGAAAAACGGGGCGGTAACTCACGAGACGACAGGTCGGGTCATCACATCCTCCCCAACTTAAACAAACACTCGTCCTCGAGCGTACCCAGAGTTGTCCTAGAAGCCAACCAATAGCTGAACGACTTTACCAAGAATATACCCATGGTGATCCCACACTACCCTATCTCATATAGGTCCGATAACACAACATAGCTGAAATTTCACAATTCATCTAGTCCATAAACCATAGAACCACACTACACCTTCCGAAATCATACACAAGATTAGAACTTCACATCCATACTCAGAATAAGCCCGAACCAGCTGTAATAACCCATACCTGCAACATTAGGTGCAATTATCTGATATACCATATAACTCAAACACTCGAAACGATAATTTCTATTCACAGTAGATGCACATAATAATCGAATATCAATAGGAAACCTCTTAACAACTAAAACCTCATTCCAACACTTTCACATACTACCAATGATAAAGGAAACACGCAATAAATCATAACCATTTCCTATGTCAACCATTCATGAAGTCATTTCTCTCCTGGTAATTACCATAGCAAATTTTGAACTGAACCTCAATATATACCCATCACACATACTGAAATCGAATCCGTTCGCATTCATTAATGATTTCAACGATCTCTTTTGACCAAACACACTACTCAGGTGACATGACACATCAATACATGCTTAAGCCACAACTTGCATAATACGTGCACCAATAAGAAACGGTCCGAACATACTCAATTCATGAAAATGACTCAACTGAGAGAGTTGTACCTCAAACTCACCAGTACTGCCACAACACAAGGCTGAGACCCTGTCTCACATCATAGAAACAGGACACACAAATTTGACCCGCAATGTCATGTTTCCACACAGCTTTGCTGCAACGTGCGTTCCTATCCAAATACTACTCCACAGGAAACACCTCAAGTCACTATGCTTGAAATCGACAACCATGCTCAATTGATGTCTGGAGCCAAAGCAAATCATTACACCCATGGTGAAACAAATAACACACACCACGCAAACCTGATAGAACATAACCGGTACGTTATCCACCGAGCAACACCCAATTACTCATCCTGCTCGACTTCCACTACTACAACTCCTATCGGAGCCAGACGATCCGGTGCCCGGCACCAAATTAATACCGAAATCAACAACCTCGCCCGGCGACATGCCTAGCCATATAAAACTCATCTGAAAAGTCCCCCAACACCAGAACTGAATTAATGATAGCAACCTTTGCACTGACATCCATCACGAATGCCCAATTAAGAAAGCAATCCTTCCCAACCGCCCGCTGGTCCTTTGAAATATAAACCACTCTGCTAGAACATAATCCAATGCACTTCATCACTCAACCCGTGGCATTTTCGATATTGCCCGTAGCGCAATAGTTCAGAATCACTCAACACTAAGACAACCAGTCTGAATTCCGACATCACATCCAAAATCTGATATACCAGCAAACAAAGATCCACTCGAGCCTCCAAATCCTGATTGCCGCTAAACGGTGTTGAATATACACGATCCACCACCACAACCTAGCCTGTACATGAGAACTCCCAGTCTCCAACTCCATATGGCACACAAATCATCATACCTGATTCCAGTTTCCACCGTGCGAATACATGCACACCTTTGATACCCAATCATTCCACGATAAATACTCTAAAATTTCTATGTGCCATACAAGCAACTTGAATATCAGCAGTCGATCCAGCCTTAAAGTGCCGCAATACTATTGAAGTTCCATCAACTTAATCACATTGGCCTTTTTTTCTAAAACATATACCCTCTACAAATCACTATGATTAGAAATACAATTTCCTTAATCATTTGAAGATCATTCACCCTAATCATCTGAAGCTCATCCCTCTAACCACCCAAACCTGCCTGTACTGCCTAAGAATGTTATGAATTTCCATTCAGAACTGAACCATAACCTTACACACGCAAATCTCAATCCTTCACAACATATCGCATATACCATATCATCCTAAGGTAACATGAGGACTTCACCTCCCTTCCGAACCATGAACGTTTACGTACTCAACTAGTCAAGAATTTCCATTGATCCCATCTAGAAGAAAAATCATTACACATCCCATGCTCTGCATGACATACATAGGTTTTGTTCAAATTCTTACAATACCGACACGACAGATGAGATCTGTATAAATTCATAACACCGCCGAATCAACAATTCATTGGGTCTATACTTCTGGCAAGAACTATCCCTCATTAAGAACCAAACAATGGTCTTAGCCCCTTAATTTTCTTCATATACTGAGATTGCACTGATCTCAAATTCAATGATCTCGTCTCACCCATTACGAACTGCTCAGGCAATAAGCCACCCCAAACATAATCAAAAGTCGTATATGATGCCCTAATATGCCAATAGGCTACCAATTCGAACGCGATACAAAAAAAAAAGAAAACAAACTCTGGAAGGAATTACCAATCCCACGCACTAATACGGACTTTCCTTAGAAAACAGGAAACAAGGCATACAAAATAGCATATAGAAAACTATACTCAACATCACACTGTTGCGGCGTGCAACCCAATCCAGATAACATACCCATGGCGGCGTGCCACCCGATTCACACATAGATCTTACATAAGGAGATGCACATCGAGCCAAATTTGCTTATTACAACAAAATACCGAGTATCGGTCATAAGCATGCTAAGTGCATAATAATATCTCTGAGGGACATATAGCGTTATAAGCTACAAAACTCAAGCACAACTGAGGTGCAATGTACAGTCTGAATTTCAAGAGCCAAGATGCTCATATAACGTCATTCCTACGCGGATTCTCAACACATAGCAATTTCTTAAGCCGTCTCACAACTCACACGGCGCAATACATTACTACGCGAAATATCTGACAATGAAACATCCTAACTACTCCTCCATGAGGACCGCGTTACTAAAATGCACACATCTGGCCTGATATAGAGCCATTATTCACATTAAATCTATCCACCGACTGCAAGTTGATCCTGATCACACTGAACTAGTCTGATAACATTTTAAATGTCCATAATAACTCCTATTTTTCTCATAACACACAAGAACAACCATCACAATCGGAGTAATCCTCCCCAGTTCACAACCCAATAAGCCAAGTGCCTTACAGGCATGAATCTTCAATTTAACGACACCATCACAAACTTCATACTTGGTTTACACCTTTAATCAATCAAGTGATCACATGCCACACTTATATAATCTTCCCGTGGGACACACTCCCACAACCTACCACAACAATATCTGGAGCATACCTCCAAACCACCGGTCGCACTAACACTAAAGAGCGATCAAGAATTATTAACCGGATGCAAAACCCTTTTTACAAAACACCGATCTTAGGTGACGCTGAAGACAATACCAACTTACCGTAAACATCAAAACTTATCTCCTGCTCATTCGAGCTCATGACATCTTGTCAAAAAATTTCCTTCACTCGTGCCATTCTCGGCCCAATTTCCACAACCAGAACTAATTCACCAGCATGCATCAAATCAGAACTAACATAGTACATAACCGCACAATCCGCTAACCAATAGCAAGCTCCCCAACTTGGCTCAAAGCCATAGATCACAACACACTATACTCATAACGCATATACTCCATTGTTGGCTCAATACCATAGTGAGGTTAAACTCAAATCCTCTGTAAGCTTGTGTAAACACATTTCATCTAGTACTTCAACTCTTTGGCAATCTCGCAACAGTTAAACTCACTCTCTTAAGTGAACCAAAAATTTCAAACTTCAACACTTACAATTCATTTGCACATGAGATCTTCTGTCATTCACATGAGGATCACACCGCCTCAGCACACTTCACGGGAGATAACCCACCTGCTTCGCCTCAATATAACATTTTCGTATACCTTCCACCGCCATAAGCATTACGCAGTCACTTGATCTTCCTGAGTCTATACTCATACCGCAACATGACATTTACTTCACTCCCAACTAGGAGACATGAAAAGATTCTTCACACGCCCATAACTCGGGCTATAACTTGAATCACTATGGACTTCAAGCATCTATTAGTTCTTCCATCATTCAGCAGACCCTTCTCGTCGCTTTCAAATCATATAGGTACGCCTCGCAGTACTAACATACTCATCACATAGCCACAACCATCATTTTCACTAACAGGGACACTACCGAACATATAAGTTCAAAAACACTTGTTCACAAAATCAGCACCTCGGCGCTCCCGCCATAGGCAAAGATCCAACCTCAAGTCCTCCAGACTGGCCCACCATAAACTCACAGAGATAACACTTCGCCCCTCGATCGGAGAATCACAAGCCATCGAGTCACATCTGATACTGAGCGCCCATGCGCGCATACGAACGCGTGGAGGGAATTTCAAAAGTTTCTTTTCATGATGAATCAAGGACGCACAATAAGAATTCAAGAATGTGAAGTTTTCCTAAAGGTTCTGCAGCCTCTCGAGGATAAATAAAGACGCCTCTGTACCGATCCACGAGACTCTACTAAACCGGCTCATAACTCGCGAGACCAATTAACCTAGGCTCTGATACCAACTTGTCATGACCCCAACCTCGGTCATGATGGTGCCCAACACACTGCTAGGCAAGCCCGACCATTCAACAACATTATCCCAAATTCTTATTCAGATTATAGATAAATATCACAGAGAATTTACTAAGTCATCACTTTCAAGTGTATAATTAATAATAAAATCTGCGGAAATTCAACTAAAATACCACACCATAGCCCAATAGAATCCGGTGTCACGAACATGAGCCTCTAATACAGAATATCCACCTATTACAAGTCTGTCTAGGAAAAATACGGAATAAAAGATAGAGATAGAGGGGAGAGATCAAGGCTGTGAACGCCATGCAGCTACCTCAATACTCCCGGATACTGCCTGCTCAGCTAAACAATTCCTCACTTAGCCTGTGGTGTACCTGGATCTGCATGCAAGGTGCAGGGAGTAATGTGAGTACTCCAACCCAGTGAGTAATAAACATAAATAAAGGCTGAGAATAAGAAATCATGGAAAAATACAAAGTAAACTATAACTGGCGGTTTAGACAACAAATAGTGAAGAAACAAGTCAATTAAATCAGAGTACCAAATACTAAGACAGGTATAACCGATAAAGACAAATGCATGAGTGCAATGCAATGCATATGATGGTACACTTTAGTACCCATTGCGGCGTGCAGCCCGAGCCATCCATTTATTTATCGTCGACGGCACTCACTGGGGGTGTGTGCAGACTCCGGAGGGGCTCCTACAGCCTAAGCACAATATCAAGCCATCTCGTGGCATCAAATCTAGGTCATCGGCCTCATATCAATCTTAGTATAATCACCCAGGCTCTCGGCCTCAATATCAATGTAATCAATCAGGCTCTCGGCCTTAATATCAATGTAATCAACCAGGCTCTCGGCCTCAATATCAATATAACACTGCTGCGGCGCGCAGCTCGATCCATGCTCAGTCCAGAAATCATCATAAGCCCCTTGGGCATTTGTAAAACAGTAGTTCTCAGCCCGAAATATCATTTAAAAATACCATTTAAGTTTTCAAATCTTAGAAAGATGGTTGAGTTTGCAAAACAGTATTTAAAAACCTTGGACTGAGATCAAATGATATGCAAAATATGCGAAAACAGTGATATCAATCCCTGAAGGATTCAAATAATTGGCAAGAAGCCCAAATGTAACAATCAAATCTAAGGATGATTCTCAATTTAGTTCAAGTAGAAAACACAGTTAAAACATCTCTCGGGACGGACCAAGTCACAATCCCCAATGGTGCTCTACCCCACGCCCGTTATCCGGCGTGCAAGTCACCTCAATATAGCGTTACGATGTGAAATTCCGGGGTTTCAAACCCTCAGGACATCATTTACATCAATTACTCACCTCAAGACGGTCAAAGTCTAGCTCGCTATGCCCTTGCCTCTCAAATTACCCTCCTCGTGCGTCGAATCTATCCAAAATTAGAACGAATATGTCATAATATGATAAGGGAACAAAGCCCAATCAAAACAATCGGAAAATTCCAAAATTCTCGAAATTAGCAAAAACCCGAGCAAAATACTACTCCACAATGCCTTTTCCTCTCAAATCGACCTCCGAATGCCTCGAATCTAGCCACAATAATTCGATTCAATCAATAAAAATTATAGGAATTAATTCCATATGGAATTCTACACTTTCCATTAAAAATCCGAAATTGCACTCAAAATTCGCCCGTGGGGCCCGCGTCTCGGAATCCGGCGAAACTTATAAAATCCGACAACCCATTCCGATACGAGTTCAACCATACCAAAATTATTAAATTCCGACAACAACTCGACCTCCAAATCTTAATTTTTTTTTGGAAGATTTTGCAAAAATCTTGATTTCTTCCATTTAAATCCGAATTAAACGATGAAAATAACCATGGATTTATGTAATATAAACACTTTCAAGTATAGGACACTTACTTGAGTTGAAATCGTGAAGAACACCTCAAAATCGCCCAAGAACCGAGCTCCAAAAATCCCAAAACAAAAATGAAGAAATCAGCATTTTTGGTCCTTAAGTTTCTGTCCGCCCGTCACTAAAAGTCCAGTTTCGTCACTAAAAGTCGTCACTAAAAGTCCACCAGAGACAGCTTTACCAGCCATATTCAATTGATCATAACTTTCTGTACAAATGTCCAAATGACAAATGGTTTAAATTTCTGTAAACTAGAATACAAGGACTACAACTTTTATGTTTTATACATTTTCCGATTACATATATATTTCGAGATATAAGCTTCCAAATTAGCCTCCTCGCATCAGAAATTTCTGGGAAATTTCAAAACAGCTTTACTAGCCCTTATTCAATCGATCATCACTTTCTGTACAAATATCCAAATGATAAATGGTTTATATTTCTGGAAACTAGAATACAAAGGCTACAACTTTCATGTTTTATATATTTTCCGATTCCTTATAGATTACGAGAAATAAGATTCCAAATTATGCTCCTCGCATCAAAATTTTCGAACCTTGCTGTCAAAAATCCAGCAAGTTAAATTGGCCTAAAAATGGCCTGAAACCATTCCGAAACTCACCCGAGCCCCGCGGGACTCTAACCAAGTATGCTAACATGTCTTAAAACATCATCCAAACTTGCTCCAATCATCAAAACACCTCAACTAACACTAAAATCATCGAATTACATCGAATTCAAGCCTAAGTTCTTTTAAAACTTCCAAAACACGCATTCGATCAAAAACTCAACCAAACCATGTCTGAATGACCTGAAATTTTGCGCACACATCACAAATAACATAACAAAGCTACAGCAACTCTCAGAATTCCATTCCGACCCTCGGATCAAAATCTCACCTATCAACCGGAATTCGCTAAAATACTAACTTCGCCAATTCAAGCCTAATTCTACACCGGACCTCTAAAATTACTTCTGATCACCCTCCTAAGTCACAAATCATCTCCCGGAGCTAACCGAACCATCAGAATTTACATCCGAGCCCTCTAACTCATAAGTCAGTGTTCGGTTGACTTTTTCAACTTAAGCCTTCTTAAAAGAGACTAAGTGTCTCAATTCCTTTCAAAACCTTTCCGAAACAACTCGTTCACACCCAACACTGATAATGAAGCATAAAGAAATAGGAAATGGGGAAAACGGGGCGGTAACTTACGAGACGACGGGTCGGATCGTCACAAATACCCATTACGAGCAAAGAATATAAATGCATAGAAAACATAAAGTCTCTAAACAAATTCTAAAATAATTGCATAACAACAGTTTATGAATATTCTAAAAGAAATTCTTTTCTTTTTCTAAAAAAAATTACTTCTCTTTATACTTTGGGAGTTCCAACTATCTTGACTTAATTCTATCTCAGTCACCGTGTGATCGGCACGGGTTCAATCCCAACCTGATCGAATAGGCCCAATCTACGAGGTGCCACTCGCTTCATGGATCTCAACGCTCATGCATCATACCTTAGCATGGCTAAGTAATTTCTCAGCAACGAGACACTCGGCCCATGTGCTCCCTACTTTGGCACAAGTAGTTTTAGGAAGTCAACGCCTTGGCCAGGAATCTCGGCTTGGACGATGAACCCTTTTCAGAATAAAGGATACTCTCAAGAATCTTTTCTTTCTACATCTTCTTGTGACTTTTCAAGTCTATATCTTTTCTTTTTGGAACATCATGTACATGCTCATGTTGTTATCCTTAAATGTAAAGCATTGCATAATAATGAAATAAACATCTAGAAGTATTTCTAAAAATTCTTGCTTCTTCATAAATTTTCAACATGAAAAATAGGATATAAGAATAACACAAAAATCTGAAAATTTATGCACATATATCATAATAAATCATCTAAACTTTTGCTAGAACAATTCTAAGTTAATAGGTACTCACTCGCTCCAATTAAGTAAATATAAACTCTTTTAAGAAATTCATCAAACACCTTGTATGTGTGCTTTTGTGAGTTAAACCACTTTGGAAAAGGGTTATATCAACTCATCTCAAAACTTCTCGAGCCAATACGCAGGCCTCAGTCTAATTGACACCAGTCAAACAATTGATTCTACAACAACCGGTGCATTTTAATCAATTTTAAAGTTTCACACTAAAACATGAAATTTATTGATGATATAGAGGAAGAAAGGAATTAACTATCCAATTCTTACATACTGCTACTTTAGGGTAATTGACAATAGGAAATTTTATATACCTGAGTTCAAGAATTGGTAGTTTGTAAAGAACCCTAAAATTTTCTTTTCGTTCCTGCTGCTTTGCGCTTGCTGCGTAAACAAAATAACATTATGTTTCTTGTATAAGGGCTAAGCAACGTGCTTCTTATTAGTTTGCTTAATGGTTTGCCTTCCACAGCCCTTTATGGGCTAAGGCACGTGCTTCTTATTTTTGTTTTGTTTTTCCTTTTCTTTTTTTTCTTTTTTTTTGGTTTTGACTTAACTAGTATTAACTTATACATACTTTTAATATTTAATAATATTAAAATTATTAATATTCCCTATTTGCATATTCAATTATTTATAAATAGAAAAGTAACTTAAAAATTAATTACAGGGGTTTAAAGCCGAATAGAAGTATAATTTAAGAATAAAAAAATTAAATTAAATTTTATATTTAGCGCGTCTTGAAACTTATATAAATTTGAGGAGTGTTATAACTTCCATGTTAGTTGCTAGTGTTGTGACCGGAGGCGGAAGCGGAGGCGGAGGTGGAGGTGGAGGTGGATGTTAAACATCTCAAGGGAGGACGTATACCATTTACTTGGTTCACTTGCTTATGTTTCACTTGATGTTGTGTTTGTGTCTTCTGTCATTAAATGGCTATGAGTTGCACATTAATTTCTGTGTGTATCGACTTGCTTTTTATTTGGAGAACATTTGAGCTTAGTTCTCGCAGCTGTCTTTTTAGTGGGGAAATTCTCATAATTTCTTTACAGCTTGTTTGGATGGTTGTTACGTGTTGCATTGTATGATATTGTTAATTTAAATACAATGTTTGTTTTTATTATTATTAAATATTATTATATTATACTAGCTTTAGGGTACGTGCGTTGCACGTGTTTATCGCGTCAATCAATTAAAATTTATATAAAAGAACAAGTTACGTAAAATTGTAATGGACATTAAAGTAGATGCAAACATTTGTTTATTAAGTTGATGTGATAGTTAGAGTTACAATAATTGGACCTACAACGATAAATAATTTGATTAAGTTTGTTATGATGCATTTACTAAAATGCCAAATATTTTAGCAAAGAATATTAAAAGTAAATATGCATGTATATTATTGTGGGAAAAAATACATGTAAATTACTAAAAAAAATATTAATCATAGGAGTAAAATATTGTACGTACATTTAATGTTAGATAAAAAAAACTGTAGTAACAATATTTTGGAGAGGAAAGTTTTATGTCAAATATGTGAAAGAAATTTATTGACGATGTAGTTCTAAATATTAGGAGTTTCTATATAGTTAAAATAAGAAAAAAATAAGTTTTAATAATTAAAATTTTATTTGATTTTAAAATTTTAGATAATAGAATTAATTAAATAATAGCTTTGACTAATATGAAAGCTATTTCAAAGGATAAAAAATGCAAATAAAATTTTGCTAAGGAGCTTCTTGCTTTTAAGTTAGTATCAATAGATGGAAAGTACGCGTTGCATCTTATTATACGTTCGCTGGGTTACCTCGTATTAATGAGAATAATTTTTTAAAAATAACATAAATATTATTCAAAAGATGTGCTTACGTTTAATATAAGAATTAACAAAAAATTATAAGTTTTAAATGATAATTGTGTTAATCATGTTTAGGAATTTGATCTATTCTAGTAGGTTTTTCTTTAGTTTGTTCTAATACTTGCTTTATTATATAAAAATATCAGAGGAATAACATTTGATTGAAAGGTGAAATTATATTTTATGTCTACCCGCTTTGAAAGTTTTAAAATTATAATAATTAAGACTCTTGAACCTAAAATTAATGTTCGAAGCTAAAAGTAGGATTTCAAGGCATATGGCCTACGTGCCTTGGAACTTGGAAGTCCTAATTTGAATTTGTAATATATGGATTTTAAGCTTCTAAATTTAAAAACGTGATTTTTCTTTTACAAATAAGGTATAGTACATAATCAGAATAGAAAAAAAATTAATACATAAATTTAATTAATTTTGACGTCCTAAATATTTAAGAAACAATTAAAGTCCTAAATAATTAAATAACTATTTTGTTCAGTGCAAATTTTTTGACACTTTCTAAAGTAAAATTGTGTAAGTTTCGATGATAAAAACAGTAGAATAGTAAAGCTTCTTTTATAAAAGCATTACATATATAATTGAAACATGAAAAGATTTATGTAAGGTAAAATTATATATAGTTAAAATAAATAAAGATTTTAAAAAAAATAGAGATCCTAAAACAAAAAAGAGTTCAAAGTGCTTATTTTGTACCGAATAACTTATAAAAAATTAATCTAAAATGAGTACAAAGTGATCGAAACTTTCCTAGTATAAACGAAAGTGCTTGAAATTTAATTGAGTCAAAATTTTATTTAAAAAGCCTCCTAAAACTAAAAGGAGTTACAAAGTGGTCACTTTCCTAGGATAAATCGTGTTTAAAATTTAATACTTCTAAATTTAAGTGGAGGTAGAAAGTGAAAAACTATCATAAGTCTAAAATTAAATGGAATTTGAAAGTGACGACAATTTTATTAAAAGATCATCTTAAACATATAAGTGGTACAAAGTTTCAGAAATTTTCCTGGTGGTAATTGAAAGTTCATAAAATTTAATACTACTAAATCTACATGGATTTGAAAAGGCACGACTTGTAGATCTAAAAGGAATAGAAAAATTAAAGTCCTAAATAGTAGGATAATCATTAAATGAGTATTCCTAAATATTAGGAAATCTATTAAACAAAATATTTTTAACTATTAGAGAAATAATTAAATGACTGTTTTATCTAGTGTGAACTTTATATTTAGAGGGTAAAAAAGACGAACGGCATTTCGTTCAGGGCCTTCGTGCTTTTTAGTTCCAATGAATAAATTATTTTTAAAAATTTCATGAGGTAAAATCTTAATTGATTTTAGAGTATTAAATATTTGGACTTCCTACATAGTTCAAATAAAAAAATTATAACTAAAATATTATTTAATTGCAAAATCTTAAAATTTTAAGAAAAATAATGTAATACAGTTTTGTCCAATATAAGAACTATTAAAAGCAACTAAAAACGGAGAAAAAAGGTCCAATAACAGCACGAAAAATAGTAAAAGAAATAACATGACTAAAGGTTAAAGCATACAGTCTAATACAAAAAGGATTATATTCAACCAAGCTTTACAATCCAGATCAGCAAAATAAGATGTATTGGTTAAATACGTGCATGCAAAATTTAACTACTTGTCATGACCCGAACTTTTCCCACTCTCGAGAGTCGTGATGGAGCCTACTAATGAGAGCTAGGCAAGCCAACCCTTAACTACCTTTTTCATTAAGCAATTTACTTCTTTTAACTATTATCAGTAATAGTCAAACAACGAAATTAAATAAATAAGCGGAAGAATTAAATCAAAGAAACTGAACAATAATGCGGAAATCAACATAAGCCTCTACCCAAGAACTAGTGTCATATCACTCACGAACTTCTAAGAGTACTAAATACAACCGTTTGAAAGAAAAATATAAATTGTTTGTCTCGAATACATGAGATAACAGACTGAAATAAAAGATAGAGGAGACGTCGGTCCTGCGGACTCCTGCAAGGCTACCTCGGTGTCTCACTGGACTGAAGGCTGGCTCTCGCGCTACTGCTGCTGTCCAAGACCTGGATCTGTGCAAAAGAGCATAGAGTGTAGTATCAGCACAACCGACCCCATGTGCTGGTAAGTGCCTAGCCTAACTTTGGCGAAGTAGTGACGAGGCTAGGACCAGACTCCAGATAAACTTGTGCAGTTCATATATATATATAGCGGAAAAGAGATACAAAAATAACCAGTCAATATGGGAGGGGAAAACATGTTGTGGGGGAGATAATATTTCTGAATGAAAAAAAACATCAAGTAAGGAAATAAACAACATAACTAGAATATCAACAAGGAAGCAGAAATCAACAATTTGCATGGCATGACCCTTCGTGCTTTTACTCTCGTCCTCACCAAAAATAATACACGGCATCACCCTTCGTGTTTTACGCTCTTTCTTACCCAAACAACAATCACAAGGTAAATAGGGTAAGGGAATCTATAAACTCGAAGTAAATTAGATACAACAAGTAATGAAAGAAACAATATGACTCGGATTTAAATAAGGAATCAGAAACCAACAAATGCACGGCATCACCCTTCGTGCTTTTACTCTCGTCCTCACCAAGGCAATCATATAATAAAGATGTGCACGGCATCACCCTTCGTGCTTTTACTCTCTTTCCTCACCATATAATCAATAAAATCGGCACGGAATGGTACATCGTGGGGCACGGCATCACCCTTCGTGCTTTTACACTCTTTCCTCACAATAGCAAACAATGCACGGCATCACCCTTCGTGCTTTTTCGCTACTCCTCACCCAAACAACAATCACAAACATGGGCAAGGGAGTAAACAAATAATAATAGAAGTCCCTGCAAGGGAATACAATTAAACAGCTAAATTCCGGTAAGGGAACAATATCAATAAATCTCAATATCTCGGTAAGGGAGATAATCAGCAAAGCAATAAACATCCCAACAAGCGAACAAATCGATAACTCTTTCTCTTTCTTTCACTTCTTACTCCATAACTCACTTTACCACTTGAACCAATGCTCCAAAGGGTTCAATTATCTCCTATACTTTCACAATACCACTCGATCCAATGCTCCTCGAAGTTCAAAGATCACAATTTCTTTCACATGCTCTTTACAACATATAGAAATTATCATTTAGGCATGAAAGATACAACAAAATCAGAATATCGGCAATATAAGGACTCACGGTCATACTAGACACCAACGTATCGTCACCATGCCTATACGTCGTACTCGACAATTAGCAAGTAGCAATTAAGACTCAACTCCTAATCCCTTAAGCTAAGGTTAGACCAAACACTTACCTCGAAGCTTTGAACACCACTCAAGCCTCAATTATAGCTTTACCTCCTTGATTCCACCACCAATCCGCTCGAATCTAGTCACAAGTTACTTAATTACATCAATAAGTGCTAAATGAATCAACCCCAATGCATGAAAATGGGTTTTCCCAAAGTTTTACCCAAAAAGTCAAAATCACCCCCGGGCCCACATGGTCGAAACCCGATGTTCGGACATAAACCCGATTACCCATCCCCCCACGAATCCAAATGTATAATTTGTTTTGAAATCAGACCTCAAATTGAGGTTCAAATCCCCAATTTTTGGAAAACCTAGGTTCTACCCAAAACACCCAATTTCCCTCATGAAAATCTGTGATTTTAAGTTGAAATAATGTTAAAAGATGTTAATGATTGAAGAAAACTAGTTAAAAACAACTTGCAATTGATTTGGAGAAGAAAGGTTGTTTGAAAAATCGCCTCTTATGTTTTTGGGGTTTTGAAAAATGAAAAATAACTGAAAATCCCGTCTATTTATACCCCTCTCAGACCCTCGCCGCGGGCCGCATAAAAAGGACTGCGGCCGCAGAGCTCCACCGCGGACCTCATTAAATGGACTGCAGCCGCACAGGCCTCCCTGAAGACCTGCAGTTCAGCACCCTGCGCGGACCACACAAAGACGACTGCGGCCGCACAGCCTCCACCGTGCCCCGCACAAGGGCGACCGCGGCCGTGCTGGCCCATCCGTGGTCACACGCGATTTCTCACGGACCGCACTAAAGGGTTCATAGGCCTGCAACTTCTTGAACCTGCAGCATTTGACTTTCTAAGCCTAAGGCATCCCGGAACCTACTCAAACTCACCCGAGCCCTCGAAACTCCAATCCAAGTATACACACAACCTCAAAAACATCATACGGACATATTCGTGTAATCAAATTACCAAAATAATATCACGAGCTCGAATAAAACCTCGAGATCAATGAAATTTCTCAAAACTCTTTTAAACATCACATTTCTCAATTAAGGTCCGGATCGCATCAAACGACGTCCGTTTTTAACCAAATTTCACAGGAATGACTCAAGTCATATATAAGACCTGTACCGGGTGCCGGAACCAAAATACGGGCCCGATACCAACTCATTCTAATCAAATTTCATTTCAATATTCCTTAACAATTTCAGAAAAACAATTTTACTCAGAAATTCATTTCTCAGGCTTGGGACCTCGGAATTCGATTCCGGGCATACGCCCAAGTCCTATATTTTCCTACGGACCCTCCGGGACAGTCAAATCACGGGTCCGGGTCCATTTACCCAAAATGTTGACTGAAGTCAAATTTATCCATTTTAAACTCAAAACGTAGCATTTTTCACAGAATTTCATATTTAAGCTTTCCGGCTACGCGCCCGGACTGTGCACGCAAATCGAGGCGACTTTGAATGAAGTTTTCGAGGCCTCGAAAGCACATAATGGATAAGAATGCAGGTGATGACCCTTTGGGTCGTCACATTCTCCACCTCTAAAACAACCGTTCGTCTTCGAACGGACAGAAGAAGGAAGTACCTGAGTCGGGGAAAAGATGAGGATAACGGCTCCACATATCGGACTCAGACTCCCAGGTCGATGCCTTAGGAGGCTGACCTCTCCACTGAACACGAACAGAAGGGAAACTCTTGGATCTCAACTGACGAACCTACCGGTCTAGAATAGCTACCGGCTCCTCCTTATAGGACAAGTCCCTGTCCAACTGGACAGTGCTGAAATCTAACACGTGGGATGGATCGCCGTGATACCTCCGAAGCATGGACACATGGAACACTGGATGCACGGCTGATAGGCTCGGCGGCAATGCAAGTCTATAAGCCATCTCTCCCACTCGATCAAGAATCTCAAACGGACCAATGAACCTAGGGCTAAGCTTGCCCTTCTTCTCAAATCTCATCATGCCCTTCATAGGCGACACTCGGAGCAGTACCCGCTCACCAACCATAAAAGTCACATCTCGAACCTTACGATTTGCATAGATCTTTTGCCTGGACTGGGCTGTACGCAGTCTATCCTGAATGATCCTGACCTTGTCCAAGGCTTCCTGAACTAGATCCGTACCCAACAACCGAGCCTCTCCCGGTTCAAACCATCCAACAGGAGATTGACAACCCTGAACCAGTGGTTCTGGGCCAAGTCCCCAGCAGAGTCGCCAGAGCTGTCACACCTCCTTTTTCCGCACCCGCGAGGGTGCAAGGGAGTTTTTCCAATTAAAGGACAATCGAGACGGGATTGGTTTATTTATTTCAGAGTCGCCACTTGGGAGATTTAGGGTGTCCCAAGTCACCAATTTTAATCCCGAATCGAGGAAAAGAATGACTCCATATTACAGTCTGCGTACCAGAAATCCGGATAAGGAATTCTGTTAACCCGGGAGAAGGTGTTAGGCATTCCCGAGTTCCGTGGTTCTAGCACGGTCGCTCAACTGTTATATTCGGCTTGATTATCTGATTTCATACAAGTGTGAACTTATGTGCAAAATTTAACTTTTAACCGCTTTTATCATTTACTGTTTTTATCAAGAATTGCAACGTTGTGAAAATGTATCTCGAACCACGTCACAATCAATGTACCCGTGGTCGTCGACACACTTTGACTCCGTTGAGATTTGGATTTGGGTCACATCAATGTGCACCCGAGTTTAAGGAAATTAAATTATTAAAGGCGCGCCTAAAGCGACTAGCGTATTTATTTTGGGTAGGACCGTGGAATTTTACTAAACGGTCCATCCCGAAGCCTAAACAATTTTTAAAGCAATATTTATTGAGGGCCCCGCAATTTGTATTTTTATTTGGCGAGGCTCACCTCGTTCTTTATTTCTAATGAATTTGCAACGTCATGGACATGCATCTCGAACCACGTCACAGTCAATGTACCCGTGATTAGAGAGGCATTTCGAATCCGTCGAGATTTGGATTTGGGTCACATAAATGTGCACCCGAGTTTAAGAAGGTAAAGTTTATTAAAGCGTATCCTAAAGAGACTAACGTGTTGTCATTTTAGGAAGGTTGTGAGATTTGCTAAACAACCCGTCCGGGAAACTAAATGCTTCAATGATTTACATTTAACAAGGGCCCCGCATCTGCGTGTTTTGTTTATTTTCATCGAGGCTCATCTCGTTCTTATTTTAAAAGGATATCCTATAGCAACTACGTTTCTTGTCGTGTTCGTCTCTATCAATTGAAAACGGTAGACAGTCCTAATTAATTACATGATTGCGAGTTTACTTATAACAGGATTTAAAATGCTTTTACAGAATAATAAAATGTGACTGCGATTATGGATAACTAGCCGAAAATTATGGGCCCAAACCTAGCTCATGCGAGATGGCCAGACTTAGGCCCCCTTTTTCGATATGGGCCTAACTGATTTGTTTCGATTTGGGCTCGGCCTTCATGAGATTGAGGCCTAGGACTGATTCTTTGTTCTGTGAAATGAGTTTATCAATTTATATGGGACAATCTGGCAAAAGGAGAAAGAATTTTAACTAAAGTGGATAGTTTTCATTTTCGCTTCAAGCCGAGAGTGTACAAATGTGTACCTGGAAATGACAGTACAAGAAGAAAAGAAGTAGGAGTCAGCAGCAATAATACCACAGCAACAGCAAATTCAGCAACACCGCAAACCAGTAACAACCAGTAGAATAACCCAGTAACAGATTGAAAACTCAGCAATACCAAAGTGCAATCACAGTCAAAGCAGAAGAGAGAACAGATACAAGAGGCAGTAGTTTCGGATTTTTGAATAACACTCGAGAAAAGCAAACAGAAATTATTCGAGTGAAAGTTCAAATTGCATTTCTCTTTTACTCTCAAAATGTTTCAAGTCTGTCCGCTCTCAAGTGTAAAAATCTCTCAATAATCTCCACCCTTTTTTCTCTCAATGTTCAAGTCCTCCCAATAATGTTCCACCCTTTTTGTGTCAAGAATAATTCTTATTTATAGCAAGACCTTGTCTTGAATTCCCAACCCCAAATTATTCCCCCAATGGCATGCTTTGTCCTCACTATTAAATGTCTTCTTTATTTTAAACCTTGTCCCCCACGCGTACATTAAATAAATGCCACATTACCAACCCATTACAATATGTCCCCCATGCCTACATTAAACAAGTACAATATTCCTTCCCATTATGTTTTGTCTTGTTCCCCATTATATTAAACAAGTACATCAAAAACTCCACCCCATTATATTTTGTCCCCCATGCTTAACATAAAGAATCAAAATAATGTTCAATTACCAAACTACCCCTCCGACCTTATTGCAATTACAAATCTACCCCCGAATGCAATGCAATTTACCAAATTACCCCTCTGCTCTAAACAATCAATTAATCATAACTTGACCAAAATATAGTCAAGATGACCAATTTCTCAACAATCTTCAACAACAATTATATGAACACGATGAACAACACAACTCCAAATTAATGGAACTAAATTAACCATATCGGGAACCAATCCTGGTTAATTTAGCAAGGATACAACAATACAAACAACAAAATACATGATTCAAACTAAATCAAACCAATCAAAAACAAACATAAACTCACATTAAATCACTGGATTTAAACATGAACTTCAAACCAAGACGAACATGAAACAAAACATGACGGATTCACATGATTCAAACAACATTACTAATTTGAGATGAACAAAATATTAAACTAACAAATATTTACATAAACAATAATACAAACATGAAATAAACATGAAAAACAACTAATTAAACTTCTATTTTGAAATCTGAAAATTAATTTAACAAAACATATGAACATGAACAAAACCAAAAATCAAATATCTAACCATAGACATGAACAAAACAAACATTTTCCGCTTTTAGATTCGAAAAATATCAAAACAAAATACGGACAAAATAAAACTCAAAAAATCTACTAACCGAATCGAACAACATACATACGGACTGTTTCGACGACCCTCGACCAAAGCTCGGCCACACGACGACGAACGAACTTAAGAAGCCAACTGAAACCGCGCCGAAGCAGCAGCAGCAGTTGTCGCGGCAGAAGTGAAGGAACAAGGCAGCTGGGGGTTCGTTTGGTTACATGAAGGAGCTGGGGTTCGTTTGCAAAGAAAAATGAAGGCAGAAAAAGCAGCGATGAAGACTGGTCATGGTTGTTCGAGCTGAAGAAGACGAAGTGAGGCAGCAGCAGCTCGGACGGCGAGGTTGAAACAGAAGTAGCAGCCTGATGGGTCTGTTTGGCTCGAACGGGACGTCGAGCAGCTGTTCGTCAAGGAGGAAGATGAAGCAGCAGCTTGGACAACGACGACGTCCATGGCGGAACGGGCTGGACGACGAGGGCAGTGACAGCAGTAGCAGGTTTGGTTTAGACTCAAGGAGAGGTTGGACGTCGTTGAGGAAGTGACGGAGTAGGGTTGAGGATGAAGAAGAACCAACAATGAAGGTGTTCGACGGAGGGCTCGTCGTTGGTTCGAAGAAGACGGAGGCAGCGGGCAGTCCATGGGCGAGCTTGAGCTCGCCATGGAGAAGACGAAGCAGCAAAAAGGCATCCATGGGAGCTTGTCTTGGCGCTTTGGAGGAGAAGAAGCAAAAGGGTGTGGGGGGCGGATGTTTTCTTAGTTTTTAGGGTTTTTGGTTTTTTTTTTTTTTTTTTGTGTTTTGTTTTGTGTTTTGAACAAATGAAGAAAGGGGTGTTGGGTATTTGGGTTAATGGGGTGGACCGGGTCGACCCGTGTGAAGATGGACTGGGTCATGGAGAAGATTGGACAATTATTTGGGCCTGAGGTTGAAATTTGAAAAAGTGGCCCAATCCGATTTTTCTTTGTATTTTTGTTATTTTTTCTTCTTTTATTTTCTAAAACTAAATTATAAAAGTACTTAAATTATTATTAAGAACTAAATTAAGTTATAAAAGCGCAAATTAACCCCCAATAACAATTAACGCACAATTAAGTAATAATTAAGCATAAAATTGTTCGTTTGGACATTAAATGCTAAAAATGCAAAAGATGCCTATTTTTGTAATTTTTAATTTTTGTAAAACTCATTTAATTACTAACAATTGTAGAATTAAATCCTACATGCAAAATGTGACATATTTTTATATTTTTTATTAATTTAACAAATAAGCGAACACAGACAAATACAAATAATTATCCAAAAATATCACAAAAATACTCAAAATTGCACACCAAGGAAAATCATTTTATTTTGCATTTTTTTGGAGTATTTCTCATATAGGGCAAAAATCACGTGCTTACAGCTGCCCCTCTTTGCCCGGAGACACGAAGGGTTTTCGTGCAAAGATAAAGCGAGCGATTTTTGCCCATTTTTTTGAAAAAGATTTAACCGAACCTTTGCTTCAAAGTTTTCCTACATATCCCTGGCTAAAGGGGAATCAGGTTAATGTAGTTCGGGAAGTTTTGGTAGCTGGGACTACCGTGGGACTGCAATGTTACTGTTGTTGCATGCTGTTATCACTGCTTACCGATCTCCTTGTTACACCGTGTTTAAAAGAAAACAAGAAGCTAGGCTAGACTGTAACTTGTTCTTGTTGCCTTGCTTTCTTGTCGGCTTGTGTTTCATCCGGTGCTTTTCTTCCTTGAATTTTGGAATGATACTGGCCCTTTGCTTTTCTGAATACCAGTTTTCATCATTTTGCTCGGTCCGCTAGGGACATGGCTTTCTTCATCAAGCTTTCGGCGGTTCCTCTGGTGGGTACGACTCTCTTCATCAGACTTGTTATGCTGGGCATGATTTAATGTTCAAATGTATGCCTCTGTTATCTGGGCGGGCTCCCAACTTCAACGCTTGAAATGTAAAGACTGAAATGTATGCCTCTGTTATCTGGGCGGGCTCCCAACTTCAATGCTTGAAATGTAAAGACTGAAATGTATGCCTCTGTTATCTGGGCGGGCTCCCAACTTCAACGCTTGAAATATAAAGACTGAAATGTATGCCTCTGTTATCTGGGCGGGCTCCCAACTTCAATGCTTGAAATATAAAGACTGAAATGTATGCCTCTGTTATCTGTGGGCGGGCTCCCAACTTCAATGCTTGAAAGTAAAGACTGAATGTATTCCTCTGTTATTATGGGCGGGCTCCCAACTTCAACGCTTGAAAGTAAAGACTGAATGTATTCCTCTGTTATTATGGGCGGGCTCCCAACTTCAACACTTGAAAAGTAAAGAGTGGAATGTATGCCTCTGTTATCTGGGCGGGCTCCCAACTTCAACACTCGAAACGTAAAGACTGAATGTATTCCTCTATTATTATGGGCGGTCTCCCAACTTCAACACTTGAAAAAAAGACTGAATGTATGCCTCTGTTATATAGGCGGGCTCCCAACTTCAACATTTAAAAGTAAAGACTGAATGTATGGCTCTGTTATATGGACGGGCTCCCAACTTCAACACCTGAAATGTAAAAACTGAATGTATTCCTCTATTATTATGGGCGGGCTCCCAACTTCAACGTTTGAAATGAAAAGACTGAAATGTATGCCTCTGTTATTATGGGCGGGCTCCCAACTTCAACACTTGAAATGTAAAGACTGAATGTATTCCTTTGTTATTATGGGTGGGCTCCCAACTTCAACACTTGAAAATTAAAGACTGAATGTATTCCTCTGTTATTATGGGCTGGCTCCCAACTTCAACACTTGAAAATTAAAGACTGAAATGTATGCCTCTGTTATCTGGGCGGGCTCCCAACTTCAACGCTTGAAAAGTAAAGACTGAATGTATGCCTCTGTTATTTGGGCGGGCTCCCAACTTCAACGCTTGAAAAGTAAAGACTGAAATGTATGCCTCTGTTCTATGGGCGGGCTCCCAACTTCAACACTTGAAAAGTAAAGACCGGAATGCATTCCTCTCGTTATACAGGTGGGCGCCTGGCTTCAACAACAACTTTTTAAAATAAACGTCATTCCTCTCTTCAGGCGGGCTCCTGATTTCAACAACAACTTAGGAGGAAATGCCTCTCCTATGGGTAAAAATAAACTTAGGAGGAAATACATCTCCTATGGGTAAAACTAGACTTAGGAGGAAGTGCGTCTCCTATTGGCAAAACTAGACTTAGGAAGTGCATCTCCTATTGGTAAAACTAGACTTAGGAAGTGCGTCTCCTATTGGTAAAACTAGACTTAGGAAGTGCGTCTCCTATTGGTAAAGACGTGGAATGTATTCCCTTGTTATACAGGTGGGCGCCTAATGGTAATGAAACGAAAAATGGTATGCCCGCATTATACTGGTGGGCAACCTAGAATATGAAATGAACAGACAAAAAGTATTCCTCTCGTTATTCAGGTGAGCGCCTGTCTTCAAACAAACAACTTAGAAAAATAAAATCTTATTCGAGGGCGGATGAACCCAAAATATCCTATTCGAGGGCGGATAAACCCAAAATATCCTATTAAAGGGCGGATGACCCCAAAATATCCTTAAGACTTGAAAATGTCTTACCTCGAATACTTGATGGGGATTATTTTGCTTGGGATGAATTTTCCCTTTCTACCTTCCCCATTATGGGTTGTCCGACCCTCTTGAAATTTGGTCGAAAAATCCGTCGAAGATGCTTCTACATCTCGATGATCCGCTGGGGATAACTCTGCTGAAGATAACTCTGCTGAGTAAATATGTTATCTTACTCCTTCCAGAACTACTTCCTTTTGAGTAGGATGTTTCATTCCCCTGCAAACTACTTCCCCTTTTTATTTTTTTATTTATTTATTTATTTATTATTAGGATGAACCCAAAATATCCTATTCGAGGGTGGATGAACCCAAAATATCCTTAAGACTTGAAAATGTCTTACCTCGAATACTTCCTGGGGATAACACTGTTGGGGAATTATTTACTTACCTGTTGGGGGGGTAAAATGTTATCAGCTGGGGATAACGCTGTCGAGGATAACACTGTTGGGGGATTCTGATTCTTTCAGAACTAGTGCTTCACTGAGCTCAAGTTTCATCCCTTTGCTGGGGAACAACTTCCTCCATAGAACTTATTATGTTGGGGGCAACACTGGTTCTAAGACCACTTCCCTTGAGACTGGCGTTATCTTTATTCTTTCCCGCATGGGTACCTGACTTCCAGAAAATTTTCTAAGCGGAAGGAAAATTTTCTGCCCCAGTTTGATAATATCCCTTGCGGCATGCATTTCTGGCATCAATGCCATTTCCTTTACCTGTTTCAAATCAAACAAAATTTGTTAGTTTAAAACATGGTGGTTGGTTGTGATACCCCTACTGGGATGGCTTTTCCCTTTCTCCTTCCTTGCTCTGCGTTCCACAGCTTGTTGGGGATGATATTATGTGCTGGGGATAATCCCTTCCTGCTGGGGATATCCGTCTTCTTTTGTGACATAACTCGGAAGCTGGCATTTCCCCGACCTTTTAGTCCTAGTATGAATTTCCCAAATCATGCTCATTGCTCTCCTTGATTTGCCCACTGGCTTTGGCCTTGAGGTTTATAACTTTGGTTTTGGCAAGGATATCCCTTTTGACACTCGTCAATCCTTTTGTCAATTCCCTTTTGCTGGGGATATTTTCTTGACACTGGCCTCGCGCTTGTTCCTCGCTGACTACACCATTTGGATGCACTAGTCAGATCTCATTTTGTATAATTGGGAAGCTGATGACATATTTTGAAGTCATTTCATACTTGTTCTGACCGGACAGACTCTATTGGGGAAAATTTTTTATGAAAGGAGAAAGATAAAAGATACAAAACAAAAGACAAAGGAAATGATGACTCTTTTACAAAAGAAACTATAAATAAAAACCTATCAAACGCAGATACCGACTCTAATGGCCATGACATGCGTATGTGGCCTATCCTCTACCGTCAATCATCTTTCAAGATCTTCAATTGGCGATTCCCCATTGGATTCTTAATCTTATTCGACTTGTAGTGCCCAAAGGGTTTTCACTATCAAGTCTCTCTCATTTTTTGTTCTTCTCTCAGCTTTCATCGCCTTATGGTGCCTGTGAAGGTTTTCACCGATATGACTCTCTCATTTGTATCACTTTCCAGCTGGGGATTTGGAGTGTTGCCGGTATGACTCTCTCTGCTGGAGATTAGAGTCCTTTCTGCTGTGGAACAGAATGTTATGTTCGCCGGTAAGACTCTCATTTGTCTGACTTGGCATCTTTTGAAGACTGGTCAGAAGGTCTTTCTTTGGACCGTAATGTGGGTTTTGGATAGGGCTAGAAAAAAAAGGGTATTAAAGGCTCAAAAATGCATTAATTCTGGGTTATTAGTTACAACCTTCGGAACTAGATTTATTTACAACAAACGCAACATTTGCCCCAGTTTCTTGCTTGGGGATATCTTAATTGATTGATTTTTTTTTTCATTTTTCAAAACTATGACCGAGCCGTGAAGCGCCTACGTATCCTCTTTAAGGAATCAGGTCAAACGTAGTTCCCAATTCCTTTTTTTTTCATTTGACTTTCTTTTTTTTTTCATTTGACTTTTTTTTTTTTGTTATCATTCTTCTTTTCTTTTCTTTTCTTTTCTCTTTTTTTCGTTTTTGTTGTTTTCTTTCTTTCTCTTTTTTTTCGTTGCTACTGATTCCGAACGAGGGGTATGAAAGAAAATAAATAAGGCTCAAAAATGGGTAACGAAGGATAAAGTGTTTAGGTAGCAGAATAAAATGCCTTCGTCATTCCAGTCTTCAAAACATGCCAAGTGCAAACAACATAATTGAACATAGATTTATAGTCTCTTCCGATGGTGACGGACTTGACAATTATGTTAAACAATTTATTTTTTCCTTGCCATTTCAAAAGCACCGTTGGGCGACACTCTCATTATCTTGAACGACCCTCATGCCGATCTTGCTCTTAACGGTTTTTCTTTGTGTTTAACTTGCCCTAGTTCCACACTCGAGCTCTGAATATTCTCAAACCGTTCTTATTTTCCGGGGTTTTATGATTAACTTTTAAGATTAGGCCCAAAGTGTGTGCGCATGTCATGTCACTAGAATCGGCGCTGAACAAAATAACAAAAGGACTAAACAAAAGATGACTGGAAATAATAAAATACCGGATCTTGCGTTAGCCTACCGGTGAAATGGTTTGAATAACAAAACAAACAAAACAAACCAGAACAAAATCCTGAAACAAACTGGACAAAATTTAAACAACCGCTATGACAAAACGGAAAGTTAAGACAGTTTGACACAAGACAATATCCGGCTTATAACCCTAATAATCCGAACAACAGAAATGACAACAAAATAAGCCACCACAAGCTTCTCTCTTGCTGACCAAGGAAACGAAGCGTCCTCCCACTTTAGCAAAAACTGGCATCTTAGCCACTGAGCTTTGCATCAATACTGCCAAGACTATTGCCAGCTTCAACATCATCAACCTCCGTCGACAAGCTCTCGATAGGGTTCGAGTGCTCTATGTCACTGTTATTGATCACAATCCTCCCTTCTTGGATCATTTTCTCCACTTCCCTTTTCAAAGTACGACAGCTCTCAACGTTGTGGCCTACGACATTGGAGTGGTATGCTCATTGCGCTACCGGATCAAAGTTCCTTGCAAGTGGATCTGGAGTACATGCGGGGAGTGGCTCAATCAAGCCAGCATGCCTTAGCCTTCCAAACAGACTGGCATAAGATACTCCGATAGGGGTGAGAGTCTTTCCTCGTTTCAATAGCCTCTTCATTCTTGCATGTTGACAGGGCCGGAAACCTGATCCAGGTGGCTTTTGGTAGGCTTGTGTAGGTGGGTAGGCATTTTGTGGAGCTGGGTGCCTGGAAAGTGAAGTATGGCGGGGAAAGAAGTGGTGTTGGGGGCGGAGAAGCATTGAGGAGTGATGGAGCTACTCGGGTAGCTGGGAAAGCTGCCATAAGTGGGTTGGGATGGAGAGTATGGGGGATCTTCCGTTATGGTGTTGGGTGCTTGGGAAATGACAGAGTTCAAGAGGCTTGGCGGTGGAGGGGGTGGTGCTTTTCCAGTTATCCATGCCTGATACATATCTGCCACATGTTGTCTCAGCATTTTCACTTCCTCTACCAACCCATTGTTCCGTTCGACCAATTGTTGTCGGTCATCGATACCGACCCACTCGGTTCTGCGGTTCTGAGCCATTGTCCTTTGATTTTGCTTTGCAAGGAGGAGCTACCACAACCAACCACTTTTCTATATATGAACACAGCAAAGGGAAGCCATCAACGTTAGTGTTAGGGCATTTGACAGACAATCATATATCAGAGATACAATGCACCTAAGCAGTCAGACAATTGTGCCCCTCTGAAAATTTCCCACACTTTCCTTTATTTATTTATTCTTTTATTATTATTATTATTATTTTATTTTTTTTATTTTTTTTAGTGGTGGTCGAATCTTATGGAGATTGCCTACGTATCATGTCCCCGCATGAATAAGATCTTGCGTAGTTCAGACCAATAAAAGATAAACAATAATAAACATTTTTTCTTATCAATTTGCATAATAAAACAAACTGGGTTTCAAAAGTTTAAAGATGACCTACAAACTCGAAAATCAAACAACCCATATATTCTAATCAAGAGATTTATAAACTCAAAAACAAAAGGCTAGCTCCCTTTCTCTGTTCGACAAATGCAACCAAACGGTTATTTATGCAAATGTGGCCCCTTCCAAATTTCACATGAATTTTGGGGCCGGGGAGGATTATTTTATGACACTTTACAAACTTGTCCATTCTTTTACGAAAATAGCCTTTCGACAACTGAAAGATACTGTAAGGCTATTTCGGCAAGAACAGTTTAAGACGCGGCCGAAGCTGGCTCGACTTATTTTTTAAATAAAAATTCAAACGGTATTCACCTAATCGCAGACTCTTTGTTTTTTTTTTCAAATTACAATGAAAACGTGGTGTTGCAAACACGGCCCTTCAGCGCTTCGGGGACGAAGATTTATAAGGCTGTGTGGGTCAACTAGACCAAAAATCCTAAACATGACCCAAAAGGTGGTTGTTCATGCAAAGTCAGCCTTCCGGCGTCCCTTTCGAGAACATTCGGCTATTTATGACAAAACAGCATCACATGACCTATTTATGACTCTTTTTATCGTTTTTCAAATTAGAAAACTCAATATTGCAAACACGGCCTTTCAACGTCTCGGGGACGAAGATTTTTTAGGCTGTGGAGGTCAACTGGACCAAATCTTAAACGTGACCCAAAGAGTGGCTGTTTATGCAAGGTCAGCCTTCCGGCGTCCTTTTGGGAACGTTCGGCTATGTTTTGACAAAACAGCGTCACCTGACTTTTTTATGACAGAATTAAAATTTTGACATGTTTTTTTCTTTTATTATTATTTATTTGTTTTTGGCTATTTTAGCAAAATGGGGGGTTGGACATCACCCAGCTTATTTATGACATGTTTTTATTTTTATTTTTTATTTTTTATTATTTATTTATTTGTTTTTGGCTTTTTTAGCAAAAGGGGGGACTGGACACCGCCCGACTTATTTATGACAAGATTAAATTTTTTGATTTTTGGCTATTTTAGCAAAAGGTAGGGTTGGACCCGATGAGGGTTGCCTACGTATCTCACATCCGGTGAGAATCAAACCCACGTAGTTCGGGTCTCGTGAATAAGTAAATGAACTAATATTTTTTTTTAATTGGAATTTGTGAAAGAACTGCTTCAAAAGAAGAAAGGAAGTATATATATATATATTTTTTTTTGATTGATTTCTTTTTGAAAGAAAGACTTGTAAAAATTCCTTTTCTTTTGATTTGTACTTTGAGAATTTCAAAAGTAAAAGGAAGATATTTTTTCCTGAATTTTCATTTGTTTTTTTTTTATTCTAAAAAAGAAAATATTTTTGGAATTTTACTTTTAATAAAAGAAATGCTTCTAAAAAAATATTTTTTGAATTTTGAATTTTCTTTTCAATTTTGAAAGAAGGATCAAAATAATATTTTTTATTTTTTTTTAAAACATTTTTATTATTTTTTGTTTTATCAAAAATGGAAAATAAAGATATTTATATTATTTTTGCAAGACGTATCTTTTTGGAATTTTGCTTTGAATTTTCTTGGCAAGACAAATACTCTTTGCAACAAATAAAGATATATATATCTTTTGGAAATAAAAAAACTTTTCGGATTTATATATATATATATATATATATTTGCGACAAATAATGAAAGACTCTTTTTCATTTTCATTTACATGGCAAGACAAACTATTTTCCTTTTCTATTTTTTTTTTGAAAAACAAGACAGAACAACGACTCTTTTTTTTCTATTTTTCCGTTGCTTTTAATAAGACATTTTTTCATTTTCTCAAAATATCGGCAGAGTTTTGACAGTATTTGGGTTTCTTTCAAAAATAAACAATCAATTCTCTAACCGCTATTTTTTTTATTTCACAATATTCATAATATTCAAACACCGGTCAGCGAGACAAAATAAATGCACGGAAAACAAATAGGATGCATCAGGATGGTCTTTTCATATCAGGTTGCTAGTCCTAGACGGACCCAACCCCTGTGTTGAGTCCCCTAAGTCAAATGCAACGTGATGCAAATAAGCGTTCCTACTAGGGATCCGGCATGAAGTCACGTTATTCTATGTTCAAAACCTGGGTCGGTGTTCTAGACAGTGTACCCGAGCGGACAACTCGAGTTGAGGAAGGAGCTCCTTTCCGGGAACCAAAAGGCCAGCCGGCTTAGAAACTTTCCGAGCCTCTTTTATTTAGGGTATGACACTAACAGAATAGGGAGTCTCAACCAGTAAGCACATCCCCGGAGGTAAGAAGAGAAAGGTTTCGGCACAGTTTATATACAGTTCAAATAATATCAAAGCGGTAAAAGCAGCATTTAGCACATTAGGCTCAAAACATGTAATAATCAGATAATAAATAAAGCCAAATAATAACAATTATTCTAAGCTCGAATTCTTAACCCTGAACTAGTGGTTCTGGGTGTTATCCCCAGTGGAGTCGCCAGAGCTGTCACACCTCCTTTTTACGCCCCCGCGAGGGGACAAGGGAGTTTTTCCAATTGAAGGACAATCGAGACGGGATTGGTTTATTTATTTTAGAGTCGCCACTTGGGAGATTTAGGGTGTCCCAAGTCACCAATTTTAATCCCGAATCGAGGAAAAGAATGACTCCATATTACAGTCTGCGTACCAGAAATCCGGATAAGAAATTCTGTTAACCCGGGAGAAGGTGTTAGGCATTCCCGAGTTCCGTGGTTCTAGCACGGTCGCTCAACTGTTATATTCGGCTTGATTATCTGATTTTATACAAATATGAACTTATGTGCAAAATTTAACTTTTAACCGCTTTTATCATTTACTGTTATTTTTATCAAGAATTGCAACATCGTGGAAACACATCTCGAACCACGTCACATCAATGCACCCGTGGTTGTTGGCGTATTTCAACTATGTTGAGATTTGGATTTGGGTCACATAAATGTGCACCCGAGTTTAAGAAAATTAAATTATTAAAGGCGCGGCTAAAGCGACTAGCGTATCATTTACTTTGGGTAGGGCCGTGGAATTTTGCTAAACGGTCCATCCCGAAGTCTAAGCAATGTTAAAGTAAATATTTACTGAGGGCCCCGCAATTTTGTATTTTTATTCGGCGAGGCTCATCTCATTCTTATTTTTTAAAAGGAATTTGCAACGTCGTGGACATGCATCTCGAACCATGTCACAATCAATGTACCCGTGATCAGAGACACATTTCAACTCCGTTGAGATTTGGATTTGGGTCACATAAATCCGCACCCGAATTTAAGAAAGTAATTTAATTAAATCGCGTCTAAAGAGGCTAACGCGTTATTATCTTTGGGGAAGACAGTGGAATTCACTAAACAGTCCATCCCAAATTCTAAGTATTTATTATGAATAATTATTGAGAGCCCCGCGATTTGCATTTTTATTTGGCGAGACTCGTCTCATTGTCTTTAAAAGGATAAACCTACAATGACTATATTTTCTATTAAGTTCGTCTCTAAAATAAAAGAAAATCTCTTAATTATTTACATGCTGAAAAACGTAACTTATTAGTTATTAGTTTACAGCTAATGCGAATGGAAAATTGCGATCGAGTTTGTACAAAGAAAAACTGCTTTCATTCTAGATTCTATTATTCAATAATAGTGAAACATGAAATTGACACACCATAATATCAAAATAAATTACCTAGTATTTGATTAATTCAACTAACATTATTAGATGAAGAAGTTATACATATGCAACCCCATTACTTATTAATAAATCGACTACATTTTTATACAAAGAAAGGAAAATTATATTCAACAACAAATCTAAACAGGAGGGATTCAACAGGAACAACGCCTGATTAATATTTCATTTTCGCTTCAAGCCGAGAGTGTACAAATGTGTACCTGGAAATGGCAGTACAAGAAGAAAAGAAGTAGAAGTCAGCAGCAATAATACCACAGCAACAGCAAATTCAGCAACACCGCAAACCAGTAACAACCAGTAGAATAACCCAGTAACAGATTGAAAACTCAGCAATACCAAAGTGCAATCACAGTCAAAGCAGAAGAGAGAACAGATACAAGAGGCAGTAGTTTCGGATTTTTGAGTAACACTCGAGAAAAGCAAATGGAAATTATTCGAGTGAAAGTTCAAATTGCATTTCTCTTTTACTCTCAAAATGTTTCAAGTCTGTCCGCTCTCAAGTATAAAAATCTCTCAATAATATCCACCCTTTTTTCTCTCAATGTTCAAGTCCTCCCAATAATGTTCCACCCTTTTTATGTCAAGAATAACTCTTATTTATAGCAAGACCTTGTCTTGAATTCTCAACCCCAAATTATTCCCCAAATGGCATGCTTTGTCCCCACTATTAAATGTCTTCTTTATTTTAAACCTTGTCCCCCATGCCTACATTAAATAAATGCCACATTACCAACCCATTACAATATGTCCCCCATGCCTACATTAAACAAGTACAATATTCCTTCCCATTATGTTTTGTCTTGTCCCCCATTATATTAAACAAGTACATCAAAAACCTCACCCCATTATATTTTGTCCCCCATGCTTAACATAAAGAATCAAAATAATGTTCAATTACCAAACTACCCCTCCGACCTTATTGCAATTACAAATCTACCCCCGAATGCAATGCAATTTACCAAATTACCCCTCTGCTCTAAACAATCAATTAATCATAACTTGACCAAAATATAGTCAAGATGACCAATTTCTCAACAATCTTCAACAACAATTATATGAACACGATGAACAACACAACTCCAAATTAATGGAACTAAATTAACCATATCGGGAACCAATCCTGGTTAATTTAGCAAGGATACAACAATACAAACAACAAAATACATGATTCAAACTAAATCAAACCAATCAAAAACAAACATAAACTCACATTAAATCACTGGATTTAAACATGAACTTCAAACCAAGACGAACATGAAACAAAACATGACGAATTCACATGATTCAAACAACATTACTAATTTCTGGAAAATACATAACAACATGAGACAAATTGAAGAGATAATTAATTAAATTTCAATTTGAATCTGACAAACATTAAACTAACAAATATTTACATAAACAATAATACAAACATGAAATAAACATGAAAAACAACTAATTAAACTTCTATTTTGAAATCTGAAAATTAATTTAACAAAACATATGAACATGAACAAAACCAAAAATCAAATATCTAACCATAGACATGAACAAAACAAACATTTTCCGCTTTTAGATTCGAAAAATATCAAAACAAAATACGGACAAAATAAAACTCAAAAAATCTACTAACCGAATCGAACAACATACATACGGACTGTTTCGACGACCCTCGACCAAAGCTCGACCACACGACGACGAACGAACTTAAGAAGCCAACTGAAACCGCGCCGAAGCAGCAGCAGCAGTTGTCGCGGCAGAAGTGAAGGAACAAGGCAGCTGGGGGTTCGTTTGGTTACGTGAAGGAGCTGGGGTTCGTTTGCGAAGAAAAATGAAGGCAGAAGAAGCAGCGATGAAGACTGGCCATGGTTGTTCGAGCTGAAGAAGACGAAGTGAGGCAGCAGCAGCTCGGACGGCGAGGTTGAAACATAAGTAGTAGCTTGATGGGTCTGTTTGGCTCGAACGGGACGTCGAGCAGCTGTTCGCCAAGGAGGAAGATGAAGTAGCAGCTCGGATGACGATGTCCATGGCGGAACGGGCTGGACGATGAGGGCAGTGACAGCAGTAGCAGGTTTGGTTTAGACTCAAGGAGATGGTTGGACGTCGTTGAGGCAGTGACGGAGTAGGGTTGAGGATGAAGAAGAACCAACAATGAAGGTGTTCGACGGAGGGCTCGTCGCTGGTTCGAAGAAGACGGAGGCAGCGGGCAGTCCATGGGCAAGCTTGAGCTCGCCATGGAGAAGACGAAGCAGCAAAAAGGCAGCCATGGGAGCTGGTCTTGGAGCTTTGGAGGAGAAGAAGCAAAAGGGTGTGGGGGGCGGATGTTTTCTTTGTTTTTAGGGTTTTTGGTTTTTTATTTTTATTTTTTGTTTTGTTTTGTGTTTTGAACAAATGAAGAAAGGGGTGTTGGGTATTTGGGTTAATGGGGCGGACCGGGTCGACCCGTGTGAAGATGTATTGGGTCATGGAGAAGATTGGGCAATTATTTGGGCCTGAGGTTGAAATTTGAAGAAGTGGCCCAATCCGATTTTTCTTTGTATTTTTGTTATTTTTTCTTCTTTTATTTTCTAAAACTAAATTATAAAAGTACTTAAATTATTATTAAGAACTAAATAAGTTATAAAAGCGCAAATTAACTCCCAATAACAATTAACGCACAATTAAGTAATAATTAAGCATAAAATTATTCGTTTGGACATTAAATGCTAAAAATGCAAAAGATGCCTATTTTTGTAATTTTTAATTTTTGTAAAACTCATTTAATTACTAACAATTGTAGAATTAAATCCTACATGCAAAATGCGACATATTTTTATATTTTTTATTAATTTAACAAATAAGCAAACACAGACAAATACAAATAATTATCCAAAAATATCACAAAAATACTCAAAATTGCACACCAAGGAAAATCATTTTATTTTGCATTTTTTGGGAGTATTTCTCATATAGGGCAAAAATCACGTGCTTACAGTAGGCAAACTCTGCTAAAGGCAAAAACTGATCCCACGAACCTCTAAAGTCAATAACACAATCTCGGAGCATATCCTCCAATATCTAAATAGTCTGCTCGGACTGCCCGTCCGTCTAAGGATGAAATGTTATACTCAAACCTGGGTGCCCAACTCTCGTTGAACTGCTCTCTAGAAATGCGAAGTAAACTGCGTACCTCGGTCCGAAATGATAGATACCGGCACACCATGAAGGCGAACAATCTCCCGGATATAGATCTCAGCTAACCTCTCGGATGAATAGGAGACTGCCACAGGAATGAAATGCGCTAACTTGGTCAGCCTATCAACAATGACCCAAGCTGCATAGAACTTCTTCCGAGTCAGCGGAAGTTTAGTAATGAAGTCCATAGTGATCCGCTCCCACTTCCACTCGGGAAGCTCAATCCTCTAAAACAATCCACCAGGCCTCTGATGCTCGTACTTAACCTACTGACAATTCAAACACTGTGCCACATATGCCACAATATCCTTCTTCATTCTACGCCACCAGTAATGATGTCGCAAATCCTGATACATCTTCATGGTGCCCGGATGAATAGAGTACCGGGAACTATGGGCCTCCTCTAAAATCAACTCTCGAAGCTCATCCACATTAGGCACACAAACTTGACCCAGTAATCTCAAAACTCCATCAGCATCTAAGGTAACCTGCTTGGCACCTCCACACTGCATCGTGTCTCTAAGGACACACAAATGGGGATCATCAAACTGTCGATCACGGATACGCTCCAATAACGAAGAACGAGCTACCGTGCAAGCTAATACCCGACTAGGCTCAGAAATATCCAACCTCACGAATCGATTGGCTAAGGCCTGAACATCTAAAGCAAGCGGCCTCTCACCGACTGGGATATAAGCAAGACTGTCCATACTGGCTGACTTTCTACTCAAAGCATCGGCCACCACATTGGCCTTTCCCAGGGGATATAACCACCTCCTCTTCAACTCCTTTTGCTTGAATAAATACTAAAGACTCTTATGATCAGTGGACACCTCACATGCCACGCCATACAGATAATGCCTCCAGATCTTCAATGCGTGAACAATGGCTGCCAACTCCAAATCATGAACCGGATAGTTCTTCTCATGAATCTTCAACTGCCTCGAAGCATAGGCAATGACCTTGCCATCCTGCATCAACACTGCACCAAGCCCAATACGGGAAGCATCACAATAGACTGTGTAAGGCCCTGAACCTATGGGCAATACTAACACCGGTGCCGTAGACAGAGCTGTCTTGAACTTCTGAAAGCTCGTCTCACACTCGTCTGACCATCTGAATTGGGCACCCTTCTGGATCAACCTGGTCATCGGGGCTGCGATAGATGAGAACCCCTCCACGAACCGACGATAGTAGCCTGCCAATCCCAAGAAACTCCAGATCTTTGTAGCTGATGCCGGTCTAGGCTAGTTCTTGACTGCCTCAATCTTCTTCGGATCAACCTAAATACCCTCTGCTAATACGACATGACCCGGGAATGCAACTGAACTCAACCAGAACTCACACTTTGAGAACTTAGAATATAACTGACTATCCTTCAGAGTCTAAAGAATCACTCTGAGATGTTTCTCGTGCTCCTCCCGGCTACGGGAATATATCAGAATATCATCAATGAAGACTATCATGAATGAGTCCAAATAAAGCCTGAACACCCGATTCATCAAATCCATGAAAGTTGCTGGGGCATTTGTCAACCTGAATGACATAACCAAGAACTCATAATGTCTGTACCGAGTGCGGAATGCTATCTTAGGGACATCGGATGCCCTAATCCTCAACTGATGGTAGCCAGATCTCAAGTCAATCTTTGAAAATACCTTGGCACCCTGAAGCTGATCGAACAAATCATCAATCCTTAGCGGTGGATACTTATTCATGATTGTAACCTTGTTCAATTACTGGTAGTCAATGCACATTCTCATCGAACCATCCTTTTTCTTAAGCATGGGTCTAATGAAACCCTTCTCAAGCAAGTCTTGCAACTGCTCCTTCAATTCTTTCAACTCAGGCGGGGCCATGCGATACAGCGGAATAGAAATGGTCTGAATGCTCGGAGCCAAATCAATGCAGAAGTCAATATCCCTATCGGGTGGCATACCCGGCAAGTCTGAAGGAAAAACCTCAGGAAACTCGTGAACAATAGGCATAGAATCAATAGAGGGAACCTCAACACTAGAATCGCGAACATACGCCAAATAGGCCAAACACCCCTTCTCGACCATACGTCGAGCCTTCACACACGAGATAATGCTGCGGGTAGAATGACCAGGAGTCCCTCTCCACTCTAAATAGGGCAAATCCAGTAAGGCTAAGGTCACAGTCTTGGCATGACAAACCAAGATAGCGTGGTAAGGTGATAACCAGTCCATCCCCAATATAACATCAAAGTCGACCATATCTAAAAGCAACAAATCAACATGAGTCTCAAGACCCCCAATCACCACAATACAAGAACGATGAACCCGATCGACCACAATAGAATCACCCACCGGTGTAGACACATAAACAGGAATACTTAATGAATCACTAGGCATGACCAGGTACGGTGCAAAATAAGATGACACATACGAATACGTAGACCCTGGATCAAATAGCACTGAAGCATCTCTATCACAAACCAGAATGGTACCTATAATGACTGCATCTGAAGCCTCAGCCTCGGGCCTAGCTGGAAGGGCGTAACATTGGGGCTGGGCCTACCACCCTGAACTGCAAACTTACTAAAGTACGCCTTGAAGTGTTGCATTAAAAATTACTATTTTGAAACTATCTCGAGAAGACGAAGTAGCACACGAGGCAATTTTTATAAATCAAAATCTGTAATGCATCCTAATTGAATTAAAACTTTTTTAGAGTCTGCTAATTGCATCTCCACGCTTGAAGTTACCATAACTGCTATTTCTCTCTGGGTGATCTAAACTAAACACTTTCGTCTAATCTTTTAACACGAAACAGAAAAATAAAAAATTGGCATTTAACTATAAAATAGTAAAACATCTAATATATTTAGAACTCAGAAATTTCACCAAAAAATCCATGTCTCCAAAATGGCAAAATCTAATCGTGACCGACGCAGACACACATTCAATATGAACATACCAGAAAAAAGAAGAAAATATTTAAAGTATTTATTCGGATTACTTTATTCCAGAAAGATTTAAAGGATGAAAAATAAAAAGTTAAAGGCATGTTAGACCACATACAGTTTAATCAAGATTCAAGTAGTGCATAATTTGCTGAAGACAAAAAAGAGAATTAACTTTAATGACCTGAGGCGTAAACACTAATATTTGTGGTGATTTTTAGACTCGGTTCTACAGAGGATTGAAAAATTGTCTAATATTTGATTTGTTTTGGTTCCACAATTAAACTTTTCTATTTTATAATATTTATAGTATAGAACTATAGATAATAATTATAGAATTTGATTTCCATTCAAATAACAAATGAACGAATAAGTTTCCTTTACAAATTTGACTCTAAGAATGTCATGTTGACCGGGACTCTGCAATATTTGAATTGCTTTTACATTTTTAGGCATAAACGTTTAAGACATAATTTAATTATTGAAGGGCATAACAGGCAACTAATATTTTAGGGATATTTTTGTCGTTCACATTTAGCGTAAAACATTCGTGCTTTTATAATAACTAGTTTTAGTATACGTGTGTTGCACGTGTATGTTGCTTCAATCAATAAATATATTTATATATAAGAAGAAAAAGTTACTGAAAAATAGCAATTTATATCAAAATAATTTAAGTATTTTCTTAAGGAAATCATTTGTAAAAGGTGGTTAAATTTTAATTGTTTCTAAATTTTATACATTAAAACTTCTGAAATGATTCAAATAATATATATTCGATAAATAAAATTGCTTTTAAAATCTTAAATAAGTAAATATTAGGAAAATTAAGCCATAAAATAATTATAGTTGTGAAATAATTTAATAAAATATAATTTAAACAACCAAGAAAATATTTTCGTATGAAAAGGAAAATAAAGGATCACAATTGATCTTGCACGCTAAATTTTCCTTGTACGATATAGGTACAAAATATTTATATGAAAATTATACAATATTTTTTGTCCTTGGTTGAAAAGAAACTTTACTTTTTTATATTCTCTTCTTTTTCTTAATATAATTTTATCCTTATTTAGTTGGTTTCGAACTTCAAAATATTAGGTAATATTTAACATTTTGCTTGATTTTAAAGTCCTAACTATTAGGAAAGTAACTTAAATTACATATTTGTCAAATGTAAAACTTATTTTTGAAAGTTAAAAAAGACGAACTACATTTCAGTAAGGGCATTCATATTTTTAATATATTTAAAAATTGTTGGATTATATTATTTTTGTCTAATAATTAATTCATAGATTTAATTATTATTTTTATTATAATAGTAACTCATTAGATTTTGTTGATTAAAGTTCTTAATATTAGCACATCCCAGATTTTAAATATTGAACTGTAACAAGAAAAAATGACAATTATGTCAAGGATACTAATATAAAGAAATAATTCATATAAGGTAATTTAAATTTAAATTAGTTTTAAAGTAACACAAAAAATAAATTAGCCCAGATAGTTTCCATGTTCCCCTATATTTCTTACCAATTGAACGTGCATATATTGGGTGAGTTTATTAAAGCGTTTAATTAATAGAATTTTAGGTGATGTTAAAATCCTATATATTAAGAATTTAATATGGAATGATTACAGTTATATAAATAATTTAAATAAGGTAAAATCTTAATTGATTTTGAACTCCTAAATATTAGGACTTCATTCATAATTTAAATCGGAAACTAAGTCCTAAATATTAGAAAAATAATTTGAATTACTATTTTGTCCAATGTGAAATTTATTTTTAAAGGGTAAAAAAGGCGAACGACATTTCGCTAAGGGCCTTCGTGCTTTTAATATATTATTATTATTATTATTATTATAGATTGTTACTTCAAATACAATGTTTGTTTTGATTGTTATTAAAATATTATTGTATCATATCATTAAATCCATCGTTACATTAAAAGTACCACTTTATGGAACACCCGATTTAGTGTGGTCGCGTCGTTTTCTTATTTTTTTTCTCTCATCTTGCCCTTTTTTATTATTAAAAATCTTATTTTATTCTCCACCCTACTATTTTATATAATAATATATTACCTCTTACCTTACTTTTCCTTTATAATATTTGTAAGTTTATTCTTCATATTGTTGGTGCATAACGTCATGAAACGACCGGAAACAATACAATCTATCCAAACATTGCATACATCAAAAACGATACAGTACAATACAATACATACTACACGATACATTATGAAACGATACACAACAAGTATCCAAACAAGTTGTTACTGTCTAAACTCATGGCAGACACCAGAAAGGTAATTATTTTCTGCATTAAATCGTAGTTATTCAAGCACTCTATTTATACTTGCTAAAAGAAATAGGTTTCTAAAACTTGAGTTGTTGCTCAACGCTGACTAAGATCCCATATTAGAAAATTACCCAAACTAAACATGAAGAATATACAACAGGCAATCAAAGATTCTTTCTCACTTGGTATATATATATATATATATATATATATATATATATATATATATATATATATATATATATATATATATATATATAGGAGTCATTGCATCAAAGAAGCGTCCACAATTGACTCAAATATTTGCTTCTTCCAGCATTGCACACCAAAACATCTGGATGAGTTTATGACTCAAAATAACTGGAATTTTGATGAGACAAGTATTTTTTTGGAATCTTTGTACATACCCAAAATCATCACCGTAAGAAACCCACAGAACCCCAAATCATCATCTCTTGTTGTACTTACCCACGGTAAGTAACCCAAAAATAACGCTTACTCACTCCTCTTCCACTGTTATCCCCCAAAATTGCAAATTCTTTCCTTTTCCAAAGCTGTTGATATACGATTTCTCTATTTAATCGTCCAAATCTCTTTCTTATTTATACAATACAGAAGAAATTCGAAGATTTGCTCTACAATCAAGTTGTGGGTAAGCTTCACTCTATATTAAAGTTGGTTTTAGGTTGAATTTCATAATGAAACTCGAGGAAGATGAAGTTTCAGAATTGTATTACGATTGGGTGATAAATGTATCATAATTGTATCTGAGTTGTATTTGATACATCAATACCTAAGACAATTCTAATACAATACTAATACTATTAAAATACAATATTGTATTATAATTTAAGTTTAGAGTTGATTCTAGGTGGATGTTTAAATTGAACTTGAAAAAGATTAAGATCAAAGTTGTATCATAATTTAGAATTGTATCACAATTGTATCACAATTTGTACCTAAAAAAATACATGATACAATACTAATACAAGTATAATACGATATTGTATCAGTTTAAGTTTAGAGTCGGTTTTAAGTTGTATCATAATTGTTTAAGAATTCTTTCACGATTGTATCAAATTTGTATTTGAATTATGAGCAGTTGTGAGATCGTGACGAATTTCACAGTTTGTATCATAAATATATGATAATTATATATTAATTTATTAGTATTGTATCATGTATTATTTTGGATATTAATGTACCATCTACAAGTTATATACAATTGTGATACAAGTATGATACAATTACGTTTTACGTATTGATATATCTGATACAATTTAAGTACAATTATGATACATTTATCACACAATTCCTGAATATTTCTTCATTTTAAATGTTGCCCGGTCTCCCAGCAAAAGAACGATGCAATTGATGATTTAATAATATAAAATTGTCGACAATGGTGGGAAGAGAGAGGATGGAGATTCTGGGCGTAGATTAAGGAATTTTGTTATAAAAAAAAGTACAATTATGATACAATTTAAGTACAATTATGATACATTTATCATACAATTCCTGAATATTTCTTCATTTTAAATGTTGTTCGCTCTCCCAGCAAAAGAACGATGCAATTGATGATTTAATAATATAAAATTGTTGACAATGGTGGGAAGAGAGAAGATGGAGATTCTGGGCGTAGATTAAGGAATTTTGTTATAAAAAAAAGTACAATTTAAGTACAATTATGATACATTTATCATACAATTCCTGAATATTTCTTCATTTTAAATGTTGTCCGGCCTCCCAGCAAAAGAACGATTAATTGATGATTTAATAATATAAAATTGTCGACAATGGTGGGAAGAGAGAAGATGGAGATTCTGGGTGTAGATTAAGGAATTTTGTTATAAAAAAAAAGAGGAGGGATAGAGAAGAGGAGAGGGGGAAAAGGAAAGGATATAATTGAATCCCTTAATTGAAGGCACTAATAATTGAATCCCTTAATTGAAGGCACTAATAATGGGGTGGGAGCCTTTTAAGGAGCAATCTACACAATTTGTAAGAAAAACCTAGATGCTTATTAAAAACTACAAAACATAAAGAACATTGGTAAATAAGTTTCTAATATAGTATAATTAGGTAAAAGTCTTCGAGGATGGCCTTACTCTTATTGATTGACAACTTACAAAGAATTGGATATTTTACATACAAAAGAATATATGAACAGGAAGAAATAGTAATACACAAATACAAGTATAGGAAGAGCATATGAATGACCAACTCAGTTGTATTCCTAGAAATACAAGTAGTTGGAGGAATCTGGATAGTTACTGGTGTCTCTACAGAGTATAGCTCGAGCTTCAACAATTGAACGAGGGGGCTCAATATCCTTCTCTTGTAGAGCATTTCCTTGCAATCTTTGCATTTGGGAAGCAAATATGTCATCCAGAATCTATAAATCATACCATGCAAATATTTCAAGAACCATTTGCATAAATATGTACTACATTATATATACTGAAATTTAGCTCCACTTACCCCAAGAGCATGGTAAGAACCACTATACCATACTCGGTTCTCTTTTCTTCCTTCTAAGAATTTCAGTATGATCTAGTATAAGAAAAGAACAAAATGCCATTAACTCAAGGGTAAAAAGAAAAAAGTTAAAATTAATCATTGTAGTCGAACAGCTCAAATTTGAGATGGTCACTAGATAAACCAACCTGTCCCATTTTGTCCCAAAATCCACGGCAGATTGCAACAAATATTACACTTGTAAAGACTTCTTTCAAGTTGCTTAAGGAATCTGAGAGTTGTGAATTCAACAGTTGCATTCTTTCACGGATTTCAGCCTCCCCATCTGCTTCCTTCGTTTCCTCCAAAATCCTTTGCAAACGTGTGCAACGATTTGCTTGCATCTGAAGCAGCAAAATTAGAGAGAAAGTTTAACCACCTCATTTCATGCATTTATATTCCAGTCAATAGTGTGATATGATAGACAGTAAAACACATGGAGTAAACACATCACAAGATTTACTCTCACTGATAAATAGCTAATTATGAGATAGTAGTTGCTTACATTACTAGCAAGCTTGATTATTATTGCTTGCATGTAGTTTTTGTATTTAGTCCTCAGTAATACCGTAACTCCATTCAGTTGCTCCCCGAAATTGGACTTCTTCTCTCCATTCGCTGGTAGATAGGATGCCCATGACTTCAAAATGTCTTCTAGTTGACAGTGTAGAACGTCTAGAATTCTCTTGATTGTGTTCAAGAAAGTGCCCAACTGTCAAAACAAGGCCCCAGCATATTTAGTTAGTTATGCTTCCTCTGCATTTGTGTGTATTAGCAGCTTATGCGTCTCTTTGTTACAACACTAATTGTTATAACCTGTCCATCTATTACTAGCAGTTACCTGATTAGGAATGCTATAGAGAGTAGTTGATTGCCTTCTTGCTAATTTCTGAACTTGCATGCCGAGCTTCTTTGGAATGCTATCCTTCAGTGGGGTCAAGATATCATTGTACTGTTTCTCTATGGCTTTTATAATTGCTCTTTCTACATTAGCAACAGCCTGTGATATCAACAGAAAGCGTTAATCAGCAAATGGAAGGGGTTCTCATTTATTTATACATTTGCACAGCCATGAAACAGCATCAAGCATCTGTCTATATGTTTCCATGAATACGAAAATAGAGCTTACATTCTCCAAAATGACAGTGTACTGAGGCCAACGGTTGATTACTACTTCATACTCAGTTAACATTTGTTTGGTTTTCTCAAACATTTCTTCGGCAAAAGGAGAAGTAGAATAGTTCGTAATAACACCAGACCATAACACCTGAAAGAGGTGATAGTTAGAATATGGAAAAATTTTAAGCCTCTCTTGCACAATAACAAAACAAAAGGGGTTATTTCAAGTGAAGATTAAGAGCTGAGTTACCTTTTCTGCCTTGCAAAGCTCAAGTAAGTGAAGTTGCAAATCCTCTATCCATACCATTATATAACTATGAAAGAGACCTCTCGAGTCTACACCACCTTGCACTCGACTGAATCATGGGAGAAAAGGTTAAATGACTTGTCTAAGAAAGCATAACAATTTCTTTGCTTCGATACAAATTTAATTGCGTTCAATATAACCTGATGTTCCATGTGTCTAGATTCCTCTCAAAATCAGCTGCTGCAATCAAAAGTTCATTCACATGTAGAGAAGGACTTGATGGAGGCCATGCAGCGAGAAAGTTCTTGAGCCTCTTACACAGTTCAGTGCTGTAAACTGAAGCCGTGATGGTTGTAAGGTCAATTGAACTGAAAAATGAATGTTCCCACTGTAAGACAATCTGAAGTTTTATTGGCAGTTTAAGTTGCACAACTGCAACAGCCAGCATAATACGAGAACTTGGAGCAGTAATTGTTGGCATTTTTAAGCCTATCTTGACATGAATTTCATTGAAACGCATGACAATATAATCATGGATATGCACCAACAGATTGATATCAAATTGCATCTTACTTTTAGTTGCATCATACCTTGGAAGTATATGTTGATTGTGGATCTTAATATCTGCCTGGATTTCATTTGATATTCGGGAGCAAAGGTTCTTCATCTTCGAATAAGCAGTGGTTATTGTTACTGAATCCATGACAAAGCCATCTAAGTTTGTTGACAGGAATTCATCAGTTTCGACCATGTGTTTTCGGCACCTCTTTGCTGCTGCTATCTGTTAAATCATATTTTCATTAGACTTATATGATGAGACATCAAAAAGTGTAAGCAAAACCAGACAACCGAATGCTCTACTCATTTACCTGTATATAGTTTCTAAGTGTCATCTGAGCATCTTGAGCAAGTATGTCATGGAGAAGAGTGTAAACTTGAACGGCAGGAGCAAGTGCTGGTGCTGCAGTTTCTGCTACAGGAGCTGAAATGTCTGCTAAACCTGTGGGACAGTTTTCATCCAAGGACTTGTAGTTTTCAAACACCGTGGCCAAGAGACTTCCAACTTCTGTTTCGCAATCCAGAAGCAAACTTTTCTGAAACAAGAAAAATTGTAAGTTTGCGTTCTCAGCTCAGGTGAAGTTTTTGCCGGCTTACTGAAACTAGCATGTCCAGTTACAATGATTTTAACAATTCAAAAAGATAAGCCAGTATTTAAATAGCAAAGGGTAGAGGATCAATTAGATAGACCACTTGTAAATGGTAACATATGCCTTCGCTTTAGTTTCTGAAAATACTTTTACCTCCTCTTTAAATATATTTTTTCTCTCTCTGAAATAAGAAACTAATAAGGTCGCGCCATTGTTCTATGATACCATTTATCTATGACATCTCACTAGAAAATGGAAAGCAGGTCAAATTTCAATGTTCAAAGAAAATGTAAAGCAGGTCAAATAAAATGGTAGAAGAGAGTAACATATTTGAAAGACAAAGGATGCTGCAATTAATTTACGAAGGTTTGAGAACTCTTGCATTTACGGGAAAACTAGATTAGCATTGCTGTAGAATTGGATTTTAAGAAATAATTCTGTAAAATGTCTAAATCTCCAGAATCACATCATCATCGAAGGTTTGAGAGTTCAGAGTCTGATACCTCTTGTCTTGTTAAACTTTTGTCGTTCCTTGCCTTCATCACTGGCACAAGCAACTCATGAATGAGCTCTAAACAATCTTTCGTTGGAGTGGCAACATCCATGACATATGAAAGGTACCTATTGAACTCTACTTATTCAGCTTTCTTAAAGAGACATTAAAGGATATAACATTTGCATATATCACAAGCATACCTTAATTTAGTATAGGTATGTGAGACCCCATAGTACAGAGAAAATTCTGTCAGTAACCAGTTCCAAGGTCCCTCAGACCTTAAACTTCGTGCACTGAATTGTTGAGCATGCATGGAAGCCTCCAGTAATAGATCATATGCAAGAGTCTCCGCAATAGGTCCACTCTGTCATAAATGGGAATCGAACGCATGTCACAAATTATTATTAACTCCTGCACCTATAAAATGAGCTAAGACACCATACACCAGCAGCAGTTTTGAGTATGTAGATCTTAATAATAACTGACAAATAATGTTTGAGACCTCAAGTCAAAAAGGGCCAAAGGATAAAGACCTCGAGTTAAATGGCTTAAGGTTAAGTCTCCAGTCTGTAGTTGTTTTCTTCTTTTCTTTTGTTTCATAAAAGAATCGAGAAAGAAAAAGATATATAAATATCTTTTATGTCGAACATTATGTGCTAGCTAGAAAATATGTATAAATATCAAAAACAGAGATAGGAGATGATGTTACACTTAGCAAACTGAATTAACAACCACCACCTTAAGGGAAAGATAATGAATAAGCTTAGAATCATACTTTTAGCAGATTCAAATTTAAATGTTACTCTTCTGACTTCAGATGAAAAATTATGATGTTACCTACTCATATTACTTCCTTCTCCTATTTAACGTATATTACGACAAAAACATTCAGATTCCACGGGACAGAAGTTAAATATGGTGGAGTGTCCTTGTTAAAAACCTTGACTTGTGTTGTCTCATCAGTTGTCAATGTACAATTGATTGATAGCTGGACCTTCCCAACACATTCATTATCATCATGATAAATCGGCCACCAGCGAATCTTATCATTCTGGAACAGTTACGAAACTGATGTAAGAAGGTGGTATAATAAGAATTTGAAAGCTGAATAAAATAGTCGTAACAATATGACCTATTGGAGGTTTTGACATACACTGCTGTCAGTCACGGCTGAGATCGGTATTGAAGTTCGACCCAAAGTACTTCTCTTCATATCCTGTACTTCAAGCAAAAGAGCATCTCCTTGGTTCTCTGGGAAACTGTATTCAGAAATATGTTATCTTGTCTGGAGAAATTAACATCTGAGCATAATTGTCCGATATCAAATAGAAACTGAAGTACAGGACTATCTTACATATGAGAATGCGAGCATCGGGGCATAGTGTCACAAAAATCTAAATATAACGATCATATTTCTAAACTACTTATAAAGGTGACCATACAATTGGAATCTTGACATAACTGTTCTTTTCCTCATCTTGCAAATTCTAATCAGAGAAAAGAAGTGAACGTAACAAAAAGAAGTTCCCTAAGTCTCTCATAAAGCTTATTGTAAGATAACCACACAACTGGAAGTCTTCTAATCCTAACAATATTCAGGATACAGTTCACTGGATTATTCAACTGGATTATAAGCAATATAGAACCAGTATGAAGTGAAAAAAACAACTTACAAGTCATGGTGATCACCACTTCCAGGCTGCAGCATAACAGCAGAATTTGGTTCAAATTTAGTATCTTCCATTGAACTCTTCAGGAGAACTAAGCATCTCAGGGATTCTGCAGACAACATAGTGGAAAACAACTATGTTATTTATGTACGAGGATCCTAAAAACTCTACATGGTTTTTGTTTGATTTTGATAGTTCCAGAAATCTACTTATTTCCAGAGCGTGCATGAATTCTTAACACGTAAATAAGAACCAATATAGACCATCAATGTGTTATTAGTTAAGGAATCAACTAGGCCTCAATACCAAACTAGGTTGGATCGGTTGGATGAATCGGGCCATCTCATTCCAATATCTTTTGTCTTTTAGAACAAATTAGGAGTTCTTTAAAAATAGAGTGTTCCCAAGTCTCACACAAATCCGTAACCACATTAGAAAACCTCCTTAATAATACAATCTAATACAGATATAACAACTAGTTGGCATCGCCTATATGGTTCGTTGCTTCCATTTTATTAAGAATGTTGCCTTAATTGCGAGAGGTAGTAGTTCTTTTGATACACTTCTCTTCATATGATTTTAGGTCTACATTGGCCCTTTTAGCACCCTTCAATCACGATATTGTCTTCACCTAGAGAAGACCATCACCATCAATGCTTTATCAGGAAATAAGAAAAGAAAAAAACGTCAATCAGGTTGCTATTTTATCATCTAGAATAATCATTCTAAGAGAATCAAGCAAGCCGTTCGTGTTGAATTATGTAAACCTTTTAGAAGACTATGTTTTTTGAACTCCACAGGCATTTTTGGTACTCCCTCTGTTTCAAGTTAGATGACACACTTTCCTTATTAGTCCGTTCCAAAAAGAATGACACATTTCTGCAATTGAAAATAATTCAACTTTAAACTCTTTATTTTACCCTTAATGAGAAGCTTTTATAACCACACAAATGTCATGACCCCACAAAGCTTTTTTTACCCTTAAGCTTTTAAGACCTCAAGTTTCAAAAGTCTTCTATTTTTTCTTAAACTCCGTATCGAGTCAAACTACCTCATCTAAATTGAAACGGAGGGAGTACTTGTTTCCGTGATCCAATTGAAGAGAAAAGATCATTCAATAAGAAGTACTAACCTTCGGATGTCAGCAGAGATGAATGAATTTTAAGAGAATTGATTCCATTTTTCACCAGTGAAGAAACATGCCGTACATATTCCGCTCCGGCCTGCATGCTAATTGCACCTCGCATTGAGTTTGCGCTCTTAAGCTTCCTCTTTGGTATGATTCTTAACTTTCTTACTGCAATTGGTTTTGAAATGATGTCAAGCATTATATACTATGCAAGTAAAAGATACACATTACATTACAGAATAAGATATCTACTTGCAATATAGTGTCACAAATTTTATTTCATTTTCTTCGTCTGGAACATCTAAAAGGCTACATTCTAACACATCTTAGGCGAAAGATTAGTAGATGAAACCATAACTTATTAATCAAATATGATTCACAGCTATTTATTTAATGAACTACCCATTCTAACACATCTTAGTCGAAAGATAAGTCAACTATTAAACTTTAACCAGAAAGTGATGTGTCTAGAAGGGAACAAGATTTCATAGAAATTGCAGGATTAAACCATAACTTATATTCAAATCTGTCTTCACAAAAGAAAAAATAACTAGCTCTGAACTATAAATTACCTACCTTACCTCCGAGGCTCGGACACACACATACAAATAAAAACCAAAGAGCTGCACTACCTATTACCTCAAAAGTTAAGCATAAACAAGCGTTCTTGAGTTATACCTTCCACACGAACCTTCCCCACTAATTTTCTCACTTTCAAGGGTAATGTTTGTCCATTTGTCTTATTGATCCTTTCTGTTGTCTGCATGCCTCGAGGTTGGAGCAACAGTTTCTGCAAGCTGCGAAGTTGAATAAGATAGTTAGCGAATGGTATTAGTCATGGAAAAAGTGTTGTGGCCTTTAAAGCTGCTTTTAAGTGATTCAATAAGAGAAAATATAAGCTAGCATACCAGAAAGCACCTCGAAGCAGCTGGCATTCATCGCGTAAAAATTCCGGTGCTTCAACACATCCTCTTGCCCAAGCATTTAGGCATAGACGAATGCAGGCATCATAAGCCAAGAGAACTTGCCATCCATTTTGACTGATGTTGTCAAAGAAATGCTCAGTAGTTGCAATCTAATAAATAAGACTTAGAAGAAGTACACATCTTTTTTTAACCCTAAGCTTTTGAGGCAGCAAGATAATTTAAGTAAAAAAGAAAAACCTGGTATCATAACGGCTTGGAAATCCCACAGAATTTCCTTGCTGGAACGAGGGCACAGTGTTTGTTTCCACAAAAGTTGATTTATCTTCCCTGTACCAAAATGAAGCTGTCATGGAAATGAAAGACATCTGCAAAAATGTTTCATGCTGAATGTCATTTCACTTTTTCATACCCTCGGCTTTCAGTCTCTGAAAGAACTTGTTCATTTCTATGACAAGCCTCTTCTGGAATATTTTTCTTATTGTGCTCAGTTCCAGACAACCCTCCAGAAGTGCTCAATCCACTTCCACATTCCTGTTCAGAGTTATCTTCATCTGCTCCAATATCCAATATGGGTGGTGCACTTGGGGTTCCTAAGTCATTTAGCCTACCAACAGGTGTTGCCTGCATTACATATAGTTAACCTCTTATCAAGAAAAACTCAACTTCGATCATATAATCAATCAATCAATGAAGGGAAAAGGCTAAAAGTTACCCCCTTCTATGATACCTAAATATCTTAATTTTACCCTCCGTCATACTATATCCGTTAGAAAGTTGTCTCACATTTGCCTTTGACCTTAACATACCTCCAAACTAAAGTATAACAAAAGGTAATTTTAAACCACAATAAAATATAAGTGGGAAACTTAAACCTTTTACCCAAAGTTTTTTAAGACGTGGAATCTACCCACAGTCCACAGAGCCGCCAACAACAACAACAACAACAACCACCTAGTATAATCCCACAAGTGGGGTCTGAAGGAGGGTAGTGTGCAGTGGCGAAGCTAGGAATTTTTCCAACGGTATTCAAATTTAAAAGAAGTGAAAAAAATCTCCTACAAAGGGTGTTCAATATGTGTTATATACCTCTAAAACGTAATATTTTACATATATACACAATGCAATTTTTCGACGATGTGAACATGTGGCTTCGCCACTGGTAGTGTGTACGCAGGCCTTACCCTTACCCTGGGGGTAGAGGGGCTGTTTCTGAAAGACCCTTGGCTCAAGAAGATGAAAAGAAATAATTAGAACAATAACAACAACAAAGGTCAGAAAGATAGTACCAGCAACCTAAGGACTAGAAAAATAAATGGAAAAAGCAATAGCAATATCAAGTAACAATGGCAAGATACTAGGAAACCGGAGCAGTACATACTAGAGCCACTTAAAAGAAAGGGCAAATACCAAACTCTTTGCTAATCGCAAAGGTACAATAGATGGCCTCAAAGTATAAGGAATAGTAAAATTAAAATATTTCAGATAGTAGATAATTGAACCTTTTCCCATAAATTAATGATACTCCTTTCTATGCTACCTAAATATCTTAATTTTACCCTCCATCATACAATATCCATTAACAAGTTGTCTCATATTTGCCTTTGACCCTAACATTCCTCCAAACTAAAGCATAAGGGAAGCTAATTTTAAACCACAATAAAAAAAATAAGTGGGTAATTTGAACCTTTTACCCGAAGTTCTTTAAGACGAATAATCTACCCACACTCCATGCTAGAGCCAACAACAACAACAACTCAGTATAATCTGATAAGTGGAGGTCTGGGAGGGTAGTATGTACGTAGACATTACCCTTACTTTGGGGTAGAGAGACCCTTGGCTCAAGAAGATGAAAAAAAAACAATAGAACAGTAACAACAACAAAGGTTAGAAAGATAATACCAGCAACCTAAGGACCAGAAAAATAGATGGAAAAAGCAATAGCAATATGCAGTAACAATGACAAGATACTAGGAAACCGGAGCAGTCTATGCTAGAGCCACTTAAATGAAAGGGCAAATACCAAACTCTTTGCTAATCGCAAAGGTACAATAGATGGCCTCAAAGTATAAGGAAAAGTAAAATTAATATATACTATCAGATAGTAGTAGATAATATAGCAAACTAGTCGAGGTTGACAATGTGAATGAACAGTAATGTTGGAACTTACATATGCACTATGTGGTTGAACTTTATCACGCAGATAGCTAGGAACACTACTCAAAAGTGTAGCTTTCTGTGCACTTCCCATAAACTCCAGCTCACTAAATCTCCTAATACCATTTTCTGGTACTTCAACTCTAAGATTCTCTTGTAAAATTCCTCTATTCAGCGTGGAGCCATGTCGATTGTTTAATCCAACTCCTTTAACTTCACATCCGTTTGTACTCAATGTTTCTTGTTCAGAGTAATGGCCATCGATTTCATCTGAAGCTGAAGTCACACTCTCACTCTCATCATCAAAGTCGTAATCATAATCATCTTCATTGCTGTCTATACTAAGTGTTTTCACTGTGTTATGGGGTTTTAGAAGACCCGAATGAAATTTCAAGGGTGGTAATATATGTGAATTTGGGGTGTAAGTGGCTAACGGAGATCTGGGAATTGAGTATCTATCATCAAAGTTTTCAGATAATGGCGATCTTGGATTACATGATTGTTTTACTTCAGTCCCCTGCAACCCAAAATTTACCATACCAAGAATCAATTAGGAAACAAAATTAACAAGAACCCAGATGTAAAAAAGAGTGGATATATACAAAGTCGCACACTTTTTTTTTCAATTGTACCAGTAATTTGGCTTACCTGTTTGATCCAGTTAATTGCAGACTCGTCCAAACCTTCTGTGAACATTTCTGTTTGTTGGTTTCTACAAAAAAACCAAATGATTTTTAGAGAACTTAAAGGATTGTGAAGGAATAAGAAGAAGGGGGAATTTGAGGAGGAAAAAAGGAAAGAAAGCTGAGAGAGAGAGAGGTATAATGGGGGTAAAGAGAGAGACAAGAAGAGCGGTCTTGTGCTCCACCTCCTTCTAACGGCTAGTTTGAAAAAGGCTGAGATGAATTTAATACCATATGCTGTCTCCCCAATAATTCTTTTCTATTTGCCGTTCGAGGCTAAAGTCTCTCACTGGAAATATTATTTTGAAGAATTAATCTAAATAATTACTCACCCAACTACTAAAATTAAAAGTAACCATATATATATATATATATATATATTTGTGTAAAGATCTCTTATTATTTTTGGTTCTCTATTCTGCGTTCAGAATCGCATTGGGATCCAACTATTTCGAATTTAAAATTTCACTTTATTAGTAAAGTGCTGCCAATTCAAAGGCAATTTTATATCCCTGGGTCGAATCTAAGACTTCGATTAAGATGGAAAGATATTTATCACTTCATCACAATCTATGGTTCTCTCCGAAAAATTAATTATGGTTGAGTTAAATTAAAATATAGAAATATTCATATTTTTGGTGGCTGAAAGAGTATTTGTAAAGCCAAGTACTATACATAGAAACTTCATTTGCTCTTACAAAATTTACTTTAGATCTTGTAAACACTTTAATGGCCTTCTCTGAGCAACGACCACAAATTTAGAAGTAGATCTCCGCAACTTCAAACACTTAAATTGGATGACTTTGTTAGAACATAGAAATAAAGGTTGTCAAGGTAAGGTAATAATAACCACAAAAAAAAACACTTGATCAAAGTGTGGTGATAAACTCATAATTTGGATTTTGCAAAAATGTACAAATAGATCCGATGTTCCATCTGTTAAACTGCTTCATGCCCTGAACTAGGTTGCTGATCTTCATGGTTCAGACCGGCAGTGGCAAGTGTTGTTACGACGAAAATATTGAAAACAGGCATTGAGGGAGACATTCCTTGTAGCCAATCCAGGAAAGTATTGAAAGTCTTGGCAAGCCAAGTATAATTCATGGAAATCAATATGATCATGGGATATGCATACCAAAATATATATTTTGGTACTACCAGACAGACCAGCAATAATAGAGTAAGACTTGTGGAGAAATCTCCAACTCTTATACATATTTGCCACTGCTCGCTTCTGGGGTGAATTTTTATGGAGGTGAAGGAGAAGATGGTGAACGTGAAGAGAAGAATGCTAGCTTCCATTAAAGTAAACTGGTGAGAAACTGCTACAACGTTGAACGGATCCCATTGCCAGGGAGGTCCGATTCCAGATTTGAGAATGTTTACTAACACTAAGATAGTGTGCCTAAGATCAAAATGATCAATGGATACCATTTGTTTCCTTCAGAATCTCCGTAGATATTGTAGAAGATGTTTTAACCTTTCCGAGTTTATATAGATCATAACAGGTGCAATCCCAATTTTCCTACTTGCAGGCTAGGTAGTGGTAGGAATAAAGGAGGATAAGGGTCAAAACATTCAAATCCTATGATACTTAAGGATATGTATATGTTGACTTGTGACTACTGACTACGTAAGTCAAGTCGCTGAAGCAAAATATTAATTAAGAGCGGCTGGTCGACAGAAACTGCAACATTATATTGACTTGTCATTTTGTGCGTCTTTGGGTTGTATAAATCTACAATTAAGGGTTTAATACCTCCTCTCAGGTTGACTCCCACATCAAATGCTTCTAGCTTTTTGATACTCTCTTTTTAGTGACCTTCACAGGTAGGCTTTGGCTATGTGGTTCTGACTTACCCAACGGTTAGTCTTCGCCTTCTGCTCCATATTTGCCTTTCCGAGTTCTGTAGCTGGCAAGAAAAAGATCAAATTTAAAAAAGTAAAAAGAAGTTGCAACGGAGAGTCTGAAGTCATAAATAACTATGAGAGACCAGGGTTCTGGTTCCAACAGAGGCAGAAAATCCTAAGTGATTCATCCAAAAATCTAAACCTTTGACAAAAAGAGTTATTTGGATACCTATTAGCCCCTTGACAAAGGTCCTCGGTAGGTGCGAGTTGTGATAAGGATTTTCATGATGGCTTTGGCACACAACCTGAAAAATTGGGCAACATCATGATGGGCTGCTCGGCATGACGGACAATGCGAGGTTCGACAAACGTACCTTGAACGGAAGCAAGGCGCATCTTACTTAGATGTGCGGGTTGGCAAAACAATGGCAAGGCAAAGCCATGTCAAGCAGGGGCAAAGACATGGCAAGGCAAGGCGGGACAAGCAATGGCAAATGATACGGACAGATTTGATCAAGTCGGGGGCGACTTGACATGGGCGGGCAGCTGTGACAATGAATGTGTGCGGCTAAGTCAGCGGGCAGCGAGTTGTGGCAATGACATTGGCGCGGAGCAGTGTCAAAGGCAAGGTTGGGCGCAATGCCAGCCTTGGCACAAAGCAGTTGGGCGAAAATCAGACACATGTTGTGCACAAGCAGCAGTTGGAAAACATGTGCTTTAGCAGTTGGCAATTGCAACCTCTTCCAAGACATGCTGGTCATGGCCTAAAAAGTGTGCCCACGTTTTTGTACTTTGTCTTAACTTGTTTGCCCATCAGTTGGGGCTTGTCAACTGATTGTAGCCTTATAAATACTTGCCTAGGCTGTCCAAAACGGGGCAGAGAACTTAGTCTAAGGCATTGTGTAGCCAAAATTCGTCTAAGTCATTTCCTAAGGGTGGGAAAACCATTTTGGGGCAGGGAATTAGGGAATTCTTTGTCTTGGCCATAGGGTTGGCTATTGTGTTCTTGTATTCACATATTAATACAAGTTGGGAAGAAATTCCTGTATATCGTGTGTGCCTTTATCTACTGTTTTTGCTGTCTATTTTCTTTCTAAGTGCAAACGTCCCTAACAATAAAACTAAGTGTTGGAAAGGCTGAAGTCAAGGCTGGACTTGACTGCCACACGGAGGTGAACCTCGGGTTGAGTTCGAGTGACACAAATCACCCCTGTGACAATTGGTATCAGAGCTAGGTTGGATGAAGAATGGCTGGTGGCAACGCAGAACTGAGGGAAAAGGTTACTGCATTAGAGGCACTCGTCGAAATTGTTGATGAGGATCAATTTCTGACTATCTTGAGGCTGAGATGAACAGGCTGAGCCAGGAGTGCACAGATCTGAAAATGGAAAATGGGTTGCTGCGTCGTGCTGTTGGCAATGATGAAGCACAGCATGGAGCAGATCGTACCAAGGTCAGAATTCCGGAGGCTAAAGAGTTTAATGGCGCAAGGAGTGCCAAGAAACTCGAAAACTTCCTGTGGGATATGGAACAATACTTCCATGCTGCCAAAGTGCAAGATGAAGACAAAGTCCTCATTACGACTATATACTTGGTGGACGATGCAAAGCTGTGGTGGCGTACGCGCGTGGCAGATGATGTAAGTGCTGGTAGGCCGAAGATTGACTCTTGGGAAGGGCTGAAGAAAGAGTTGAAGGATCAATTCTTTCCTAGCAATGCGGGCTGGATTGCTAGAGATCGTTTGAAGAAGTTGAAACAAACTGGAACGGTCAGGGATTACGTCAAGGATTTTAGTACTTTGACGTTGGATATTAGCAACATGTCTGAGGAAGACAAGCTGCATAATTTCCTTTACGGGTTGCAGTCGTGGTCACAAATGGAACTCCGAAGGCAAAATGTGAAAGACTTTCCTAGTGCCATTGCTGCTGCGGATGCGTTGGGTGATTTCCGGTTGGGACAAGATGGTTCTGATTTCTCTACTACTTCAAAGTCCAAAAACGGGAACAAAGACAAGGTAAAAGAGTGGAGGAAAAATGGAAATGACAAGGGTAATGCTGTTGAGGGCAATAGCAATGAGAAGGGAAAGCAATGTGCTGGACCTTCGACAAACAAGGGACAAAACAGCAAGTTTGATGGTTGTTTTATTTGCAAAGGGCCACACATGGCGAGGGATTGTCCAAGAATTGAACGGCTTTCAGCGTTGTTTGCTGAAGAAAAGAGTGAAGACGAGACAAACGAGGAAGAACATGGGCAAGCAACAGCATATTTAGGGCCTATGGTGGTGCTGAAAAATGCGGAAGCTGCTTCGTCGAGGACGACGAATTCTTCTGGTGGGGGTGGTTTGTTAGCCCCTTGACAAAGGTCCTCGGCAGGTGTGGGTTGTGACAAGGATTTTCATGATGGCCTTGGCACACAACCTGAAAAATTGGGCAACATCATGATGGGCTGCTCGGCATGACGGACAATGCGGGGTTCGACAAACGCACCTTGAATGGAAGCAAGGCGCATCTTACTTAGATGTGCGGGTTGGCAAAACAATGGCAAGGCAAAGCTATGTCAAGCAGGGGCAAAGACATGGCAAGTCAAAGCAAGGCAAGGCGGGACAAGCAATGGCAAATGATACGGACATATTTGATCAAGTCGGGGGCGACTTGACATGGGCGGGCAGCTGTGACAATGAATGTGTGCGGCTAAGTCAGCGGGCGGCTAGCTGTGGCAATGACATTGGCGCGGAGCAGTGTCAAAGGCAAGGTTGGGCGCAATGCCAGCCTTGGCACAAAGCAGCTGGGCGAAAATCAGACACATGTTGTGCACAAGCAGCAGTTGGAAAACATGTGCTTTAGCAATTGGCAGTTGCAACCTCTTCCAAGACATGCTGGTCATGGCCTAAAAAGTGTGCCCACGTTTTTGTACTTTGTCTTAACTTGTTTGCCCATCAGTTGGGGCTTATCAACTGATTGTAGCCTTATAAATACTTGCCTAGGCTGTCCAAAACGGGGCAGAGAACTTAGTCTAAGGCATTGTGTAGCCAAAATTCGTCTAAGTCATTTCCTAAGGGTGGGAAAACCATTTTGGGGCAGGGAATTAGGGAATTCTTTGTCTTGGCCATAGGGTTGGCTATTGTGTTCTTGTATTCACATATTAATACAAGTTGGGAAGAAATTCCTGTATATCGTGTGTGCCTTTATCTACTGTTTTCGCTGCCTATTTTCATTCTAAGTGCAAACGTCCCTAACAATAAAACTAAGTGTTGGAAAGGCTGAAGTCAAGGCTGGGCTTGACTGCCGCACGGAGGTGAACCTCGGGTTGAGTTCGAGTGACACAAATCACCCCTGTGACAATACCTATGGTGGGATTTAGCAAGCACCTAGTAATTATACATAATTAGAAAAGCTGAGCACAAGCTAACCCAAACAACATCATTTGGAAGTAAAAAAAACGTAAAAAGTACTCTGCACGCTAGTTATGAAGTAGTTGCACAAACGGAGTAATAAAATTGCAAGTTTGCAACCATGGGAAGCAGTATAAATGGAGACTGAATAAGAGCATCATAAGAAACACACATTCTGCATCGTTAAAACCTCTTATCCGAGACACGGTTCAGTACCAAACGTCCAGTAAAGTGTATCAATGGACAACTCAAGCAATGTCAGAACACAAGCTAGAAATCACTTCGAATATCAATGGAGTTCAGAAAGAGTGCATTTGAGAAAACTATCCAGCCGCATGACAAAATCCATGTAATTACTCATGAAGTAACCAGCACATGATGCAATATAGCAACAACCAAATCTATGCATGGGACTTAAATATGAACCCAAATATAACCAGAGTATTCGTTCCAAAAGTGATATGGAACAAAACCACCTTAAACCTATCCTCTGTTTCAATTACAAAGTAAGATAATCAGCTAAAATCAGTTCTCTGGTAATTTCTCCATTGAAAGTAGCAGTTATCAAGATACAAGAAATATGGGAAAATGTGATTAAAACACAATGAAGGATGAAAAAGCTAAATCACAACTTTGAACTAACAAAATATCTAGCCTCAGAATATGACAGTAAAATAGGAAGTACAAAGGTCCTTGGCTGCAGTTCAGATACTCTTTCTGGCAGGACTAGGTAAATTTTGACAAGACAGAAAAGGTCTTTAGCCATCCAACAGTCGTAATCACCCTGCAGAACCATTTAGTCGATCTTCACTGATGAGAAAAGATAATGCACGAAGTAAAATGATGTGAGGAAGCCAATAGTGCCAGTTGACAGCATGATTGCGACTGCCATTATCAAAGAGTAGCCAAGGTAAAGTATAGCTGATACTGGGCCACTCAAGCTCTGGAGGTCAAAAACCAAGTAATTGATGGAGTACAGGAACACATAGAGAGCAACAGAGCCTGATGCATAGAATGCTTTCCACCACCACATCCAGTCCTCCACACAAAGATGCATATAAGTGAGCACGACTGAAACTTCAGCACAAACAGTAACCAACAGGAGGAGGACAATAAGCAGAAAACCGAAAACATAGTAGAACCGTCCAAGCCAAATACTAGAGAGGATGAAGAAGAGTTCAATAAAGAGGGTTCCAAATGGCAGAGTTCCAGCACCAAGAACAAGAAGCCAAGAGGGATACTTGCGTGCAGGGATCTCCCTAGGAATCTGGTTAGTCCGCACAGGATATGAAATAGGCTCAGCTCGTGTTCCAAGGTATCCTCCCAAGAGGGTGAGAGGCACTGAAATACAGAACCAGAGTGCTAAGAGAGTGAAAAATAATGAGATGGGGAGTGCTCCAGTACTTCTGCTTCCCCAAAGAATGAAATTCAGCACAGTGAGGATGACGAAGACAATCCCAGGAAAGAAGCACGCAGTTGACCAAGAAACCGATCTCCAACCTTCGGAAGTGCCCTTTATTGTTCTCCAAGCACGCACACTAACGTAACCAGCAGCAATTCCCAGGAAGAGATAAAGCAATATCATACCTGTTAGCAGCATTCCTCGTGAAGCTGGTGACATGAAACCAAATGCAGCAAAAACAATAGTGACAACTGCCATTCCAGTAATCTGAACCCCATCTCCAATCATAACACACAGTAACGTTGAGTGATTTGGCTCTCTAAAAACATCACCAACCACAAGCTTCCAACCAGAAAGCTCCTCATTCATCTGTGCCTGAGCCTCTTTATCCAATTCCTCATACTTGGTCAAATCCCTTCTAACTGTTCTCAAAAAGATAACAAAAACAATACCAGCCAGGAAAAATATTACCATCAACGAGTTGAGAATTGAGAACCAATGGACCCGGGCACCTTCCATCTTCAGATAAGCATCCCATCGAGATGGCCATCTAATATCACTTTTCACAAATTCAACCTCATACGTGAAAGACACTCTTTCTTGCTCTCTTATTATTTGAGACTTCTCAAGTTCAAGTGGACAACTTATGGATGAAGAATTGTCGTACATATGGAGTTTTGTCATCTTTTCTGGCTCATACTTGACACTGCATGGAACAACCTCAAACCCAACAATCTCAAAACCAGATGCTTTACTCTTGTCTGTCTCTGAAATGACACCCATACCTTCTTCACCAGTACCAATTATCTGAATTCCAGCACCCTCGTACTCGTGAATCAGAACCCTGAACTTAAGGTGGTTGATTATGTAATCTTCGTTACTGTTTTGTGGTGAGTAACCTACTGGAAACCCTGTCCACTGAATTTTGAGCCCATTTTGGTTGGCATATCTCAAAGCAGGCAAATTATCCAGAATCATGTTAACCTGGTACAGATCACGGGTCCTCTGCTTCAACAGCTTTACCTCATGCTCATTTAAGGGTGGGGTAGTACACAGGTAAATAGATTCATTGACATTCATCTTAAATCTATAGGGAGAGTTGTCAATCTGATCTCCCATGAGCAACTCTCCCAGATTCTCAGCACTTTTCTTGACTCCACCTGGGGGCTTGCAGTAAGGAAGACTATAGTAGCTGAATGGAAGTTCAGTTTCAATCGAAGTCAAAGAATTCACTTTGACAATGATTTCTTCACCTGTTGAATATGTATGCATGTAGCTTCCAGGAAGATAAAACCCATTACAGGCATGAGAAACAAGAATGACATAAAGGAAAACAGCCCAATATCTCCTCGTTGAAATCAACGGGGAAGCCATTGCTCAACAAAAACACCGATCGCCTGAAAACTAGTTTGATCCACCACAAAAAATACAAGATCTCTGTAGATTACTCCAGGAACTCTGCAATAAGGATCAGTGTTAATGATCTTCCTTATGATTGATCATGAAACAACTACATATCCACATTGATCGTGTTAGTGAACAGCTTAACAGAAACTCACACATATTATCGTACATATTGAAGTTGGTAGTAAGTTAACCACTCATTACGCAACTAATCACTCATAAGATCTAGACGCCAGTGAAGCAGAAGAAAATGAAATCCAGAAGTAACTCAAATCAAGCTAACCCAAATCCAACTAATACTAGTAGTGAGACACAACCAGATGGTCATGCTAGGCAGATCCAGCTACAGCAAGAGAAAGTGCACAAATTCTCAAATTTATGTATAAACAACAATTACACCTAGACTCAAGTATATTTTTCTGCACTCATTATGACAAGGAAATAGTTAGTGCAAAAATAATCCCTCTGCTACTACACTGAATCCTAAATCCACCTCTACGTATTGGATAAACTTTTCTGACTGTCAATAGAGCAAGAAACAACTTCATATCGCAATAGATCGTATTACTGAACAGCCTAGCAGCAACTCAAACACACTACTATACATATTAAATTTCATGATTTAAAAAGAAAAAAGAAACAACCATTCATTCAAATCTAACTACACAAATGAAATAACTCAACTAACAAGAACGCAAATCTAATGCTAGCACGAGCAGATCCACCTTAGTGCAGCGGATGCACGAACACACAAACACAGTGCTGTCTTCACTCGAATTATATATACAAAATTTTAATTAACAAATACGTATAAATTTATGCTAGTATATCCTAACTCATTTTAACAACAACAAAAAGAAGGATTAGTAAGTACAGTAACCTACACAGCTACTAACTTAAAATCCTAGATCCGTTTCTGCGGTATACTAAATAAAGTTTTCCTGCTATAAATAGAAAAGCGAACAAAGCGTAACTGGAGCATTAATTGAAGTAGATCTATAAATACAACAAGAAAGCAATAATAATCAATTAAATGGTTACCGGCGGAGTGAGTGAGCGATCTGGAAAGTGAGAAATGACGGTGAAATCGAAGGGGATTTGCAATTTGGCAGATGGGGTTGAAGAAAAGGGGGAAAAGGCAAAAGAGTCGTGAAGTGTAATCCAGAGGGCACTGGAGTTTGCAATAAAAACCGTTTGCGCGTGTTATATATGTGGGGACCTGTTATCGCGTGAGTTTCAATCAGGTTTTTAGATCTTGCTGTACTATCTGCCTTGATAATTTGGTAGATCTATCGCTCCTGTACATTGGGGACAAAAGGGGAAATATAGTTTTAACTCTCTACCGTGATTTGGGAACTAAGAGGGGTTGCTCTGATGGTAAGCAACCTCCGCTTCCAACCAAGAAGTTGTGAGTTCGAGTCTCCCCAAGAGCAAGGTGGGAAGTTCTTGGAGGGAAGGATATCAGGGTTCTATTTGGAAACAGCCTCTCTACCCCAGGATAGGGGTAAGGTCTGCGTACAAACTACCCTCCCCAGATCCCACTAAGTGGGATTATACTGAATTGTTGTTGTTGTTGTTGTACCGTGATTTGGGAAACTTTTGACAATCTCTAGCCCACAAATCTATTATATAATTTGAAGCCAAAAACTAATTATTATAGCTAGGCAAAGCCTTAGAGCGTGTTTTGGAAAGTCACATTGGAAATAAATTTGGATGTAATTGGGTGTAATTACACAGTTTGCCATATTTGTTTGGCCAAATAATTATTTGGTCAGCATGAAATTGGATGTAATTGGAGGAATGTAATTACACTCTCCAATTCTCAAGGAGGAGGTAAGAATTGATGGTAATTAGAAGGTTGCTTTTTAGTTTCTTTACTTTTTATTTTTATTTTTATTTATTTTCTTTATAACTTTTATTTCTATTATTTTAATTTTTTTATTTTATTTTTACTTTTAATTTTTTTTGAAATTTTAAAATATTTTTTTTTTATTTTTTTTTTTGAAATCTATTATTTTAATTTTTTTTTGAAATTGTAAATTTTAAAATATACTTTTAATTATATTTTTCTTTGGCATGTTTGTTTAGCCAAGTAATTACTTGGTCGGCATGTTGTTCACTTTTGAGTTAGAATTGATAGATTAGTTTTGGTTAATGCTATGACATTATATTTATAAAATATTAATTTATTTTATCAAACATGAATTCCACGATGTTTTTTACAAAATATATATAAATTATTTTTATAATATTAGTTATAAATATGTGATTGCTAATTAATATATATATGTACGAAAAATATACATCTTAAATACCAAATATAATATTATTTATACTTATAAAAATTTATAGGCATATATTTATTATATTAACTTTTAAGTTTTCTTAATTACTTAATTTTAAATTTAATCTAACTTTGTAATTATACTTGTACAACCAAACAGTAAACTTATAATTATACTGTAATTACACTATGACAAACAAACAGGTCATCTTAATTACATAACTATATAATTACTGCATTAGTAATTACATCAATTTACCCGGTGGCTTTCCTAACAGACCCTTAAAGGTAGGCACACCCTTTTCCTTTTACAGCATTTTGTCCGTACCATCACAAGCCCTTGTACCTCTTGTGCACTGCCTTAGCATTAAGCTCGTCGATCGAGCCTTCGCCGTCGCCGACGGTGGAGTCCACGGTGGTTAAAGCTGTGGTTGTGTTTGGTGTAGTAGCCATTTCGTTAAAATACCAAATCAGCCCCAATAATATTGTTAATATTTGATAAATTAAAATGCAAAGGACGTGGCTTTATGTAAAATTGATGTTTAAGGGGCATTTTTTGGGCGTGCAGTATTTTTAGTCGGGAAATGTCACCGGAAAAGGAGGGAAAGTGGGTGACGGTCGGTGGTCCATTATAGAGAGAAAAGTGTTTTGGACTGTAGTGGTCCTCTTAAGACTCTTTATATGTTTTTGACACGTTCCTCTTTTTTTTTGCTGTGTTGGGAGGAAATTTCGAGCAGTTTCTATAGAGAGTTCCGTGCCGGAGTTTCGCCGGAAATGGTGCCGGAGAAGAAGAAAAAGAGAGAGAGAGAGAGAGTTGAGAGCAGGCTTTGGTCTTAACACAATTTTGTGGTTGTATGGAGGTATGGACATACATTTGCAAAGAGAATATCCATATACATTTTTATATGTGTCACATAGCATAAATTCAGAGCTTGAGATTTCCATGCAAGCTTCTTCAATTTTATTTGAAGTTCCTAACCCACCTTCTCCCCTCCTAGCTAGTGATTCTCCAATATACAAAATAGACTGTACTATACAAAAAATATATTAAAAAGACTGTTACTATACAAAATAGATTATTATACAAAATAGATTATTATACAAAATAGACTGTCATTATACAATTTATATATTATAGACTGTCACTATATAAAATATATACAAAATAGACTGTCATTATACAAAAAATGAGTGTGCGCTTGTATATGGAGATGAAAAGAAAAAACCTAAATACCACTGAATATCCATTATGCATAACGTTGAAATATATACAAAATAAACGGTCACTATACCAAAAAATTATACTAAATAGATTGTCACTATACAAAAAATATACAAAATAGACTATCACTACAATTCATATACAATAGACTGTCACTATATAAAAATTATACAAAATAGACTGTCACTATACAAAAATTATACAAAATAGACTGTCACTGTACAATTTATATACAATAGACTGTGACTATACAAAAAAATATACTAAATAGACTGTCACTACACAAAATATATACAAAATCGACTATTACTATACAAAAAAATATACAAAATAGACATTTCGGGCTATTAGATGTAATATGTTTGGGCCGGAGGACATTTCGGGTCAAAGGGGAAAAACATGGGCTATTAAAATTTTGAGGGGCTATAGAGGGTAGTTTTCTCTCTATTTTTCTCATACATGGGCCTCTGCGTCTCTATCTTCGCTGTGTAGAAATGACACCGGGTATCCACTCTAAAGGCTACTATTTAGGAATTAGCCAACATATTCTAAATTTTAATTTTTCAGTTCAATTTTTTAGGGCAAAAATATCTTCAACCGTTCAATTGTCGCGCTGAGTCATTTGGTTCACTTAATACAACACTTATTTATACGGTGATTAATAATAAATTGATTGTTATGTGATAATTAATAATGAAAGAATTATTGTTCATCAATTTACTTATATTTTTAAACAAAAGACATTTCTATTTAAATAGTTTAATTTTTGCATTGCTAGCACCCGTATTCTATGTAAAAATTGCTTGGGCGACCAAATAACCTATACCTATTTTTTTTAAAAACTTTTAACTTGTACCCACTTTTTAAATAACTTCAGCCCCATTTCTCCTCCTCCTTCTCCTCCTTCGTTTTCTTCTTCTTTCTTCTGTTGCTGTTGGTGCAGATTATTTCTTCTTCGTTTTATCTCAATTAATATTCTTTCAACTGACCTAATAATGCAAAAAAATTTAATTGTTTGCTATTACAAAGCGTCCCAGAATGATCTAATATCTTTTTGAACCTCTGTATTGAAAAAGTTATAGCAAATTATGATAGTCTAGTAATACTTTCCATTTTCAATTACTCATAGTGAGCCTCTGAGTAATTGTAAACAGAAAGTTATTTTAATTGAAATAATTCACTTTCTTTTAGGTAATATTTGTAAACAGAAAGTTATTTTAATTGAAATAATTCACTTTCTTGCTTCCTAGAGCCTCTGAAATCTCCTAATATTATGAAGAAATTCTTTTCTTTGAATGAAAACCTCTAAATGTGTCTGAATCTTTTAATATTTTAATGCTACACAAGCTTTCTTTTTAATATTTTTTTTTGTTCAAACAATTATCATCAGCTGAAAGAATACTTGTAATAGCAAATGATGGTGTCTGGGACGCTTTGTCTGCATTATTAGCCAAGTAAAATATTAGTACAAACAAAAACTTCACCTCTAGAGCTGAAGTTCGACAGTTACAAAACAAAAACTTCAGCTCTAGAGCTGAAGCTTAGAAACAAAAAGCCAGTTACAAACAAAAACTTCAGCTCTAGAGCTGAAGTTTGACAGCTACAAAACAAAAACTTCAGCTCTAGAGCTGAAGTTCGCCAGTTACAAATAAAAACTTCAGCTCTAGAGCTGAAGCTTAGAAACAAAAAGCCAGTTACAAACAAAAACTTCAGCTCTAGAGTTGAAGTTTGACAGTTACAAAACAAAAAATTCAGCTCTAGAGCTGAAGCTTACAAACAAAAACTTCAGCTCTAGAGTTGAAGTTCGCCAGTTACAAACAAAAACTTGAGCTCTAGAGCTGAAGTTCAACAGTTACAAAATAAAAACTTCAGCTCTAGAGCTGAACTTCAGGCCCGGCTACTAGAATGCTGAAGTTTTGCGTGATTGTCGTTGCTACTTCAGCCCCGTATGCTGAAGTTATGCGAAAAAGCGGGTACGCTTGTAATTTTTTTTGCAAAACGAGAACAAGTTAAAACGTGACACAAAAAGCGGGTATAGATGCAAATGCCCCTTATTCTATTCAACATGTTATCTCATACACAATAATATATATAAATTCTCGTGTAACTTAACAGGGGTAATATTTAATATCGCCAATCAAATATTGCATTTATTATGTAGGGACTATCTTTTTCTTATGTACGAACGGAATACTATATTATCTTATGCAGGATTTTATGTTGGGATTAGCCGCTCCAAAACTACAACCAAACGATCTGGTCCTTTGGAGAAAATAAAAGGGAAAGTGCAAAATAAGCTAGAGCTAACGGGGAAAACAACTACTAACACCTGTAAAATAGTCACTAGACAAAATCCTCAAGTATATATCTTGTTTTCTTAAGGAGCCCAGTGTCAGCTTTGTGGGTAGTAATAGAAGAACAACAGTTTGATACAATTTGCTCTGGTTGTAATATGGACAAATTGAACAGGGAACCGAAAATAACTTATAAAGAAATGATCTTTTATTGTAATCTATGGAGTAAAAAGAACCTTTTACTTTCTCAATAATAAGGTAGAAATCTTGTTAAATCTGAAAGTGATGCAATTGCAGAATTGAGCCTTGAGAAGAAGCTGAGTTGGTAGAGTTAGTTAGTACTGGTAGAAGTTAGTTACAGTTTGTTATAAGAATTTAGCGGAAGTGAGTGGTAGTTAGCAGTATAGATTCCTTCATTCAGCTGAAGTGTAAGTATCACGACAATTGTATTGCACATATTCATTCAGATATAATAACATCTCTCTTCTCTCTATACTCTCTCTCTTACGAGTTAGCTAAATATCTCAGATCAGTCCCTAATTTAGCCTCATCTTCCTCGAGCTGCAGCTCCTGGATTAGTTCTTTTCATCTTAATTCTTCTTTGTTGCATCAATTAGTATCAGAACTGCTCGATTCTTGGCATCGACATGGGTCGGGATAAAAATCAAGACAAACCTATTGACCAAATGGATGGTAAAATTTCAGAAATTCAAGAACAGTTGCAGAAATTAATGGAGGGTATGACTAGCTTGACTAATCGAAATACACAAACTGATAAGGAGTTGTTTGAGATCAAGGAGGCCATTGGGTTCATTAAACAAAAGGGAAAGGAAACAGAGCAATTGGGAATTGAATCTCCATTTGACAGTGACTGTTCGATGGGCCAGAGTCGTCTGAATCGACCTCGAGAATTTCAAGCAGGCTCTACTCCAATTGGTAATTTCTTTACCCGATTTTCCAGATTAGATTTTCCTTGATTTTCTGGGTATGATTTGAGGTCTTAGTTGTATAAGGTGGATCAGGTTTTTCTATGGAAGAAATCTCTTTTGATGAGAGAGTGAAAGTGGCTTCAATTCATTTTGATAGGGAAGCCATTGCTTGGCATAGATCTTATATGAGGTCACGGAATACAAGTGTGTTCCCTACTTGGACTGAATACGTGTTAGCTTTGAATGAAAGATTTGGAGAAGATTTTGAAGACCCTATGGAGGCAATTAAGAATTTAAGGCAAATTAGAGGTGTAAAGGAGTATGAAGCTGAGTTTGATAGACTTTTGACTGAGGTCAATATATCAAATCAGAATACTATTAGTTGTTTCTTGGGGGGTTTGAAACCAGAGTTGAATAAAGCTGTTAAGATTCAGTCGCCAAGGGCTTGATGCAAGCCTATAGGATTGCTAGATTACAAGAGGGTGTTTTCGAAGCACAAGCTCAGTCTTGGGGAGTTAAACCTTACTTCAAACCACAGAACTCTATATTACCTACCCCTTCCTACTTTAAACATCATAATTACCAAAAACCTCCCATATCAAATCCTACATTTAAGAAACCTTTTGAACCAAATTCTAGTAAACTTAACAAATTGCCTGGTAGAAGGCTAACTGCTGCAGAAATGGATGAAAAATGGGCCAAGGGGCTGTGTTTCTTTTGCGACAAAAAATATGAACCATGGCATATTTGCAAGGCAAGAAAACAGATATAATGGTAGATGTGAATGATGAATATGGAGTTATTGGTGAAGATGAATTGGAGCAAGGTTTAGAAATTAATATAGAATCGGATGAACTAATGACAATCTCTCTGCAGGCATTTACTGGAGTAACAGGTTATCAGACCACAAGGGTCACTGGTTATCATGAAAAGAGACCTTTACAAGTGTTGATTGATATAGGAAGCAAGCACCCACAATTTTATTGATGAAGAGGTGGCCAGGAAATTAGGGTGCAAGCCTAGTCCCATAGCTGAACAATCCATAAGTGTAGCTGATGGAAGACGAGTGCAAACTGCGTCAGTATGTAGGAACTTGCAATGGCTGCTATGGGGCACTACATTCTCTTCAGACTTTTTACTCCTGCCCTTGGGTAATGTTGATATAGTATTGGGAGTACAATGGTTGAGTACTCTTGGTAGAATCTTATTTGATTTCAAAAATTGAGCAATTGAATTTGTCTATCAAGGAAAGAAACATGTGCTGAGAGGGGCTAGCAGCAAGCTGAAATTAACTAAAACCAGCACTCTGAATAAAAAGCCTGTGGACGATGCTCAATTTTTTATGATGTCTTTAATCACAAATGCGATAGAGGGTATTCATTGTAATAGCATACAAGTTTCTCAAGGTAATGAGATATCTCTTATTTTGTCTACCTTATTGGAGCAATATACTAGCATTTTTGAAATTCCTACTGTATTGCCTCCCCATAGAGGTTCCTTCGATCATAGAATTCCTCTCATAGATAAAGCAATACATGTTAGTAAGAGGCCTTAATAGATATTCTGGAATAAAGAAGGATGTCATCGAGAAGCTTGTGCAGGAACTGTTGGATTAGGGAGTGATACAACATAGTATCAGTCCTTATGCTTCTCCTGTTGTTTTAGTGGGGAAAAAAGATGGTAGCTGGAGGCTTTGTGTTGATTACAGAGATCTAAATCAGCTGACTGTTAAGGATAAATTCCCTATACCAATTATTGAAGATTTATTAGATGAATTGGGGGGTGTTGTGGTTTTTTCTAAAATTGATCTTAGAGCTGGTTATCACCAATTAAGGATGGCTGTTGATGATGTCCATAAGACTTCTTTCAAACTCATGAAGGACACTATGAATTCTTAGCTATGCCATTTGGCTTAACTAATGCTCCATAATCCTTCCAAAGTCTTATGAATTCTGTCTTTAAACCCCTTCTCAGGAAGTCAGTCTTAGTCTTCTTCGATGACATATTAATTTACAATAAAAATATGTCTGATCATATTATGCATCTAAAGGTTGTGTTTGAGTTAATGGCATGACATCAGCTGTATGCTAAGCCATCCAAATGTGCTTTTGGGGTACATGAAGTGGAATACTTAGGGCATTTTATTAGTGCAAAAGGAGTGGCTACAGACCCTAAAAAGATTTTAGCTGTTAAACAATGGTATGTTCCCACTACTGTAAAATAGCTGAGAGGATTTTTAGGATTAGCAGGTTATTACAGGAGATTCATCCGAGGTTTTGGTGCAATTTGTAAACCTCTAAACGAACTGCTCAGAAAAGACAACTTCAATTGGACAGCTGAAGCTACAACAACTTTTGAAAAACTGAAGAATGCCCTGGTGACTGCACCTGTTCTAGCCATGCCCAATTATACGAAGCCTTTCATTATTGAGACTGATGCAAGTGAAATAGGCATTGGTGCTATCTTGATGCAACAGGAGACATCCAATTGCCTATATTAGTAAGTCACTGGCTCCTAAACATCAATCTATGTGTGTTTATGATAGGGAGCTATTAGCTCTCATCTTTGCTGTCACGAAGTGGTCACACTATCTCCTAGGAAGGTACTTTATTGTCAAAACTGACCAGAAGGCATTGAAATACCTGTTGGAGCAAAACATACATACAGAGTTCCAAGTAGCTGGAATCTCTAAGCTCATGGCTTTTGACTTTTCTATTGAGTGTAAGAAGGGAAATGAGAATAAGGTCGTTGATGCTTTGTCTAGAAATAAGGAAGCTGAACTTCTAGCTATTTCATTGTTGTCCCCTAATGATCCCTTATATGCTCAGATTAAAGAAACTTGGTCTTCAGATGGTGCATTACAGGAGCTAATTACAAAATTACAAGTTCAATCTTTCAGATCTTATACTTGGATTAATTCTCAGTTGAGGTGAAAAGGCAGATTGGTTGTAGGTGCAGACCATCAACTCAGGCAATCTATTATTACGTTGTGGCACTCTACTCTCCAGGGAAGTCATTCAGGCATGGATGCAACAATCAAGAAGTTAAAGTCTCTATTTTTCTGGAAAACTCTTTCCCAGGATACTAGAGAATTTATTAACAAATGTGACATTTGTCAAAGGCATAAGTATGATGCATCGGCTTATCCTGGATTGCTGCAACCTCTTCCAATCCCTAAAGGTGTTTGGACTGATATTTGCCTTGATTTTATAGAAGGTCTTCCTAAGTCTAATGGCAAAGAGGTGATTCTTGTTGTCGTAGAGAGGTTGAGCAAGTATGGGCATTTTATGAGTTTGCAGCATCCTTATACTGCTCAGTCAGTGGCCAATGATTCCTAGATAATGTTTACAAGCTTCATGGCATGCCTGTTACAATGACAAGTGATAAGGACCCTATATTCCTTAGTTCATTTTGGCAAGAATTTTTTGCTCTACAGGGTGTCCAGTTACAAAGATCCACTGCTTATCACCCTTAGACTGACGGTCAAGCAGAGGTTTTAAATAGAACCTTGGAGACTTATCTTAGGTGTTTTTGCTCTGACAGTCCTCGCAATTGGTCAGCTCATTTACCACTAGCTGAATGGTGGTATAACACTACATATCATACTACAATCAAATGCACTCCTTATGAAGTTTTGTAGTCAGAAACCTCCAATACATCTTCCCTATTTGGTTGGTGAAGTTGTTACTGATATGGTTGATCGATCAATAGCTGCTAGAGAAGCCGTAATACAGCTGTTGAAATTCCATCTGGCCAGAGCTCAGCAGAGGATGAAAGACATGGCTAACAAGCATAGGTCTGATAGGAGCTTTGTGGTAGGAGATTGGGTTTATCTGAAATTACAACCCTATAGACAAATCTCAATTGCTTCCAGGCCATTCAATAAGCTTGCAGCAAAGTATTTTGGTCCTTATCCTATTACTGTGAAGGTTGGAGTTGTTGCTTATTGGTTACTACTACCTGCATATGTTTTGATTCACCCAACATTCCACTTGTCTCAACTTAAGAAATGCCATGAAGTTCCTGCTACCATTTCTCATCCACGCGTATTGCATTTATCCAGTCCTTACTGTCCTGATCCTGAAGGCATCTTGAGCAGGAGGTTGGTCAAGAAAGGAAACAAGGATGCATGTCAAGTCTTGCTTAAATGGTCAGGTGTTGATGTTGCTCAAGCTACTTGGGAGTACCTCACTGACTTACAACATAGATTTCTTTCCTTCACCCTTGAGGGCAAGGGTGTTCTTGATTAGGGAGTATTGATGCAATTGCAGAATTCAGCCTTGAGAAGAAGCTGAGTTAGTAGAGTTAGTACTGGTAGAAGTTAGTTACAGTTTGTTATAAGAATTTAGCGAAAGTGAGTGGTAGTTAGCAGTATAGATTCCTTCATTCAGCTAAAGTATAAGTATCACAATAATTGTATTGTACATATTCATTCAGATATAATAACATCTCTCTTCTCTCTATACTCTCTCTCTTACGAGTTAGCTAAATATCTCGGATCAGTCCCTGATTTAGCCTCATCTTCCTCGAGCTGCAACTCCTGAATTAGTTCTTTTCATCTTAATTCTTCTTTGTTGCATCAGAAAGATTTCGAATTAAATTTTGAATTTACACAATTAGTAACCTAAAGAATAAAGTTCATTATGATATTAATCTCTTGCTTTATATTCAGACCAAATTAAATATCTTTTTCACTATTGATGTAGCCAAATGACGTATTACCCAAATCTTCTAGTTTGTTTTAATGAACTAGCTCTCGGATTTAACCATGTAGTATATCTTAGTTGGAAAAAAATCCTTAATAAATTTTCTCACAAGAAGGTCTATAAGAGTCTAATATTTACTTTTGATTTATTTCATTCCAAACAATTAAGAAGTTGTAATTGTAGAAAGTTTATCCCCTTCTTCTTTTCTACTTTTTTGGTTATTTTATTTTTCTCCGTCAAGTTGTGGGAAATTAAAAACTCGAAAACTAGGGTTCGAAAATGTCTAAATTATTCAACCTTTATCTAATTGGTATCGACAAATTTTGCTTTGTGTGAAGGACATATAAATCATTGTAGTTTATGTGATACTCATTGTTGGGTAAGTGGACATACTAGTAGAAAAAGTGAACACGTGGACACTGTGGACCGATTGTAACGAACAAATTGTATGGGTCAAAATTCGACCGAGAAAATTTAGCACGAGGATGTGATTATTGTGAGATTTGTAACTATCATGGGCAGTTTGGCCGAGGTCGATCAGTGATCAACAGAACAGGCCACTGAGCGGCTTTTGGGGCCGAGGTCGAGTAGCATGCAGAGATGTAACGGATAGTATAGTTTTGGAATTTTCAAAAGGAAATATTCTTTTGAATATTCCTCTTGTTGTACCTTTTAGGGTTCTTTGGAAATATCCCATATAAATAGTAGGAGAGATAAGGTAAAAGGAATGTAATATTCTATATGGTAAGAACTCTCTTGAAAAGTTGACTCTCTAGTAAAATACAAACATTGTCTTTCCAAAGAGATTCGATTTGCTGTTTATTCCACATTTCTCGTATCAGATCCGAGAAAAGCCTCCTATATTCTCATATTCATTTGTCTTACATCATTGTCAGAGAGAGGAATCATCCATCTCCTTCAATATTGGGTGAATCATTTCCTCTATTTACATTTAGTGTCATTTATTGTATTTATTGCGTATCATTATTCTCATCTCATTCATTACCGTAACATTTAATAAATATTGCATTAAACCCGTTTTAACATGGTCCCACATCACCCACTTAAACCCATTTTAGATCTAAAGTTATTATCTTTAACTAGGATTAGCCCCTAATCTTTTCATTTAATTAGTTTAACAAAAAGTTTATACTTTTTGGTCAAACAATTTGGTGCCGTCTGTGGGGATTTTCTATTGGAGTTTTAGTTCCTTCTAGATCTAAAAAAATGCAAAAACCCTACACTTCCTTATGTGCACAAATCTAACATGGTAGGCAACAGAGATGAAAAAAGGAAAGCAATAGCCGACCTCACCACCAATCTCCTTCACACCATCAACGAAGTTGATGAAACGGAGAATGAAGATGTAACACCGAATACCTCTCCTAGGCGAAACAGATCGCCCCCTCCTCATGGCAGCATCACAACCTCACACGGTAAAGGGGCCTCTACATCCACTGCAGAAGAAGCATCACCGGCAGTGAAAAAGTTGCTTGAGGCGTGGTTGACAAACACGCTTACCAGCATTCATGACAAGCCTGGTCAAAGGCCGAACAGAGAAGATGCAAGAGTTTGTGTTACATCAGCGACAGATGAGCAACATGTCCCCTTGTAACAGGTATAACTCACAATGTTAGTGATGCAAGTAATGACACTCTCACATCCATTCTGAGGAAAATGGAGGAAATGGAGAACGTGAACAAAATGTTTCGCGACCAAGTGGAAGAGCATCAAGAAAGGATAAACAAAATATCGGACGCCCCAAAACTCCTACCAAAAAGGGATGCCGGTTGTTTTGTTGAGCAATTGTACAACGACGAAGCATCACTACATGCAATACCCAAAACCTTCAAAATGCCACCGTGCCTGAAAATATATGACAACACAATGGACACTGAAGACCATGTGACTCATTACGTCACCATAGTAAATGGCAACGACCTCGCCAAAGAGAAAGTATCATCCATCTTACTGAAGAAGTTCGGCGAAACTCTCACCGGGGGAGCATTGACTTGGTATTCACAGCTGCCCGCACGTTTGATTGAAGCATTCGAGGAGATGGCCGACAAGTTCGTATAGCCCATGCCGGAGCAAAAAAAGCGGAGGCAAGAGTAAATGATATATTTGCCATCAAACAATCACTGGGAAAGAGACTAAGGGACTTCCTTGCTCAATTTAACCGAGTAAGGATGACCTTACCAAACATATTGGAAGGAATGGCCGTGGCAGCCTTCCAAAACGGACTGAACAGAAGTGGTTCGAGGGGGACCAGAAAGCTACTGAGCCACCTCATGAAATATCCCCCAACCACTTGGGACTAAATACACAATGCTTATTGTGTCGAAGTTCGAGCCGACGAAGATAATCTAAATGGGCCGACCCAACGGCTAACTTCGGTACAAGCTGAGTCCAGAAAGGGCCGAAGAAACAACAATATGAGAGATCTATCAGGACCTCGACCTAATCGGGAAAGACATGAGCCTCATGTTAGAGGCACCATCATGCCACCTCTTCTCCACGACGAAGGCCCATCTAGGCCACGAACAGGAACTCACCAAAGTGAGAGAGGTAGCCCCCATTATTATCTACTCACAATTTCTGTGTTTCCCTCTCAGAAATAGTCTACGTACTGGAGAAGCTCGGCCCAAAAGTGAAATGTTCGTAAAAGATGAGATCCGACCTGAGTACCAGAAAGTTAAATGTCCTCTGCGAATTCCACCAAAAGCGGGGTCACAAAACTGAAGATTGTATCGCCCTAAGACAAGAGGTCGTGAACATGCTTCACCAAGGGCACTTGAAAGAGCTGATGAGTGATCGAGGGAGAGCCAACTTCGCCCATAGATGTGAACAGCATCAGGGACCACCCAAACCACCTTCCCCTGCTCGAACCATTCAAATGATCATCAGAGGGGGCAACGACGCATCAATCAACAGCGTGAAGTTCACCACCATCCACAAACTCAAACGGTCGATCACTCATGAACAGTACGACGAACTCAAAGAAAGTATCATCTTCAATAAGTCGAATACCCAAGGTTTGGTTTTTCCTCACTATGATGCCCTTGTCATTACTTTATGCATCTTTGATACAGATGTAAAACGTATTATGGTCGATGATGGGAGCGACGCGTGCATCATCCACCCTCGAGTTCTCGCACAATTGAAGCTCTAGGATATGATAGTGTCACGCTGCATCATACTGACAAGTTTTAACAATGCAGTTGAGTGGACATCTAGAGAAATCATGCTGCCCGTCCTGGCTGGTGGCATCACTTTGGAGACTACGTTCCACATCATGGACCAGGATACGGCATACAACGCCATCATAGGTTGACATTGGATACATTCCATGAAAGCCGTCCCCTCTGGCTTATATCAAGTCATCAAATTTCCCACCTTTGGGGGGGTATTCAGCATCCAAGAATGCTACCGCATTGCCCAAGACTGCACATACACCCAAATATTGTAAGGCAAAGCCGAGGTCGCATAGCAATTAACAAGGTTGGGGTCAGGTGGTGTTAGAGAGAAGGACATTATCAGGGACCCCTAAATCATATGAGCCATATGGTCAACCGTAGAGAATCTCGACCCCGTCCAACTCGATGATAACAACCAAAGCAAGAAAGCTTTCATCGGCCACAAGCTCCAAGAACCAGGTAAATTCCGTTAATTCTTAAAAAGTAATGCGGACCCGTCCCATGCAGACATGCCAGGTATCCCAAAGGAGATAACAACATACAAGCTGAACGAAGAGAATCAGTTGGGGAAGTTCCCTGAGCTTCATTACTCATGTTTATGATCATCTTTACACTGTTTAATCATGGTATTAGTGGAAATTAAGGAAGAAAATTGAGGAATTAAGGCTTGAGATTAAGAGACCTTTGAGTGGGGATTTGAGGGGCCATTTGAGGTCCGATTTTGATGTCCATGATATGTATAGAGTCGTGGGAGGATGAGGATTATATTGATGTAATTTTATCGGATTCCGAGACGTGGGCTCGAGGGCCCGGTTTGAGCAATTTGGGGATTTTTGATGTCAATGGGATATTTTCGAGTGGGCTTTGTTCCCTTAACATATTTTAATGGTTATGTTCTGATTGTGGCTAGATTTGGAGCATTTGGAGTCGATTCGTGAGGGCAAAGGCATCACGGGCTAGAGTTTGGATCGGATCGAGGTGAGTAATGATTGTAAATAATATTCAGAGGGTATGAAACCCCGGATTGCACATCGTAGTGCCATATTGAGGTGACGCACACGCTAGATGACGAGCGTAGGGTCGTGCACTATTGGGAATTGTGACTTAATCCATCTCGAATGACTGTTTACCGCGTATTTGATTGAAAACTATTTGTTATCGTCATGTTTTGGGTTGAATGCCATATTTGGGTTTCGTGCCAACTATTTGAATCCTTAGGGGATTTTTATTTATATTTCCTCACTGTTTGGACTTTATACTTGAACTCAGTCATGCTATATTCTACTGTTTTCATAACTCAGCCATGTTTACTCTGCTTTAACACTTAAATGATTTTTTTAAATGATATTTTGGGTTGAGCACTATGTTTTACTGTTGCCCGAGTGGCTGTGAGATTCTGATTGAGTAAGGCCGAGGGCCTATGTTGTGAGGAAACATTGATTATGATTATGAGTTCGAGGGCCTGAGATATGTACGCCACGAGGTGGCTTGTTGATATGAGGCCGAGATCCTAGTGATGATGCCAAGAGATGGCTTGATATTGCGCTTGGACCGTAAGGGGCCCCTCTAGGAGTCTGCACACCCCTAGTGAGCGTGGGTACCTATTGTGATGTGAGAGATAGCCCGAGGGGCTGGTATTGTTTACATCGTAGCTTGAGGGGCAGTACTTTATATGCTTATCTGTCTTATTTGTCTGTCATTTACCTATTTAATTGTTGAATAGGCATTTCTTGAAGTTTAAACTAAACTTATATGATTTTACACATCTTTACTGAATCGATGTTCTTACCTATTTCACCGCTTCATTATAGCCTATAATGCGCCTTACGTGATTTCATGCCTTCAGTCTTTATTTATGATTATTACTCACTGAGTTGGAGTACTCACTTTACTCCCTACACCCTGTGTGCAGATTCAGGCGCATCTGGTCCCACTACCGAGTGTTGATCTTTCCAGCTCCGGCAGATCCGAAGATTCTCTAGGTAGCTACCGGCGTTCGCAACCTAGAGCTTCTTCCCTTATCTTACTTCTCTTTGTTTTGGATTTGTATTGAACTTTGTAGACTTTCTTGTCTCATTCTGTATTTTTAGATGCTCATGACTAGTGACACCCCGGTATCGAGCTGTGTTGGGTTTATCTTCCGCAACTATACTGTTAATTGCTTACTTTGGATTATTTATCATGTTTTAGACTTAAATTCTTATGGTTTGATTGCTTAAAACTAAAATGGAAAGTATCGGCTGGCCTTGTCTTCATGAGAGGCGCCATCATGACCGGGTTCGGGTTTAGGGTCGTGACAAGTTGGTATCAGAGCCTAGGTTACATAGGTCTCACGAGTCATAAGCAGGTTTAGTAGAGTCTCGCGGATCGGTACAGAGACGTCTGCACTTATCCTAGGGAGGCTACAGAACCTTTAGGAAAACTTCACATTCTTGAATTCATATCGTGCGTCCTTGGTTCAACTTGAAAAGTAACTCTTTGAATTCCTTCCATGCGTTCATATGCGCGCATGAGTGCTCAGTATCGGATGTGCATCGATGGCTTATGATTCCCTAGTCTGGAGTACTTGAGGTTGTGTTTTTGCCTGTAGCTGGAGCACTGAGGCGTTGATTATGTGAGCAAGTGCTTTTGGATTTGTATTGTCGATAGCGTCTCTATTAGGGGGGTGATGACTAGATAGTTGTATGATGAGTATGATGTGACTACGAGGTGTATTCATATGATTTGGAAGCGACGAGAAGGGTCTGCTGGAAGATAGAAGAACTATTAGGTGCTTGATTTTCATCTTGATTTGAGGAATAGCCCCGAGTTTTGGGTGTGTGAAGAATCTTTCATGTTTTCTAGTTGGGGAGTAAAGTAAATTTCATGTTGCGCTATGAGTTCAGGTTCAGGAAGATTAAATGACTGCGTAATGTTTTTGACGGTGGAAGGTATGCAGAAATTTTAGTTTGAGGCAAAGTAGGTGGGTTATCTCCTGCGGAGTGTTCTGAAGTTGTGTGATCCTTATGTTGTTTGTTAGAAGATCTCATTTACAAGTGAAATATATGTGTGGCAATTTAAATTTAGGTCGCCTAAGAGAGTGAGTTTAACTGTTACGAGAGTGAATGCAAGATTTGTAGAAGATTTAAAGTACCAGATGGTTTGTGTTTCACAAGCTTATGAAGGATTGAGTTTATTCTCACTATGGTATTATGGCAGCATCAGAGTATATGCGTTATGAGTTATTGTATGTGTTTTGATCTATGGCTTTGAGCCAAGTGGGGGAGTCTGCTATTGATTAGGTGATTGCACGGCTATGTGCTATGTTGGTTCCAGTTTGAGGCGTACTGGTGAATCAGTTATGGCTTGCAGAGGTTGAGGCTGGGGATGGCTTGAGTAAAAGAAATTTTAATACAAGTTATGCTATGATTTTTTGGTGTATGAGAGTCACGAAATGACTTGAGTTGTTATTGGTAAAGGATGCTTAGTGCATAGGGCAGTAGTTGCTTGGTTGCATTAAGGTGAGGTTACATTCTGCACTATCGGAGTACTAAGGAGGCACAAGTTGTTTGGTCCATTTGTTCAGGCTAATTGCATGTTTGAGTAGAGTGGATGACTTTCGAGGATGGTTCTAATGTGTTCAAGATCTTACATATAATAATTGGAGATTTTCAAGTTGTACTTCTGGCCAGAAACTGAGGTTTGCATTTGGAGGGTGTCAAGACTTGTGGCATTTCTATATCAATTATGGGATTCTATACATCAGTATCAGGAAGGTGAAGGTAATGGATTTAGATTCGCAGGAAGTCTCTTCAGAGTGAAGTATTTTGAATGTGGTGCTTTTGGGAATATTTAAGAGAGTAATCAATGTCTTATGAGTCTTAGACGATGTGGTTTTATGCTTGGGCCTCGTGTGGTGAGTTTGGGTTGAGGAATTGTGGTGTTATAGCAAGAAGAAGTATCAAGTTGAAGGTAAATCAGAAGGAACTTGGATAGATGGGATAGCTTGGTAGTAGGCCGGATCGGTATGGTAAGGATATGATTAGTTCCTTGGGTGCTTATGAGGTAATGAGTTTCTACAAGTATTTTGCAGCAATGCTCTTGGGTTGTAGTGGCCTGCGTAGCTTGGTTGAGTTAGAAGGATTTAGTCCTGACAGATTTGGTTTTGTGCAAAAGGGAACTCAGAGAGTTCTTGATGATTTCTACCACGGATTGGAGGTGTATATTTTCGAATGGCATGAGGAGCGTGGGATGTATAGTGATTTCCTTCCAGATGGGCTCAATAGAAAGTTCTTGGTTGGTTGAGTACATAGTTTCTTGTGGCTCGGAAGGGATATGAAGTTCTCATGTTATCCTAGGCTGGTATGGTATATGCGATATGTTGTGGAGGATTGAGATTTGTGTGTGTAAGGTTACGGTTCAGTTCTAAAAGGGAGGTCACAAGTTCTGGGGCAGAACGGGCAGTTTCAGATGATTAAAGAAAAGGTATTGCTAATTGGGGCGATTTGACGAGGGTATATGTTTCAAAAAAAAAAGAGAAACAAGGCAATGTGATTGAGTTGATGGTACTTTAGTAGTATTGCGGCACTCTCTTGTTGGATCGACTACTAATATTCGAGTTTGCTTGGTGGCACAGAAGAATTATAAGAGTACCTCTCGTGGAAAGATTGGGTATTAGAGGTGTGTTATAGATTCAGATGACAGAATTGGGATCAGATATTGAGGTGTGTGTGCTATATGGAGTTGGAGATTGGGAGTTACCATATTCAGGTCATGTTATGGTTGTGGGTCACGTGTATCGGCACTGTATAGTGACTATCGGGGTTTGGAGACCCGAGTGGGTCTTTTGCTGCTCAGTATGTTAGATTTTGATGTAATACTGGGTATAGACTGATTGTCTTCGTGCCGTGTTATTCTGGACAATTGCGATAAGGCAGCAATGTTGGCTATACCGGGAATTCCATGGATTGAGTGGCGAGGTTCGACGGATTATGTTCCTAGTAGGGTGGTGTCATTTTTGAAGACCCGGCAGGTGGCTGGGAAGGGTTACCTTTCTTACTTGGCCTTCGTGATAGATGTCAGTGTAGAGACTCCTACTATTGATTCAGTTCTAATGATGAGGGACTTTTCCGGATATGTTTCTTGCTGCCGAGCATGCCACCAAATAGGGTTGTTGATTTCGGCATTGATTTGGTGTTGGACCCCGTATCGTACGACACCGGCAGAGTTAAAGGAGTTGAAGGAGCAGCTTCAAGGTTTCCTTGATAAGGGGTTCGTTGGCAAGACAATGTGGATGTATGTTCTAACTTGAGTCGGCCTGGTTGGCTCCGAGTTGTATTGTTGAGGGATGTGTTGATTCGATTATTATTGAGCTTATTAGTAATCTGGGGAGATCTATGAGTTACCTTTTTTGTGTTGCGAGGCGTTATGATTTGTTGGTTATAGGCACTCATGGTGCGGTTCCATTGGGGTTTTATAGTGGAAGTTGAATGGTAAGAGCATTGGATATTGCTCGGCGGATAGCGCATCGGTTGTGTCCTTTCAGGTTTGTGTATGTTATGTCAATTGCTTCGCGGTGGTTATGATGATTGCTTTGGTTTTAGACATCATACTGCGCATGGTTGTCGATTTTGAGCATAGTGACTTGAGGTGTTTCATGTGGACCAGTGTTTGGATGAGGTCACGCATTGGAGCGAAGCTATGTGGAGGTATGATCCTGTGGGTCAGATTCGTGTGTTCTGTTTCTATGATGTGTGATAGGTTCTCAGCATTGTGTGTGTTGGTACTGGTGAGCTTGCGGCACAGCTCTTTCATTTGAGTCATTTTCATGATTTGAGTATGTTCGGATTATTGCTTATTGGTGCGCGGATTGCGCAAATTGTGGCTTTAGTTTGTATTGAGGTGTCATGTCACCAGAGTAGTTGTGTGGGATTCGATGAGATCGTTGGGATCTTTAATAAATACAAACGGATTCCACTTCAGCATGTTGGAAGGATAATATTGAGGTTCAGCTCAGAAATTTGCTATGGTCTCTGCTAAAGGAGAAGTGGCTTCATGAATAGTTGATCTGAGTAAAGGTTATGGTTTACTGCGTGTTGCATTTATCAGTGGCAGTATATGAACGTGTTGGAATGAAACTTTAGTTGATAAGAGGTTTTCTATCGGTATTTGGTGGTTGTGTGCAGCTGCTGTGATTAGAAGTTATCGCTACAAGTGTTTGAGTTATGTAGTATGTCATGTAATTGCACCTGCGGTTGCAGGTAGGGGTTATTACAGCTGGTTCGAGCTTATTCAGATGTATAGAGGTAAGATTCTGATCTTGTGGATGATTCCAGAAGTGGAAATATGGTTCTAAGATTTATGGGCTAGGTTGGATTGTGAAATTTCAGTTACATTGTGTTATCGGACCTATATGAGATAGGGTGACGTGGGATCACCCCCGGGTATATGCATGGTAAGGTTATTCAGCGATTGGTTGGCTTTTGGAGCAACTATGGGCACGTTCGAGAACGAACGTATGTTTACGTGGGGGAAGATTTAACGACCTGATCGATTATTTTGAGCTTTTGCACTTCGCTCGCCAGTTCTCGGGCATGACTTGCCCCGTGTGATGTATTATAACTTATGTAAATCATTGATTTTGGTTTTCACGGTAATCAGAATAAATTTGGAAGAACAGTTCTCAGTTTGAAGCTTGAAATTTGAAAGGTTTGACCAAAATTTGACTTGTTGGTATATGATCTCGGATCGGAATTTTTATGATTTGGTTAGCTCCATTAGGTGATTTGGGACTTAGGAGCGTGATCGGAGTGCATTTTGGAGATCCGTGGAAGGTTTAGGCTTGAATTGGCGAAATTGAGTGTCACGACCCGGATTTTCTACCCTCGGGAGTCGTGATGGTGCCTACTAATGTGAGCTAGGCAAGCCAATTATTGAACAGATTACCTTTATCCATTTTTATACCCTTTTAGCATTTATAAAGCAATAATGTGAAAAACAGCGGAAATTTCATTAAGCAGAAGAAATGTAGTAAAATATCTGAAATATGAATATCATACAACAGTTTAAGCCTTAATCACGCAGAACTGGTGCCACAGTACCATAGACGATCTAAGAGTACTAAATACAAAGTCTGAAAATAAAGATACATTATTTCCGAATCAAAGAAATGAAACAGAAAATAAAGGATAGAGGAGACGCCAGGGCCTGCGGACGCCTGCAGGTCTACCTTGGATCTTCGCGCGGACTGAAGGTAGCCACCCAAATGCTATGGTCTAAGAGCTGCTCCAAGATCTGCACATAGTGCAGAGTGTAGTATCAGCACAACCGACCACATGTGCTGGCAAGTTCCTAGCATAACCTCGGCGAAGTAGTGACGAGGCTAGGACCAGACTACCAAATGAACCTGTACAGTTATATAATATACAGCGGAAAATAAAATAGGAATAAACAAGTAAAGATGGGAGGGGGTACATGTTGCGGGAGGTATATCAATATCAAGAGTAAATCAAGAGTAACGGCATAAGGACAACTTAGAATTCACAGCAAAACAATAAGAAACTTGTATCCAATCTATAAACACTTTGTATCAACAATTGTTGCGGCGTGCAACCCGATCCCAATATATAACAACACTGTTGCGGCGTGCAACCCGATCCATATGATCTATCACTGTTGCGGAGTGTAACCTGATTCGCATATATCATTGTTGCGGTGTGCAACCCGATCCACATATATCATTATTTCGGCATGCAACCCGATCCATATATAATATTGTTGCGGCGTGCAACCCGATCCACATATAATATTGTTGCGGCGTGCAACCTGATCCACATATATCATTGTTATGGTGTGCAACCCGATCCACATATACAATCAACAACAATCATAACAAGAGTCCCGACAAGGGATCAATAAAGAACTACACTATCCCGGCAAGGGAATCGACAGTATAAGTAACTACGTCCTGGCAAGGGAGAAACAGCTATAACCAAACTTGTTCCAATACCTAACTACCTCAGCTAACACCAATACTCAGTCATAAGTAATTTCCACGAGAATAGCCATAATCCTTGCTCAATACAGAGAATCATCAACTTAAGCATCCGTAGTATAATCTAAGAACACAATAAATTTCAATTCAAGACTCATGGTCATGCTCAACACCAACGTATAGATACACATCACCATGCCTATACGTCGTACTCAACAAGAAACAAGTAGAAAATAGGACACAACTCCTAATCCCTCAAGCTAAGGTTAGACCAAACACTTACTTCGATTCCATGAACACAATTCACGTCTCAACTATCGCTTTACCCCTTGATTCCACTACCAATTCGCTCGAATCTAGCCATAAGTTACTTAATTACATCAATAAACGCTAAATGAATCAGTCCTAATGCATGAAAATGAGTTTTTCTCAAGTTTTACCCAAAAGGTCAAAAATCGCCCCCGGGCCCACATGGTCAAAACCCGAGGTTCGAACCAAAACCCGATTACCCATTCCCCCACGAACCAAAATATATATATTTTTTTAAATCGGACCTCAAATCGAGGTCCAAATCCCCAATTTTTGAAAAACCTAGGTTCTACCCAAAACACACAATTTCCCCCATGAAAATCATTATTTTTGAGTTGAAATCATGTTAAAAGATGCTAATGATTGAAGGAAACGAGTTAAAATTGACTTACAATCGATTTGGAAAAAGAGTTGTTCTTGAAAAATCGCCCTAGGGAGTTTGTGTTTTGAAAAGATGTGAAAAATGGTTGATTTTTTTCGGCTAAGTATAAAAATTGCAGGTTGCTGGTATGGGAATTGCGAACCCCGACCTCTGCTATGTTCGCATTTGCAAAAGCAGTTTCGCATTTGCGAAGTCGCATTTGCGACTAAGGTCTCACATTTGTGACTAAGAGGGATTCCAGGCAGATGTCGCATTTGCGACAGACACTTCGCATTTGCGAAGAATGCAACCCAGGCCACCTCTCGCATTTGCGATACATTTCTCGCATTTGCGAGACAAGCTTCGCAAATGCGAAGCCTGCAGGCCTGAAGCATACCAACAATTCCCTAAGTTAAAATTTCACTCTGTGGCCTATCCAAAACTCACCCGAGCCCTTGGCGCTCCCAACCAAACATGCACACCAATCTAAAAACATCATCCGGACTTGATCGTGCATTCAAATCACTAAGATAACATCAACAACTTGGAATTTAGCATCAAAATCATGAAATTTTCTTAAGAACTTCAAATTTCCAATTTTCTAAAAAATGATCTGATTCACATCGTTTCAAGTCCGTTTCTTACCAAATTTTCACAGACTTATCTTAAATCACATATAAGACCTGTATCAGGCGTCAGAACCAAAATATGGGCCCGATACCATCGAGTTCTAATCACAATTCATTTCCAAATCTCATAAATAATTTCAGTAAATAATTTTCTTTAGAAATTCATTTCTCAGGCTTGGGACCTTGGAATTCGATTCCGGGCATACGCCCAAGTCCCATATTTTCTTACGGACCCTCCGGGACCGTCAAATCATGAGTCTAGGTCCGTTTACCCAAGATGTTGACCGAAGTCAACTTAATTCATTTTATAATCAAAATTTACCATTTTTCACAGATTTTCACATATTAGCTTTCTAGCTACGCGCCTGGACTGCGCACGCAAATTGAGGTAAGACAAAAAGAGTTTTTAAGGCCTCGAAACGCAAAATTTATTTTAAAAATAGGTGATGACCTTTTGGGTCATCATATTCTCCACCTCTAAAACAACCATTCGTCCTCGAACGGACATAAGAAGGAAGTACCTGAGTCGGGAAAAAGATGGGGATAACGGCTCCGCATATCAAACTCGGACTCCTAGGTCGATGCCTCAACAGGATGACCTCTCCACTGAACACGAACAGAAGGAAAACTCTTCGATCTCAACTAACAAACTTGCCGGTCTAGAATAGCTACCGGCTCCTCCTAATAAGACAAGTCCTTGTCCAACTGGACAATGCTGAAATCTAACACGTGGGATGGATCGCTGTGATATTTTCGAAGCATGGACACATGAAATACTGGATGCACGGCTGACAAACTCGATGGCAACGTAAGTCTTTAAGCCACCTCTCCCACTCGATCAAGAATCTCAAACGGGCTAATGAACCTAGGGCTAAGCTTGCCCTTCTTCCCAAATCTTATCACTCCCTTCATAGGCGACACTCGAAGCAATACTCGCTCACCGACCATGTATGCCAAATCATGAACCTTGTGGTCAGCATAACTCTTTTGCCTGGACTGAGTTGTACGAAGCCTATCCTGAATAATCCTGACCTTGTCCAAGGCATCCTAAACCAGATCCGTACCTAACAACCGAGCCTCTCTCGGCTCAAACCATCCAACCGGAGACCGACACCGCCTACCATATAAAGCCTCATAAGGAGCCATCTGAATACTCGACTGGTAGTTGTTGTTGTTGTAGGCAAACTTCGCTAAAGGCAAAAATCAATCCCATGAGCCTCCAAAGTCAATGACACAAGCTCAGAGCATATCCTCCAAATCTGAATAGTCCGCTCGGACTGCCTGTCTGTCTGAGAATAAAACGTTATGCTCAACTCAACCCATGTGCCTAACTCTCGCTGAACCGCTCTCTAGAAATGCGAGGTAAACTACGTATCTTGGTCCGAAATGATAGACACGGGCACACCATGAAGACGAACAATCTCCCAGATATAGATCTCAACTAACCTCTCAGAAGAATAGAGACCGCCACAGGAATGAAATGCACTGACTTGGTCAGCCTATCAACAATAACCCATACTGTATCGAACTTCCTCTGAGTCCGTGGGAGTCCAACAACGAAGTCCATAGTGATCCGCTCCTACTTCCACTCAGGAATCTCAATCTTCTGGAACAAACCATCAGGCCTCTGATGCATACTTAACCTACTGATAATTCAAATACCGAGCCACATATGCAATGATATCCTTCTTCATTCTCATCCACCAATAGTGCTTCCGCAAATTCTGATACATCTTTGCGGCGCCCGAATGAATAGAGTACCGGGAGTTATGGGCCTCCTCTAAAATCAACTCTCGGAGTCCATCCACATTAAGCACACAAACTCGACCCTGCAATCTCAAAACTCCATCATCACCTAAGGTAAACTGCTTGGCACCTCTATGTTGCACCGTATCTCTGAGGACACACAAATTAGGATCATCATACTGCCGATCTCGGATACGCTCCAATAATGAAGAACGAGCGACGATGTAGGCTAACACAATGCTGGGCTCAAAAACATCCAACCTCATAAACTGATTGGCCAAGGCCTGAACATCCCAAGCAAGCGGTCTCTCACCGACCGGAATATAAGCGACACTGCCCATAGTGGCTGACTTCCTACTCAAAGCATCGGCCACCACGTTGGCCTTTCCCGGATGATATAATATGGTAATATCATAGTCCTTTAATAGCTCCAACCATGTTCTCTGCCTCAAATTTAGCCCCTTTTGCTTGAACAAATACTGTAGACTCTTGTGGTCCGTGAACACCTCACATGCCACGCCATACAGATAATGCCTCCAAATCTTCAACGCGTGAACAATGGCTGCCTACTCCAAATCATGAATTGGATAATTCCTCTCATGAATATTCAACTACCGCGAAGCATAGGCAATGACCTTGCCATCCTGCATCAACACCGCACCAAGTCCAATACGAGATGCATCACAATAAACTATATACGGCCCTAAACCTGTGGTCAAAACCAACATCGGTGCCGTAGTCAGAGCTGTCTTGAGCTTCTGAAAGCTTGCCTCACACTCGTCCGACCATCTGAACTGGGTACCTTTTGGGTCAACCTGGTCATCGGGGCTGCGATAGATGAAAACCCCTCCACAAATAGATGATAGTAGCCTGCCAATCCCAAGAAACTTCGGATTTTTGTAGCTGATGTTGGTCTAGGCCAGTTCTTGATTGCCTAAATCTTCTTCGGATCAACCTGAATACCCTCTACTGATACAACATGACCCAAGAATGCAACTGAACTCAACTAGAACTCACACTTAGAAAACATAGCATATAACTGACTATCCCTCAAGGTCAGAAGAACCACCCTAAGATGCTGCTCGTGTTCCTCCCGGCTGCGGGAATAGATCAAAATATCATCAATGAAGACTATCATGAATGAATCCAAATAAGGCTTGAACACTCGGTTCATCAAATCCATAAAAGTTGATGTGGCATTTGTCAACCCAAATAACATCACCAAGAACTCACAATGCTCGTACCGAGTGCGGAAAGCTGTCTTAGGGACATCAGATGCCCTAATCCTCAACTGATGGTAGCCAGATCTCAAGTCAATCTTTGAAAATACCTTGGCACCCTGAAGCTGATCAAACAAATCATCAATCCTTGGCAAATAGATATTTATTCTTGATTGTAACCTTGTTCAACTGTCGGCAATCAATACACATTCTCATCGATCCATCCTTCTTCTTAACAAACAACACCGGCGCACCCCAAGGCGAAACACTAGGTCTAATAAAACCCTTCTCAGGCAAGTCTTGCAGCTGCTCCTTCAACTCTTTCAACTCAGCCGAGGCCATACGATACGACGAAATAGAAATGGGCTGAGTGCCCGGAGCCAAATCAATGCAAAAGTCAATATCCCTGTCAGGTGGCATACCCGGCAGGTCTGAAGGAAATACCTCAGGGAACTCACGAACCATAGGCATAGAATCAATACAAGGAATCTCAGCACTAGAATCACAAACATAGGCCAAATAGGCCAAACGCCCCTTTTCGACTCACATATGAGATAACATTGCGGGTAGAATGACCAAGAGTCCCTCTCCACTCTAAACGAGGTAAACCTAGTAAGGCTAAGGTCACCGTCTTGGCATGACAGTCCAAGATAGCGTGGTAAGGTGATAACAAGTCCATCCTCAATATGACATCGAAATCAACCATGTCCAGAAGCAGCAAATCTATACGAGTCTCAAGACCCCCAATCACAACTATACAAGAGCGATAGACTCGACCTACCATAATAGAATCGCCTACCGGTGTAGACACATAAATAGTAGCACTCAAAGAATCACTAGGCATGACCAGATACGGTGAAAAATAAGATGACACATAGGAGTAGGTAGACCCTGGATCAAATAAAACTGAAGCATCTTTGCCACAAAGCAGAATAGTACCTATGATAACTACATTGGAAGCCTCAGCCTCAGGCCTGACTGGAAGAGCATAACATCGGGGTTGGGCCCCACCACCCTGGACTACATCTTTGGGATGGCCTGCTGCTGGCTAGCCTCTACCTCTAGCGGCCTGAGATCCACCTCTAACACCTCTACCGCTACCTCTACCAACTCTACCCCTACCCCTAGCTGGCGGGGCGGGCGGTGGAACACCTGGTGCCTGAACCATAGCACGGGAACCCTGCTGCAGCGACTGAGTACCCACCAATCTCGGACAAGCCCTCCAGATATGCCCATACTCACCGCACTCAAAACATCCACCTGAATGTTGCGGCTGAGGAAACTAAGACTGACCCTGGTGACATGAATGACCACCCCCGAAAACTCTGGAGTGACGGTGCACTGATAGGAGCTGGTGGTGCACTGTAGGGTTGCTGATCAGAATACTGCATCTGAGGACCACGACCACCTGAGGCACCATGAGAAACTTGAAGTGCTAACTGAAAAGGCCTATGAGGATGGCCCCTACCATACGAATCTCTAACTCCTGACGAGGTACCAGTGAATCTGCCTAAATGACGAGGCCTCTTGTCAGACCCATGACCACCTCCCTGCGATAGAACCATCTCAACTCTCCGGGCCACATTGGCCGCCTCCTAGAAAGATATCTCACTTCTAGTTTCCCTAGCCAACTGAAGACGAATCGGCTGAATAAGTCCATCAATGAACCTCCTCACCCTCTCTCTCTCGGTGGGAAGTATGATAAGAGCATGACGAGCCAAGTCAACGGATCTGGTCTCATACTGGGTAACAGCATAGAATCCTGCTGGAGACGCTCAAACTACCTCAGATAGGCCTTTCTCTGAGTGATGGGGAGAAACTTATCCAGAAATAGCTGAGTAAACTGCTCCCAAGTCAAGGCTGGTGATCTGGTTGGTCTAGCCAAACAATAGTCTCTCCACCAAGTCTTGGCGGATCCAGACAAGCAAAAAGTAGCAAAATCGACCCCATTGGTCTCAACTATCCAACGTTCCTGAGAACCTCATGGCAGCTGTCTATATAATCCTGGGGATCCTCAGAAGATGCGCTGCTGAGAGTAGTAGTGAAGAGCTTCTTGAACCTGTATAATCTCCACAAAGCATCGGCAGACATAGCTGCTCCATCACCGGTCTGAGCCACTACACCCGTCTGAACTACTCCAACTGGCTGAACTGCTAGAGTCTGAAACTGGGGAGCTACCTGCTCCAGAGTGCGAGTAGTAGGAATTTGGGCTCCTTCTCAAGCCTGAGAGATGGCTGGTGCTACAGGAAGCAAGCCTACCCGGGTGACACTCTCTATGAGGCCTACCAGATGGACCAGAGCATCCTGGAGTATCGGGGTAGCAATTAACCCCTCTAGGACTTGAGTTGGGCCCACCGGAACTGCTGGGGCCAGAACCTCATCATCAAAATCAACCTGAGGCTCCACTGCTGGTGTTGCTGCTCTAAGCTGAGCTAAGCCCCTACCTCGGCCTCGCCCTGTGCCCCTCGTGGGAGCTTCTACTGGGGGCTCGGGCTGCTAGTCAGTGGATGAGGAAGCACGTGTTCTCGCCATCTGCGAAAGAATTGAGTAGAAATTCAATTAGCATTGAGAAACCAAACCACACGACAGGAAGGAATAAATGTGAAGTTTTTCCTAACTCTGTAGCCTTTGAGGGATAAATTCAAACGTCTCCATACCGATCCCTCAAACTCTACTAAGCTTGTCTGTGAACTGTGAGACCCATGTAACCTAGAGATCTGATACCAACTTGTCACAACCTGGATTTCCCACCCTCGAGAGTCGTGATGGCGCCTACTAATGTGATCTAGGCAAGCCAATTATTGAACAGATTACCTTTATCCAATTTTATACCCTTTTAGCATTTATAAAGTAATAATGTGAAAAACAGCGAAAATTTCATTAAGCGAAAGAAATGTAGCAAAATATCTGAAATATGAACCTAATACAACTGTTTAAGCCTTAATCACCCAAAACTAGTGTCACAGTACCACAAATGATCTAAGAGTGCTAAATACAAAGTCTGAAAATAAAGATACACTATTTTCGAATCAAAGAAATGAAATAGAAAATAAAGGATAGAGGAGACACTAGGGCCTGCGGACGCCTGCAGGTCTACCTTGGATCTCCGCGTGGACTAAAGGTAGCCACCCAAATGCTATAGTCAAAGAGCTGCTCTGGGATCTGTACATAGTGCAGAGTGTAGTATCAACACAACCGACCCTATGTGCTGGTAAGTGCCTAGCCTAACCTCGGCGAAGTAGTGACGAGGCTAGGACTAGAATACTAAATGAACCTGTGTAGGTATATAATATACAACGGAAAATAAAATAGGAATAAACAAATAAAGATGGGAGGGGGGTACATGTTGCGGGGTTGTATCAATATCAAGAGTAACGGCATAAGGACAACTTAGAATTCACGGCAAAACAATAAGAAACTTGTATCCAATCTATAAATACTTTGTATCAACAATTGTTGTGACACACAACCCGATCCTAATATATAATAACACTATTGCGACGTGCAACCCGATCCATATCATTTATCACTATTGCGGCATGCAACCCAATCCACATATATCATTGTTGCGGTATGCAACCCGATCCACATATATTATTGTTGCGACGTGCAACCCGATCCACTTATAATATTGTTGCGGGGTGCAACCCGATCCACATATTATATTGTTGCGGCATGCAACCCGATCCACATATATCATTGTTGTGATGCGCAACCCGATCCACATATACAATCAACAACAATCATAACAAGAGTCCCGACAAGGGATCAATAAAGAACTACACTATCCCGGCAAGGGAATCGACAGTATAAGTAACTACGTCCTGGCAAGGGAGAAACAGCTATAACCAAACTTGTTCCAATACCTAACTACCTCAGCTAACACCAATACTCAGTCATAAGTAATTTCCACGAGAATAACCATAATCCTTGCTCAATACAGAGAATCATCAACTTAAGCATCCGTAGTATAATCTGAGAACACAATAAATTTCAATTCAAGACTCATGGTCATGCTCAACACCAACGTATAGATACACATCACCATGCCTATACGTCGTACTCAACAAGAAACAAGTAGAAAATAGGACACAACTCCTAATCCCTCAAGCTAAGGTTAGACCAAACACTTACTTCGATTCCATGAACACAATTCACGTCTCAACTATCATTTTATCCCTTGATTCTACCACCAATTCACTCGAATCTAGCCACAAGTTACTTAATTACATCAATAAACGCTAAATGAATCAATTCTAATGCATGAAAATGAGTTTTTCACAAGTTTTACCTAAAAAGTCAAAAATTGCCCCCGGGACCACATGGTCAAAACCCGAGGTTCGAACCAAAACCCGATTACCCATTCCCCCACTAACCCAAATATATAATTTGTTTTGAAATCGGACCTCAAATCGAGGTCCAAATCCCCAATTTTTGAAAAAACCTAGGTTCTACCCAAAACACCCAATCTCCCCCATGAAAATCATTGGTTTTGAGTTGAAGTCATGTTAAAAGATGTTAATGATTGAAGGAAACAAGTTAAAATTGACTTACAATATATTTGGAAGAAGAATTGTTCTTGAAAAATCGCCCTAGGGAGTTTGTGTTTTGAAAAGATGTGAAAAATGGTTGATTTTCGGCTAAGTATAAAAATTGCAGGTTGCAGGTATGGGAATTACGAACAGGGTTCGCAGTTCTGCTATGTTCGCATTTGCAAAAGCAGTGTTGCATTTGCGAAGTCGCATTTGCGACTGAGGTCTCGCATTTGCGACTAATGGGGATTCCAGGCAGATGTCGCATTTGCGAAAAAGGTAGCCCAGGCCACCTCTCATATTTGTGATACATTGCTTGCATTTGCGAGCTCGCATTTACAAGACAGGCTTCACAAATGCAAAGCCTACAGGCCTGAAGCATACCAGCAATTCCCTAAGATAAAATTTCACTCAGTGGCCTATCTAAAACTCACCCGAGCCCTCGGGGCTCCCAACCAAACATGCACACCAATCTAAAAATATTATACGGACTTGCTCGTACATTAAAATCACTAAGATAACATCAACAACTAGAAATTTAGCATCAAAATCATGAAATTTTCTTAAGAACTTCAAATTTCTAATTTTCTCAAAAATGATCCGATTCATGTCGTTTCAAGTTCGTTTCTTACCAAATTTCACACACTTATATTAAATCACATATAAGACCTGTACCGGACATCGGAACCAAAATATGGGCTCGATACCATCGAGTTCTAAGCACAATTCATTTCCAAATCTCATAAATAATTTCAAAAAATAATTTTTTTAAAAATTCATTTATGGGGCTTAGGACCTCGAAATTCGATTTCGGGCATACGCCCAAGTCCCATATTTTCCTACGGACCCTCCGGGACAGTCAAATCATGGGTCCAGGTACGTTTACCCAAAATGTTGAGCGAAGTCAAATTAATTCATTTTATAATCAAAATTTACCATTTTTCACAATTTTCACATATTAGCATTCTAGCTACGCGCCCGGACTGCGCACGCAAATTGAGGTAAGACACAAAGAGGTTTTTAAGGCCTCGAAACGCTAAATTCATTTTACAAATAGGTGATGACCTTTTGGGTTATCACATTGAGATTTTGGCATTTTCCGATTGATTGGTGAGATTTTGATATAGGGGTCGGAACGGAATTCCGGAAGTTGTAGTAGTTTTGTTGTGGCATTTGGGATGTGTGCAAAATTTCAGGTCATTTGGACATGGTTTGGTATACTTTTTGATCGAAAGCGTAATTCGGAAGATTTTGGAAGCTTCGGCTTGAATTCGATGTGTTTTTGGTGATTCGATGTTGTTTGAGGTGTTTTGAAGATTGGTACAAGTTTGAATGGTGGTATGTGACTTGTTGGTGCTTTTGGTTGGGGTCCCGGAGGCCTCGGGGTGATTTCGGATGGGTGACGGAAGAATTGGAATTGAGTTTTTGCAGCTGAAGCATTTGGTTTCTGTCATAACCACACCTGCGGTTAAGAGGCCGCAAGTGCGATGATCGTAGAAGCGTAAGGCAGCTGAAGATGCGGCCAAGTTAAAGTCCTTCAAGAACCGCAGAAGCGGTATCGTGGGCGCACCTGCGGTAGTACAGGTGCGAGTTTTTAACCACAGATGCAGAAATTGGCAACTTAATGAAAACCACAGATGCGGTGGATTTGGTCGCAGAAGCGGGAAATGGACCGCAGGTGCGAAAATGCCTGGGTCAGAAAGTATATAATGTTCCTTCGGAAATTTTTGCTAAGTTCTCCATTTTTGAAGACGAGAAGCGAGCTAGGGCAGTGAGTTCAAGGGAAAATTGAAGAGAATCAATTGGGAAAGTTCCCTGAGCTTCATTACTCGTGTTTATGATAATTTTTCCATTGTTTAATCATGGTATTAGTGGAAATTAAGGAAGAAAATTGAGGAATTAGGGCTTGAGATTAAAAGACCTTTGAGTGGGGATTTAAGGTCCGATTTTGATGTTCTTGATATGTATAGACTCGTGGGAGGATGAGGATTATATTGATGTGATTTTTGTCGGATTCCGAGACGTGGGCCTGGGGGCCCGGTTTGAGTAATTTCGGAATTTTTTATGTAAATGGGATATTTTCGAGTGAGCTTTGTTCCCTTAGCATATTTTAATAGTTATGTTCTAATTGTGGTTAGATTTGGAGCATTCAGAGGTTGATTCATGAGGGAAAAGGCATCACGGACTAGAGTTTAGACTGGATCGAGGTGAGTAATGATTATAAATGATGTTCCGAGGGTATGAAACCCCGGATTGCACATCGTAGTGCCATATTGAGGTGAAGCACACGCTAGATGACGAGCGTGGGGTCGTGCACTATTGGGGATTATGACTTAATCCATCCCGAATGACTGTTTTACCACGTATGTGACTGAAAACTATTTGTTATCGTCATGTTTTGGGTTGAATGCCATATTTGGGCTTTGTGCCAACTATTTGAACCTTTAGGGGATTTTTATTGATATTTCCTCACTGTTTTGACTTTATACTTAAACTCAGTCATGTTATATTCTACTGTTTTCATAACTCAGCCATGTTTACTCTGTTTTAACACTTAAATGATATTTTGGGCTGAGCACTATGTTTTACTATTGCCCGAGTGGCTGTGATATTCTGACTGAGTAAGGCCGAGGGCCTATGTTGTGAGGAAACACTAATTATGATTATGAGGCCGAGGGCCTGAGATATGTACGCCACGAGGTGGCTTGTTGATATGAGGACGAGAGCCTAGTGATGATGCCACGAGATGGCTTGATATTGCGCTTGGGCCATAATGGGCCCCTCCAGGAGTCTGCACAACCCCAGTGACCGTGGGTATCTATTGTGATGTGAGAGATAACTCGAGGGACTGGTATTGTTGACATTGTAGCCCGAGGGGCAATCCTTTATGTGTTTATCTGTCTTATTTGTCTGTCATTTACCTGTTTAATTATTGAATTGGCATTTCTTGAAGTTTAAACTGAACTTATATGATTTTACATATCTTTACTGAATCACTGTTCTTACCTGTTTCACCACTTCATTATAGCCTATAATGCGCCTTACGTGATTTTATGCTTTCAGTTTTTATTTATGATTATTACTCACTGAGTTGGTGTACTCACTTTACTCCCTGCACCCTGTATGCAGGTTCAGACGCATCTGGTCCCGCTACCGAGTGTTGATCTTTCTAGCTCCGATGGATCCAAAGATTCTCTAGGTAGTTGCCGACATTCGCAGCCCAGAGCTTCTTCCCTTATCTCACTTTTCTTTGTTTTGGATTTGTATTGAACTCTGTGGACTTTCTTGTCTCATTCTGGATTTTTAGATGCTCATGACTAGTAACACCCTAGTATCGGGCTGTGTTGGGTTTATCTTCTGCAATTGTACTGTTAACTGCTTACTTTGGATTATTTATCGTGTTTTAGACATAAATTCTTATGGTTTGATTGCTTAAAACTGAAATGGAAAGTGTCGGTTGGCCTTGTCTTCACGAGAGGCGTCGTCACGACTGGGTTCGGGTTTAGGGTTGTGACACTTCTACTTGTCTCTTACATCTCCTAGTTTCTTGTTTTTTGTGATTTCATGGAAAGATCTCGAAGAGATCTAGTCCAGATCTTGTTCAAGACCCTCTGAGAGTTCGTCGATGGTCTGTGAGTGCTTCTTTTATTGATGTTTACGGTTCAAATCTCTGGTTCAAGACCATATTTCCCTTTACCCTTTCCTTTTTCCTTCAAAAAACCTAATGTTTGGACTTGAATCGGTTAAGATCTTTATAGTTCCGGAGCAATTCTGAGTTCATCACTGATTTTCTTTAAGGTTCTCTTACTTCCTGACTAGTAATCGATTTTCGGCACTATGTTATTCTAGAGTTTTTGGTTCCTTTATTTTTTGTTGTCCGAATCCCTACCTATTTGAAATGTTTCAAGTTTCCATGGCTGTTTTCTTTAAGGGTCCTTTGAGTTCTATATTGTCAATCAACCTTAAGTGTTTTCAAATTAGGGGTTTTCTACTTCTTCTGTTTTTGCAAAAGGTTTATCGAGATCCTCATATTTTGTTTAATCTTTCTCGCATGATTATGTTTTTGGTTCAATTGACTGACTATTCATTGTTTGATTTCAACCTCTTTTCCATTATTATTGGAATAATTAAACTGATTAGCCTAATTATCTAGGGTTTCATTTTTCTACTGAAGTAATGTACTGATTTCTGTTTGTTTCCCTTAATCCTGAGGCTCTTAATTTACATCTCTTGTCTGTTTATGGGTTAACTGGCCTATGATTGGTCTTTAATTACCTATGATTGCCTTATTCGTGTGATTGATTGCTTGATTTGAGGGTTCTAACCCCAACTAACTATTAAACTCACTCCTTGCCTTATTTAAAACTCAATCCGAGTCATTTATGGGAATAATTCCTTGATTTTCTGTCCTTTTGTAAAGATTCACTGATTATTTGATTACTTCATTTACCTTATTTGCAATATTTACCTGTCTTGCCTTAATAAGCTATCCGCAGGGTTTTGTGGATTCTTACTAATTCCTTTCCTTAATTAGGCCCCTTTCCTTAATTAGGCCTATGTTATTACCATTTGATCAATTACCCCTAATTAAGGGGTCTATTTTGAACTCCTTTATGTGATCGGATTCTGTGATCCCATGATTTCCTTAATTGACTGAATGTTGATTTCTTTACCTTATTTTGGCTCTACTCTTGAACTGCTATATAAGCACTCTCATTATGCTCCATTCAACACATGACAGACTGTTCAGAATACACACATATACATTTAAAACTCTCCCTTCTTTCTTTGCTACTTGTGCTAACTGTTGATCTAGCCGTTTGAAAACCAAGGCTATATAGTGGAATTGCACATGTTTTTCACATTCTGCATTTTTTCTTTAATTGGTATGTCTCTAGTTAAATTCTAAAATTCAACTTTATGTGTTCCATGTCTATACATCCATGCTTATTCTTGTACTAGTTACTCAATTGTTATCATGTTTACTGCTTTAGTCAGCATGCTTAAATTCTTTATTCTCTTGTTAAATGTGCAGTCAACATGCCTAAGTCTCACTTGATTGTTTGATATTTTACCAGCATATTTATTCAGCCCCTGTTTACTCTCTTTAATTGGTGTAATCATGTTGATAATTTAGTTGTCTAGTGTACTTGGTTGATCCTAATGAACATACACTTTGTCTTCAACATGACTATGTGCTTCTTATCATGACTAGTTTGTCAAGTCTCTGAACTATTAAACTCATGTTTGTTATGTGTAGTTGTTGCTCCCTATGCTCCCCTAGACCCTGTTATATGTTTTGAACTCTCTATGTCCCAACCCCCCCTTGACCCCTATTTGTAAAGTTGATTGCTGAATGATTGTGATTGCTCTTCTCAGAATTGATCTCTAAAACTATTTTCACTCTTAGTATTTTCTCTAAGCTGTGTCTATTCCTGAAAACCTGTTTCACTCCTGAAAATTTATTTCAACACTGTTTTATGTCAAGTACTCTCACCCTACTCCTAGACTATTAAGTTCACCCCCTCTGATATATGTACTGCTTAGGGATCCTTGAGATCTCTCTAAACTCTGGCATACCAGGGCTGGCCCTTCCATACTGCACATAACCAATCCCTATTTTATGAAAGGTCTTGATGTGAGCACTGCCCGGGATCCTTAAGGTCCTTAGGGAACTCTGACACACCAAGACATACACTATTGGATGAAAGATATTTGGCTTCTGAGACTCTATGGAAGGCTGACATTCCCAAGTTTACTTTGGGCCTGATTTAGGCTCCCTATAGTATAGTTCCATTTACTTATGTAATTCATTTGATCCTAGTTTGTAATAATATTATTTGTAAATAGATGTTGGGGTGATTAGTAAAAAAGAGAGGGTCCTTATATGATGTTTGTGGGAAATTAGGTAGATATCATGTTTTAGGTTGATACATAGTAGAAATCATGCTCTTAGTTTATATATATTTGCAACAGAAATCCTTCTTTGAGTTTATGTTATGATAAAAATCATGCTTTAGGCCCATATGCTATGTTACTTGCATAAAAACATGTCATAAGTCTATAATATTTGCATTAGAAAACCTGCCTTAGGACACTTACATTTATATTTTGCATATTAGAAATATGTTATAAATTCATCACTTCTTTGTTTGACTCTGCATAAGTTATTATCACATGGAAATCATGTCATTAAATTGTTGCTTAATAATAATCTCTCTCTGCATTAGAAATCCTGATTTAGGACTTTGTTTGCATTGGCTCTAAACCATGTCTATGTCTTTTTGAATAAATAACTGTCTATAAAAAGGTTTAAGAATAGTCCAACACATAGATATCATGTTCTAGTGTAGATATGCATGAAATCAGTTCTGTAACATTAATCACCTAATTTAGTATGTCTATAGGATTGAATGATCTCAAGCTATCTTAACCAATTCCCAAAATTATGATTGCATACAGACCCATGCCTAGGCAAGCCTTAGGTAATTAAATAACTGTGAAATCAGGTTCTGTTTATGTGTGAAATTGTCCAGGTTTAACAGACAATAAAATCAATAGGCAAACTAATTAGAGTTCTGCCACTTCACTCTTAAACAAATACTGCATATTCTGTGTTTGTGATGTTCATCTAGATATCATGTTTTAAGGCCTTCTGAATTTCTTTATAATCAGTTGTTTGAGACGTGCTATGTATCTGTTTATGTGTGGAGGCAAACTGTCACGATCCGGATTTCCCACCCTCGGGAGTCATGATGGCGCCTACTAGTGGAAGCTAGGCAAGCCGACCATTTGCACAAATTACATATTTCCCATTTTAATTCCTTAACAAGTGTGAATCAACAGTTATAAATAGCGAAAATTTAAAACAAGCGGAAGAAACGGTAAAACATTTGAACAAATATCCAATACAATATCTTAAGCAAACATCTACCCAGAACTGGTGTCACGCTTCACAGACAGTCTAGAATTACTACAAACAAGGTCTGAAAGATAACTAATACACCGTTTCTGAAATAAGTAAATGAAACAAGATGAAGGGATAGAGGGAGATGCCAGGGCCTGCAGGACTACCTCGGAATCTACAACTAGACTGAAGGCAGCCACCCAAGCTAACGTTTGAATGTTGTTGCTCTGGGATTTGCACATAGTGCAGAGTATAGTATCAGCACAACCGACCCCATGTGCTGGTAAGTGTCTAGCCTAACCTCGGCGAAGTAGTGACGAGGCTAGGATCAGACTACCAAATAAACCTGTGAAGTTATATCACATACAACGGAAATAAAACAGAAATATACAATTAAGGATGGGAGGGGGACATGTTGCGGGGGAATATCATTTACCAACAGTAACTCAGAAGAAAATCATAAATAACAATCTAAAATTTGCGGCAAAATGAATAAGGAAACTGTAACCAATCAATAACCACTTTTATCATTTATTGTTGCGGTGCGCAACCCGATCCAAATCATAAAAATATTGTTGTGGTACGCAACCTGATCCATATCATTTGTCACTGTTGTGGCGTGCAACCCGATCCAATTATAATTATTGTTGCGGCGTGCAACCCGATCCAAATATAATATTATTGTCGCGTGCAACCCGATCCACATATAATATTATTGCAGCGTGCAACCCGATCCATATATAATATTGTTGCGGAGTGCAACCCAATCCACATATAATATTATTGTGGCATGCAACTCGATCCCAATATATAATTCAACACCAATCACAGGAAAAGAGTCCCGACAAGGAAACAATAAGGAAACAACACTATCCCGTCAAGGGAATCGACAATATAAGTAAATACGTCTCGGCAAGGGAGTCAGCTATAACCAAACTTGTTCCAATATTTTACTTCATAAGAGAAACCTCATCTAGCACCAATACTCAACCATAAGCACTTCCACGAGAATAATCATAATTCTTTCCCAACACAGAAAATCAACAACTTAGGCATTCGTAGTACTTATTAAGAATACAACGATTTCAATTTAAGACTCACGGGCATGCTTGACACCAACGTATAGATACTCGTCGCCATGCCTATACGTCGTACTCTACAAATAACACATAGCAAATAGTACACAACTCCTAATCCCTCAAGCTAAAGTTAGACCAAACACTTACCTCGATGCCACGAATACAATTCAAGTCTTAACTATCGCTTTACCTCTTGATTCTACCACCAATTCGCTCGTATCTAGCCACAAGTTACTTAACTATATCAATCAATGCTAAATGAATCAATTCCAATGCATGAAAATATGTTTTCTAAATTTTTTCCCAAAAAATCAAAAATCGCCACCCAGGCCCATACGGTCAAAACCCAAGGTTCGAACCAAAACCCGATTACCCATTCCCCCAAGAACCCAAATATATAATTTGTTTTGAAATCGAACTTCAAATCGAGGTCCAAATCTCCAAAATTTGAAAAACCTAGGTTTTACCCAAAACACACAATTTCCCCTATGAAAATCATTGATTTTGAGTTGAAATCATGTGAAAAGATGTTAAAGATTGAAGAAAACTAGTTAGAAATAACTCACAATCGATTTGGAAAAGAAGTTGTCTTTGAAAAATCGTCCAAAAGTGTTTTGGTTTTGAAAGAATGTGAAAAATGGTAGATTTTCGGCTAAGTTATAAAATTGCAGGTTGTAGGTGTCGCAATTACGACCAGGGTTCGCAATCAGAAAACTGAACCTTTCGCATTTGCGAATAAAATGTCACATTTGTGACCAAGTCAATTTTCGGTCACCTTCGCATTTGCGAGGGACCTTTCGCAAATGCGATATCGCATTTGCGATAGAACAATCGCATTTGCGATAGAACAGTCGCAGTTGCAACTAAGGCGGCCCAGGTCCATTATCGCATTTACGATGTTTTGTCGCAATTGCGAGCCAGGCTTCGCAATTGCGAAGCCTGCAGACCTGAACACACCAGCTGAAAAACCTGCAACTTCCTAAGTCCAAATTCCACTCCATGGCCTATCCAAAACTCACCCGAGCCCTCGGGGCTCCAAACCAAACATGTGCACTAACCTATAAACATCATACGGATTTGCTAGTGCATTAAAATCACCAAAATAACATCAACAACTATGAATTTAGCATCAAAATCATGAAATCACTTAAGAACATCAAATGTTTTCTAATTTTCTCAAATAAGGTATGACTCACGTCATTTCAAGTCCGTTTCTTACCAAACTTCACAAACTCAACTTAAATCACATATAAGACCTGTACGGGGCTTCGGAACTAGAATACGGGCCCGATACCATCAAATTTCAAATACATTTCATTTCCAAAAACTCATAAATATTCTAGAAAATAATTTTCTTCAAAATCTATTTCTCGGGCTTGGGACCTCGGAATTCGATTCCGAGCATACGCCCAAGTCCCATATTTTCCTACGAACCCTCTGGGACTGTCAAATCACGGGTCCGGGTCCGTTTAACCAAAATATTGACCGAAGTCAACTTAAATTCATTTTAAAGTCAAAATTCATCATTTTTCACAAATTTTTAAATAATGGCTTTCAGGCTACGTGCCCGAACTGCGTACGCAAATCGAGATGATACTGAAAGAGGTTTTTAAAGCCTCAAAATACAAAATTTATTTCTAAAACAAGTGATGACCTTTTGGGTCATCACATTCTCCACCTCTAAAACAATCGTTCGTCCTCAAACGGAAATAAGAAGGAAGTACCTGAGTCAGAGAAAAGATGGGGCTAATGACTCTGCATATCAGACTCTGACTCCCAGGTCGATGCCTCAGCAGGCTAACCTCTCCATTAAACACGAACAGAAGGAAAACTCTTCGACCTCAACTGACGAACCTGCCGGTCTAGAATAGCTATCGACTCCTCCTCATAGGACAAGTCCTTGTCCAACTAGACAGTGCTGAAATATAACACATGGGATGCATCACCGTGATACTTCCAAAGTAGGGACACATGAAACACTGGATGCACGACTGATAAGCTCGGTGGCAATGCAAGTCTGTAAGCCACCTCTCCCACTCAATCAAGAATCTCAAAAGGGCCAATGAACCTAGGGTTAAGCTTGCCCTTCTTTCCAAATCTCATCTCGCCCTTTATGGGCGATACCCGAAGCAATACCCGTTCACCGACCATGAATGCCAAATCACGAACCTTACGGTCGGCATAACTCTTTTGCCTAGATTGAGCTGTACGGAGCCTATCCTGAATAATCCTGACCTTGTCCAAGGTGTCCTGCACTAGGTCCGTACCCAACAACCGAGCCTCTCCCAGCTCAAACCATCCAAACGGCGACTAATACCGTCTACCATACAAAGCCTTATAAGGAGCCATCTGGATACTCGACTGGTAGCTGTTATTGTAGGCAAACTCTGTTAAAGGCAAAAACTGATCCCACGAGCCTCCAAAGTCAATGACACAAGCTCGGAGCATATCCTCCAAAATCTGAATAGATCGCTCGGACTGCCTGTCCGTCTGAGGATGAAACATTATGCTCAGCTTAACCCGTGTGCCCAACTCTCATTGAACTGCTCTCCAAAAATGTGAGGTAAACTATGTACCTCAGTCCGAAATGATAGACACTGGCACACCATGAAGACAAACAATCTCCTGGATATAGATCTCAGCTAACCTCTCGGAAGAATACGAGACTGCCATAGGAATGAAATATGCTGACTTGGTCAACCTATCAACAATAACCCACACTGCATTGAACTTCCTCTGAGTCCATGGGAGTCCAACAAAGTGACACGCTCCCACTTCCACTTAGGAATCTCAATCTTCTGGAACAAATCACCAGGCCTCTGATGCTTGTACTTAACCTGCTGACAATTCAAACACAGAACCACATATGCAACAATGTCTTTCTTAATTCTCTGCCACCAATAATGTTGCTGCAGATCCTGATACATCTTCGTGGTGCCCGGATGAATAGAGTACCAGGAACTATGGACCTCATCTAAAATCAACTCGCGAAGCCTATCCACATTTGGCACACAAACTCGACCCTGCAGGCTCAAAACTCCATCATCTCCTAAGGGTAACCTGCTTGGCACCTCCGTGCTATACCATGTCTCTAAGGACACACAAATAAGGATCATTATACTGCCGATCTCGGATACGCTCCAATAATGAAGAACGAGCAACTGTGCAAGCTAACACACGGCTGGGCTCAGAAACATCCAACCTCACGAACTAACTGGCCAAAGCCTGAACATCCAAAGCAAGCGGTCTCTCACCGACTGGGATATAAGCAAGACTGCCCATACTGGCTGACTTCCTACTCAAAGCATCAGCCACCACATTGGCCGTTCCTAGATAATATAAGATGGTGATATCATAGTCCTTTAATAGCTCCAACCACCTTCTCTGCCTCAAATTTAGCTCCTTTTGCTTGGACAAATACTAAAGACTCTTGTGATCCTTGAACACCTCACATGCCATGCCATACAGATAATGCCTCCAAATCTTTAACACGTGAACAATGGCTGCTAACTCCAAATCATGAACCGGATAGTTCTTCTCATGAATCTTCAACTGACACAAAGCATAGGCAATGACCTTGCCATCCAACATCAACAGCGCACCAAGTCCAATACGAGATGCATCACAATAAACCGTACAAGGCCCTGAACCTGTGGGCAAAACCAACACCGGTGTCGTAGTTAGAGCTATCTTGAGCCTCTGAAAGCTCACCTCACACTCATCCAACCACCTGAACTGTGCACCCTTCTAGGTCAACCTGGTCATCAGGGCTGCAATAGATGAAAAACCCTCCACAAACCGACGATAATAGCCTACCAAACCCAAGAAACTCCGGATTTCAGGAGCCGATGCGGGTCTAGGCCAGTTCTTGATTGCCTCTATCTTCTTCAGATCAACCTGAATACCCTCTACCGATACAACATGACCCAGGAATACAACTGAACCCAAGCAGAACTCACATTTCAAAAACTTAGCATGCAACTGACTATCTCTCAAAGTCTGAAGAACCACTCTAAAATGTTGCTCATGCTCCTACCGGTTGCGGGAATAGATCAAAATATCATCAATGAAGACTATCAAGAACGAATCCAAGTAAGGCCTAAACACTCGGTTCATCAATTCCATAAAAGTTGTTAGGGCATTTGTCAACCCGAATAACATTACCAAGAACTTATAATGCTTGTACCGAGTGCAGAAAGTTGTCTTAGGGACATCGGATGCCCTAATCCTCAACTGATGGTAGCCAGATCTCAAGTCAATCTTTGAAAATACCTTGGCACCCTGTAGCAGATCAAACAAATCATCAATCCTCGGCAATGGATACTTATTCTTGATTGTAACTTTGTTCAACTGCCGATAATCAATACATATTCTTATCGATCCGTCCTTTTTCTTAACAAACAACACCGGCGCACCCCAAGGCGAGACACTAGGTCTAATGAAGCCTTTCTAAAGCAAGTATTGCAATTGCTCCTTCAATTCTTTCAACTCAGGCGGTTCCATATGATATGACGGAATAGAAATAGGTTGAGTGTCTGGAGCCAAATCAATGTAGAAGTTAATATCCCTGTCGGGTGGCATACCCGGCAGGTCTGAAGGAAATACCTCAGGAAATTCATGAAAAACAGGCACAGAATCAATAGAAGGAACCTCAGCACTAGAATCACAAACATAGGCCAAATAGGCCAAACACCCCTTCTCGACCATACGTCGAGCCTTCATATATGAGATAACGCTACGGGTAGAATGACCAGGAGTCCCTCTCCACTCTAATCGAGGTAAACTCGGCAAGGCTAAGGTCATAATCTTGGCATAACAGTCCAAGATAGCGTGGTAAGGTGATAACCAGCCCATCCCCAATATGACGTCAAAATCAACCATGTCTAGAAGTAACAAATCTACACGAGTCTCAAGACCTCCAATCACAACTATACACAAATGATGGGCTCGATCTACCATAATAGAATTACCACCGATGTAGACACATATACAGGAGCACTCAAAGAATCACTAGGCATGACCAGATATGGTGCAAAATAAGATGTCACATAGGAGTATGTAGATCCGAGATCAAGTAAAACTGAAGCATCTCTGCTACAAACCAGAACAGTACCTGTGATAACTGCATCGGAAGCCTCAGCCTCAAGCCTGATTGGTAGAGCATAACATCGGGGCTAGCCCCTACCACCCAAAACTACATCTCTAAGACAGCCTGCTACTGGCTGGCCTCCACCTCTAGCGGCCTGACCTCCACCTCTAATACCTCTACCTCCACCTCTAGCACCTCTACCTCTACCTCTAGCTAGCTGAACGGGATGTGGAACACCTGGCGCCTGAACCATAGCACGGGAACACTGTTGTTGTGACTGAGTACCCACCAATCTCAAACAAGCCCTCCAGATATGACCATACTCACCGCACTCAAAGCATCCACCTAAGAGCTGCGGTTGAGGAAACTAAGACTGACCCTGCGACCTAAATGACCACCCCGAAAACTCTAGAGCTACGGTGCACTAATAGGAGTTGGTGGTGCACTATAGGACTACGGATCAGAATACTGCATATGAGAACCACTACCACCTGAAGCACCATGAGAAGCCTGAAGTGCTGACTGAAAAGGCCTAGAAAGATGGCCCCTACCATACGAATCCCTACCTCCAGACGAGGCACCACTGAATTTGCCTGAATGACGAGCCCTCTTGTCAGACCCTTGACCACCCCCTTGCGACAGAACCATCTCAACTCTCCTGGCCACATTGGCCATCTCCTGAAAAGAAATCTTACTCCCTGTCTCCTTAGCCATTTGAAGTCGAGTAGGCTGGACAAGTCCCTCAATAAACCTCCTCACCCTCTCTCTCTCGCTGGGGAGTATGATAAGAGCATGATGGGCCAAGTCGATGAATCTGGTCTCGTATTGAGTGACAGTCATAGAACCCTGCTAGAGACGCTCAAACTGTCTCCGATAGATCCCTCTCTGAGTGATAGGGAGAAATTTCTCCATAAATAGCTGAGTAAACTACTCCCAAGTCAAAGCTGGTGATCCGGCTGGTCTAGCCAGGCAATAATCTCTCCACCAAGTCTTGGCAGATCCAGACAAGCAGAAAGTAGCAAAGTCGACCCCATTGGCCTTCACTATCCCCATGTTCCTGAGAAACTCATGACAGTTGTCTAGATAATCCTGGGGATCATCAGAAGATGCACCCCTGAAAGTAGTAGTGAAGAGCTTGGTGAACCTGTCCAATCTCCATAAAGCATCGGTAGACATAGCTGCTCCATCACCGGTCTGAGCTACCACACCCAGCTAAATTGTTCCAACTGGCTGAGCTGCTGGAGTCTGAAACTGGGGAGCTATCTGCTCCGGAGTGTGAGTAGCAGGAGTCTGGGCTCCTCCTCCGGCCTGAGAGACGTTTGGTGCTACATGAAGCAAGCCTGCCCGGGTGACACTCTCCATAAGGCCCACTAGACAGACCAGCGCATTTTGGAGTACTAGGGTAGCAATAAACCCCTCTAGGACCTGAGCTGGGCCCACCGAAACTATCTGGGCTGGAACCTCATCATCAAAGTCAACCTGAGGCTCCGCCGCTGGTGGTGCTGCTCTGGGCTGAGCTCTGCCCCTACCTCGGCCTCTAGCATGGCCTCGGCCTCGCCCTCTACCCCTCGTAGGAGCTGCTACTGGGGGCTCGGGCTACTGATCGGTGGATGAGGAAGTGCGTGTTCTCGCTATCTGTGAAAGAACAGAGTAGAAATTCAATCAGCACTGAGAAACCAAATCGCACAACAGGAAAGAATAAATGTGAAGTTTTTTCAAACACTGTAGCCCTTGGGGGGTAAATACAGACGTCTTCGTACCGATCCCTCAGACTCTACTGAGCCTATCTGTGAATTGTGAGACCCATGTTACCTAGAGCTCTGATACCAACTTCTGACAACCCGGATTTCCCACCCTTGGGAGTCGTGATAGCGCCTACTAGTGGAAGCTTGGCAAGCCGACCATTTGCACAAATTACTTATTTCCCATTTTAATTCCTTAACAAGTGTGAATCAACAGTTATAAACAGTGAAAATTTAAAGCAAGCAGAAGAAACAGTAAAACATTTGAATAAATATCCAATACAACATCTTAAGCAAAAATCTACCCAGAACTGGTGTCACGCTTCATAGACAGTCTAGAATTACTACAAACAAGGTCTGAAAGATAACTAATACACTGTTTCTGAAATAAGTAAATGAAACAAGATGAAGGGATAGAGGGAGACGCTAGGGCCTGCGGACGCCTGCAGGACTACCTCGGAATCTACAACTGGACTGAAGGCAGCCACCCAAGCTAAGGTCCGAATGTTGCTGCTCCGGGATTTGCACACAGTGCAGAGTGTAGTATCAGCACAACCGACCCCATGTGCTGGTAAGTGCCTGACCTAACCTCCGCGAAGTGGTGACGAGACTAGGACTAGACTACCAAATAAACCTATGCAGTTATATCACATACAGCGGAAATAAAATAGAAATATACAATTAAAGATGAGAGGGAGACATGCTGCGGGGGAATATTATTTACCAACAGTAACTCAGAAGAAGAGCATAAAGAACAATCTAAAATTTGCGGTAGAAAAAATAAGGAAACTATAATCAATCAATAACCACTTTTATCATTTATTGTTGTGGCGCGCAAGCCGATCCAAATCATAAAAACATTGTTGCGGCGCGCAACCTGATCCATATCATTTATCACTATTGCGACGTGCAAACCGATCCAATTATAATTATTGTTGCGGCGTGCAACCCGATCCAAATATAATATTGTTGCGGCGTGCAACCCGATCCACATATAATATTGTTGCGGCGTACAACCCGATCCACATATAATATTGTTGCGGCATGCAACCCGATCCCAATATATAATTCAACACCAATCACTAGAAAAGAGTCCCGACAAGGGAACAATAAGGAAACAACACTATCCCGGTAAGGGAATCGACAATATAAGTAAATACGTCCCGGCAATGGAGTCAACTATAACCAAACTTGTTTCAACATTTAACTTCACAAGAGAAACCTCATCTAGCACCAATACTCAACCATAAGCACTTTCATGAGAATAATCATAATTCTTGCCAAACACAGAAAATCAACAACTTAGTCATTCGTAGTACTTATTAAGAACACAACGATTTCAATTTAAGACTCACGGTCATGCTTGACACCAACGTATAGATACTCGTCACCATGCTTATACGTCGTACTCAACAAATAACACATAGCAAATAGGACACAACTCCTAATCCCTCAAGCTAAGGTTAGACCAAACACTTACCTCGATGTCACAAACACAATTTAAGTCTCAACTATCGCTTTACCTCTTGATTCTACCACCAATTCACTCGTATCTAGCCACAAGTTAAGTAACTATATCAATAAATGCTAAATGAATCAATTACAATGCATGAAAATAGGTTTTCTAAAAAATTTCCCAAAAATCAAAAATCGCCCCCCGAGCCCACACAGTCAAAATCCGAGGTTCGAACCAAAACCCGATTATACATTCCCCCATGAACCCAAATATATAATTTATTTTGAAATCAGACTTCAAATCGAGGTCCAAGTCTCCAAAATTTAAAAAACCTAGGTTCTACCCAAAACACCCAATTTCCCCCATGAAAATCATTGATTTTGAGTTGAAATCATGTGAAAAGACGTTTAAGATTGAAGAAAACTAGTTAGAAATAACTTACAATCGATTTGGAAGAGAAGTTGTCTTTGAAAAATCGCCTAAGAGTGTTTGAGTTTTGAAAGAGTGTGAAAAATGGTAGATTTTCGGCTAAGTTATAAAATTGCATGTTGCAGGTGTCGCAATTGCGACTAGGGTTTGCGAACCCCTCGGAATACTGACCCTTTCGCATTTGCGAATAAAATGTCGCATTTGCGAATAAAATGTCGCATTTGCGACCAAGTCAATTTTCGGTCACCTTCGTATTTGCGAGGGACCTTTCACAAATGTGATATCGCATTTGCGACTAAGGCTGCCCAGGTCCATTATCGCATTTGCAATGCTTTGTTGCATTTGCGATCCTACAGACCTAAACACACCAACTGAAAAACCTGCAACTTCCTAAGTCCAAATTGCACTCCGTGGCCTATCCAAAACTCACCCGAGCCCTCGGGGCTCCAAACAAACTATGCGCACCAACCTAAAAACATCATACGGACTTGCTCGTGCATTTAAATCACCAAAATAACATCAACAACTATGAATTTAGCATTAAAATCATGAAATCACTTAAGAACATACCAATATTTTCCAATTTTCTCAAATAAGGTCCGACTCACATCATTTCAAGTCCATTTCTTACCAAACTTCCCAGACTCAACTTAAATCACATATAAGACTTGTACCGGAATCCGGAACTAGAATATGGGCCCGATACCATCAAATTTCAAACACATTTCATTTCCAAAAACTCATAAATATTCCAGAAAATAATTTTCTTCAAAAATTCATTTCTCGGGCTTGGGACCTCGGAATTCGATTCCGGGCATATGCCCAAGTCCTATATTTTCCTACAGACCCTCAGGGACCATCAAATCACGGGTACGGGTCCGTTTACTAAAAATGTTGATCGAAGTCGACTTAAATTCATTTTAAAGTCAAAATTCATCATTTTTCACAGATTTTCAAATAATGGCTTTCCGGCTATGCGCCCGGACTATGCACACAAATCGAGGTGATACTGAAAGAGGTTTTTAAAGCCTCGGAATACAAAATTTATTTCTAAAACAAGTGATGATAGGTCATCACACAAACATGAGCCCCTAATTGCTTCCCTATTTGACAATCCTACGTGTTCTTTGTTGTCGCTTAGATTTTACCTTTTAAATACCTTAGGGGTGTCTAGAAATTCCTTTGTATAAAGGTCCCAAACGCCTCTAGGATCACAAGGAAAGGATAGGTAAAGTACGCTTAGAGTTCGTTAATTAAACTCGCATATATAACCACTAAGGGAGGGTAATGGGTAGTAAAAGGATATGATGACATGTGCGCTAATGTCACGATTAGCCCCTCTAGTTGAGGAGGATTACCGAGTATTGCACAGATTGATCCTATAGGCTAACCAACTTAGGACTTCCCTTCCTTAATTTATGTACATATGCCTAAACTGTCCAAACTTCTTTAATTTAAGAATGTGTGCTTAGACTATCTAAAATATACATATGTGTGCTTGGACCATCTTAACTTCAACAACAACAACCACCCAGTATAATCCCACTAGTGGGATCTGGGGAGGATAGTGTGTACGCAAACCTTACCCCTACCATGGGGTAGAGAGGCTGTTTCCAAATAGACCCTAGGCATCCTTCCCTCCAAAATCTCCCCACCTTGCTCTTGGGGTAACTCGAACTCACAACCTCTTGGTTGGAAGTGGAGGTTGCTTATCTTAATTGTATATGTGTGCCTAGACTGTATGAACTTCCCTTATTTGCAAATGGGTACTTAGATTGTTTACCTATTAATGACTAATTCACATCAATAAATTTTGGTCGGGACCCACCGTTATGGATCGTGAGGGGTGCGTAACACCTTCCCTTCAAGGTTATTTCGAGCTCTTACCCTAATTTTTGATAATGTAAACCGGTTTATGAGTCACTTGTTTTAGGTGCCCTAACGTACCTTAATTCGTTAGGTGGCGACTCTTCAAATTCAAACACCCAATTCCCAAAAGGGAAATGAGTTGTTCCCCTATGAATGTCGAAAGCCGAACTCCGCGAAGGAAAAAGGGGGCGCGACATATATTGGATCCTTTTTCAGCTTTTTGAAATATCCATGTCATTTTTCAAAATTTAGACTAACCTCTCATTTGTTTTTCAAATATTTTTCTAAATGAACTATTTAATGGAATTCCATGGAGGTATTATGCATTGCATAAGCTCTCATTGAGTTAATTAGATTATGTGACAACTGATAATATTATTTCAGTTTAATAATTGAATAAAAAATTAAACTCTTTGCGTACAATTGTATACCATGTTGGTATAGCTATATACTATACTGGTATCATATATTAGTTGGAACATTTTTTTGGTTGTATTAGCTACATTTAATTGGTACACCATTTTATTTTTCTTTAGTAATATTAGAATAGTATAGTATATTGAATTGTTTTAATTTTTCTTCATGCATGTGTATTATGTAATCACTTTGATTTTTTCTTTATGCGTTTGTTTTATATATTAGTATTATAGTACAATATCTTGAAATAAATTCTTATATTAATATGTGATATACTATTTTTTTTATTTTTCTCTTTATGCATGAGTATTATGTAATAATAGTATAGTCATATATAGTTGCCTGGAATTAATTAGTAGAACTGTATAACCTATTGGTATAATTATATGTCATATTTGTATCATATGTTAGTTGAAATATTTTTTGGTTGTTTTAGCTGCATTTTAAAGTGAATTCTATTCTGAAATGATTTATATGATCATGTTTTTCTGTGTTGGATTTTCTTGTACCTATAAACATAAATTTTATGTATTATGTAATAGTTTTTATAGTTATATGTAGTTGTTGGAACTACCCCGTACAACTATATACCCTATTAGTATAGTTATATACTATATTAGTAAAATATGCTAGTTGAATCATTTTTTGGTTGTATTAGCTGTATTTAATTGGTACACTATTTAATTTTCTTTTAGTAATAGTAATATAGTACAATATCTTGAAATACTTTATTATATTAATATGTGGTACACTATTTTTTTATTTTTCTTTATGCATGTGTGTTATGTAATAGTATTATAGTCATATAGTTGCCGAAATTAACCAGTAAAGTTGTATACTATGTTGGTATAGTTATATGTCATATTGGTATCATATGGTAGTTTGAACATTTATTTGGTTGTTTTAGCTGCATTTTTAAGTGATTACTATCACGACCCAAATCAATCATGTCGTGATGGCAGCTTTCGTGGTACTAGGCAAGCCAAAACATTACCAAAACCAATCAAATATTTTCATTCTTAAGATAAAATCAAAGCTATTTAACAATAAACCTTCATAAAATGTTTGAATCAAAGCAACAGTGCGGAAAGAAAGCCCGACATCGAGGTGCACTAGTCATGATCATCTACTAAGAACTGTCCGATAATACTAAGACCAATACAGTCTGGAAAACCAACTAATACCATCTATAAGAAGATAGGAGGGAGAAGAGCAGGGTTGCGATCGCCATGCAGCTACCTTGATAACTCCACAGATCCGCGAGGGATGAAATCAACACACACTAGCACGTCCAGTAACCCCTGGATATGCACACAAGGTGTAGGAAGTAATGTGAGTACGCTAACTTAGTAAGTAATAAAGGTAAATAAAGATTGAGCAATAGTGACGAGCAATAAAACATATACAATTCATATCATGAAATCTCAGTATAATACAACAAGCTTTTAAAATCGGGATTTTGAATCAACTCAACTCATTTAAATCCAGTTTCAGTAAAACCGTTTAAAACATCTTTCAACAGTTTTCCAACAAAGTGATGAACAATGAGTAAAAATGATGAAACATAAACAGCCCCTCGGGCAAAACATCACTCATGAACGGCCCCTCGGGCAAACATGAATCATAAACACCCCCTCGGGTAAATCTCACAGTCACACATATACAGCCCCTCGAGCATACCTCACAATCGCTCGTAAATAGCCTCTATGTCACAACATGAATCAAGAATAGCCCCTCGGGCGAAACTCACTCGTATACAACCCCTCGAGAAACATAAATCATAAACAGCCCCTCGGGCAACATAAATCATAATCAGCCCCTCGGGCAAATCTCACCATCACTCATATACAGCCCCTCGAGTAAAACATCACTCACAATCAGGGTACCCGCGCTCACTGGGGGTGTGCAGACTCCGGAAGGGCTCCTACAGCCCAAGCCCTATAACAAGCTACCTCGTGGCATAAATAAATCAGGCCCTCAACCTCACAAAATCATAAATCAGTAACAACATAATGCGGCGTGTAGCCCGATCCCATCAATATCCTAACAAAAATAAGCTTTTGGCCTCACTCAGTCATAACCCTCTCAAGCCACTCGGGCTATCAGTAAAAAAATAGGGTGTGCAGTCCAAAATAACATTTTAGATGCATCAAAACAGAGTAATAAAAGCTGAGTTATGAAATCAGTAAGTATAACATGACTAAGTATAGATTTTCAACCGAAAATAGTGAGAGGATATTAAGAAAAAGGCCACTAAGGGTCCAAACGGCTTTGGCACAAGGCCCAAATACGACATTCCGCCTAATTTACAGAAATTCTTTCTAAAACACATAAGTATCATATAGTTTCAACCAAATACGCAACTTATAGTTGCTATGGGGCGGACCAAGTCACAATCCCCAATGGTGCATGCCCACACACCCGTCACCTAGCATGTGTGTCACCTCAAAGTAGTAAAACAATGTGAAATCCGGGGTTTCATACCCTCATGAGTAGATTTACAATCATTACTTACCTCAAACCAGTAAATCCCTACTCTATGATGCTCTTGCCCCTCCACTCGGCCTCCAATCACTCCGAATCTATTCACAACCAGAACATTACCATCAATATACACTAATGGGATGAATTCCACAAGAAAAACTATCAAATTAGGCACAAATCTCGAAATCCTCTTAAACCCAGCCTCAGGCCCACGTCTCGGAGTCCAAAAAAAATTACAAACTAGAGAATACTTTCATCATGAGTCTATACATACCAAATTCATCAAAATCTGACATCAAATGGTTCCTCAAATCCTCAAATCAAACTCTCCAATTTCAAAGCCCCAACCCCTCAATTTCATCCTTAATTTCTTTTAATTACATGCTTAAACAACTGAAAATCACCATAATCATGAGTATTGAGTTCAAGTAGCTTACCTCCAGGAAAATCCCCTTGATTCCCACTCCGCAGGTGCGGTCAAGACAGAATCAGCAGCTTCAGCTGCATTACCAAATTTCCAAACTCTCCGATAATCATCTGAAATCATCCCGAGGCCCTCGGGACCTCAACCAAAAATACCAACAAGTCACATATCAATATTCAAACTTAGTCAAACCTTCGAAATACTCAAAACAACATCAAAACACCGAATCACCCTCGGATTCAAGCTTAAGAACTCCTAAACTTCCGAATTCCGCAAACGATGCCGAAACCTACAAAACCTCGTCTGAATGACCTGAAATTTTGCGCACACGTCACAAATGATACTACGAACCTATTCAAACTTCCAGAATTCTATTTCGACCCCACTATCAAAATTTTCACTACCGATCGAGAAACGCCAAATTTTTAATTTTGCCAATTTAAGTTTAATTCCACCACGAACCTCCAAATCACATTCCGGACGCGCTCCCAAGTCCAAAATCACCTAATGGAGATGACCAAATTAAAATTCGAATTCGAGATCGAATACTAAAAAGTCAAAACTTGGTCAAACCTTTCAAATTTGCAGCTTTTTGCCAAGAATCATTCATCTAAATCAATTCTGAATAAACTGAAAACCAAAACCGACGATTCACATAAGTCATAATACATCATACGGGGCTAGTCATGTCGGAGAACTGGCGAGCGAAGTACAAATACTCAAAACGACCGATCGGGTCGTTACAATTACTATTCTGAAAGTATTTATATGAACATGATTTGCAGCGCTGGAATTTTTTTGTGCTAATAGACATAGATTATGTGTATTATGTAATAGTTTTTATAGTTATAGGCAATTGTTGGAACGATCTCATACAACTATATACCTTGTTAGTATACAGAATGAGCAAGTTGATTTGCGAATATTCAGATTGCAATGCGAGCATGTAATTTTCTCATACAATTATTGCATCCTTTAATGGTTTGGTACAGTAGTATAGTCACAGATAGTTCTAGCAATATTCTAGAGAAATTATATACTTGGTTGGTATATATGTATACCATATTGGTGTCATATGGTACTAGAAGTCTTTTTTGCTACTTATACTTTTATAGCATTTTCCAATATTTTATTATCATTTCTATTCTAACTAGTATATATAGAGATTTAGTGGTCGTAGATTATGTTTTCTTGCTCCATAACTGATTGTGTTACTAGAGTGTGTACTGATATTTTTAGGGAAGGAGATCAAGGTTTGCATGGCAATCACGTGTTGATTCTTAGAATCTGATTATGTAATTTATGGTGATCAGAAGCAGTCAGTGTGATATTCAATGAATTAGATCAAGTAACAAATGATATTATTTCAACTTAATAATTGAATTTAAAAAATGAGAAAAAAGACAAAAGGTGTAGTATATTTGTTATATTAAAAAAAGTGAACAAATATTTACTATATTAGTTATTTTTTTCTTATTGTATAAAAAAATAGTGAAAACAGTAAATGAAATTAGATTATGAAGAGAAAAAAATATTAAAAAAAAAAGAAGTTAAATGAAATTAGAAAAGGAAAAAAATAAGAAGAAAACAAGAAAAAGGAATAGGAGAAAAGAAAGAAAAAAAGGGAAAAAAGAAAAGAAGCATAGAAATAAAAAAGAATTGGAGAAAAAAGAGAAAATTTCTCACAAAAATTACTATGGGTAGGAATTGCAATTAGTTTGATGGGTAAAAAAATAAATGAATAGACAAGAATAAATAATTTTATTTTTGTGGGTAACTGTATCATTCTCCCGGTTTAAAGTCTGTCATTGTGAGTATTTAAGGGAAAAGCAGACTCAACTAGTTTATGTTAATTTGGTAAAGATCATCATTTGATAAATCGATCGAGTTGATTTCATTTCTTTTTCTAAATAAAAAGCCAACTCAAATAGAATTACGTACACCCCTAATATTAGTAGATTCAGTTGTTCCCGGATGATTAAGGTCCAAAAAAATTTTCCAACACAGTGTGTGACCAACGAAATTTGGAGTGTCATTTATGACAGACGAGACAATTCCGGACATAAAATCAGCAGTCCAATTACATTTTGTTATCAATCTGTATTAACTACTCCCTCCGTTTCAATTTATGTGAAATTATTTCCTTTTTGGTCCGTGCCAAAAAGAATGACTCCTTTCCTTATTTGGAAACAATTTACTTTTATACAATGATTTATAGCTACACAAAATATATGTGCCTCATTTTACACCACAAGTTCAAAAGTCTTCTCTCTTTTCTTAAACTACGTGCCCAATCAAATGAGTTCACATAAATTGAAACGGAGGGAGTATAATATTATGAAACAGTAAATTTTCTGTAACAAAAAAACAGAAACAAGAAAAACAGAAGTAAAGCAGAAACTGGAAATATTAAGAAAACAAAATCTGAAAATATTATTCGGAATGAAATCGAGCCCACTAAATGCATAGTGTGTCCTTAAGGAAATTTTTCCCTCAAGTAACCGAAGTGTTGGAATATATTATCCTCCCAAGATAGAACGATTTGATTCGCCGAAGTATCGGTACCTAAACGCTGGTGAACTGCAAACTACTCAATGGCTGTAAATCACACTGAATTTTATTTGTGCAGAAGAAGAGGAAGTTTGAAGTTCAGAAAATTTTGTAAGGAAAAAATCTGGGATCAAAGCGAATTTATAGCCATTTTCTGGCACTGTTTCTGAAAATTTGTAACCTTTCAGAAACAACCATGGTTGTTGGAACAGGATGGAATATTTAAAATTATCTGGGGAAAAAATGGATAGGGTCGCGCGCGCGGTTCAGGTTGACTTTTGATAATTAATTAAATAATTAAAGCAAAAATTGTCCCAAAAAATTAATCAATTTTCATAGCCAAAGCCGAAGATGAGCCGGACGAGCAACGACGACGGTGCGAAGCTTACGTTCTTTCTAACTCTTTTAACACCAAGGAAAGTGCTTTCTTAATATAAGCACATTCCTTTTTCTTTCCACTACAAATGAGGGACAATTGCTTTAAGGGAACAACTCACTTTCTTTTCACATTTCTTTTCTCCATTTCCCATTCACCAACCTCCAATCCCAACAATCCCCCACATGAATGTAGAATAGCTATAAGATAAAAGAATGCACGGGCGAGTGTGTGAGTTACAAGTAAGGATTAATTGCATCTGGATAAGTAGGTTTCCCTTTGAACTTTTCGTAGTGAACTTATATCGGATATACTCGGTCAATCGGTAGATTTGATATCTTTATACCGTCGAGATTTGTTGTATACCTAGACAATATAAGTTACACAATCAGCCCTTAACCATCTATGTTTCTCACAGTTGTGTTCGTTTTAGCCATGAACGCCGCCTGATTTCATGAGTGCATAGAGAATGGGCTTTTACTTTTATTCCCCTTGAAGCGGCTACACTTCACACCCATATAGGTGATTTCTAAACGTGTAGTCCTATAGACACACTATCTGGTCATTTCCTGCCAGACTTAGAAAATCATTAAGAAGCTTTAAGCATTATTGACTCATCAAAAAGCCTTAATATTTTACCTTGATTTCTGAACATTTTCTTCATCACAAGAATGAGTTGAGTTATTTGACAATGTTGAAACGTCATTCATAACTTTGTTTGATCTCTTATTGGGATCTCCAGTCTGCTAGGTAGAGTTACCGCTATGATGACTAGTTCTAAGTCTTAGCCCCATTCCCTTCGATGCTCTTTTAGCTGCCTCTCTGGATAGGCCTTTTGTAAGTGGATCCAACACGTTATCTCTTGACTTCACGTAGTCAATCGTGATAACACCACTAGAGAGCAGTTGTCTAACGGTATTGTGTTCCCGTCGTATGTGACGAGATTTTAGATTATTCATAACGCTCCATGCCCTACCTATTACTTCTTGACTATCGCAATGTATAAATATATGTGCCAAAGGTTTGGGCCAAAATGGAATATCTTCCAAGAAATTTCGGAGTCATCCAGTTTCTCTACCGGTCTTGTCTAAAGCTATGAATTCAGATTCTATCGTAGAACGGGCGATGCATGTCTGTTTGGATGATTTCCAAGACATTGCTCCATCTCCAATTGTGAAAACATATCCACTCATGGATTTAACTTCAAAAAATTCGATGATCCAGTTTGCATCACTATATCCCTCAATCGCTAAGGGATATTTGTTATAATGCAGAGCATAGTCTTGGGCATGTTTCAGATATCCCAAAACTCGTTTCATTGCCATTCAATGTATTTGATTGGGATTACTTGTAAACTGACTCAATTTGCTAATAGCACATGTTATATTTGGTCGCGTACAATTCATGATATACATCAAACTTCCCAATACTCTTGCATAGTCTAGTTGTGAATCACTTTCACCTTCATTCTTTTGAAGTGCATAATTCACGTCAATTGGAGTTTGGGAGATCTTGAAATCCAAATACTTGAACTTGTCAAGTACCTTTTCAATGTAGTGAGACTGTGATGATGCTATAACTTGTGGAGTCTTGTAAATTCTGATTCCTAAGATCACATCAGCAACTCCTAAGTCTTTCATGGCAAATTTGCTAACCAGCATGCGCTTAGTAGCATTAATATCTGCCATATCTTTGCTCGTTATCAACATGTCATCAACATATAAACAAATGATGACTTCATGACCTGGAATATTTTTAATGGAAACATATTTTTCACACTCGCTGATTTAAAAACTATTTTCCAATATTGTTTGGTCAAATTTAGCATGTCATTGTTTGGGTACTTGTTTAAGTCCATAAAGTGACTTAACAAGTTTGCAACTTTTTTTTTCTTACCAGGAATCACAAAACCCTCAGGTTGTTCCATATAAATTTCTTCCTCCAAATCTCTATTTAAAAAGTTATTTTAACATCCATTTGATGGATTTCAAGACCATACACGACCGCCAGTGCTACTCACACCCTAATAGATATTATCCTCGTTACTAGCGAGTAAGTATCAAAGTAATCAAGGCCTTCCTTTTGTCTATAACCTTCGGCAACAAGTTTTGCCTTATATTTTTCGATAGTGCCATCAGCTTTCATTTTCATCTTAAAGATCTATTTCGAACCTAAAGGTTTATTTCCTAGAGAAAGATCAACCAATTATCATGTATAGTTATCCAAAATTGATTGAATCTCACTATTGACTGCCTCTTTTTAAAATGCTGAATCAGAAGATGATATTGCTGTTTTGAAAGTTTGAGGCTCATTTTTAAGCAAGAATGTCACAAAATTTGGTCCAAAGAAAGTAGATGTTCTTTGACATTTGCTACGCCCTGGATCCTCTTTACTTGGAGTATTTTCCTTTGGTTCTTCCTGTGGTCGTTTAGATCTTTCATTTGGTGACTCGCATTCAGTTTTATACGAATAAATATTTTCAAAGAATTCAGTATTATCTGATGCAATTAACATGAACTTCAGGATTATCAGATTTATGAACCAAAAACCGACATGATTTACTGCTTGTAGCATATCCAATAGAAACAAAATCCACAGTTTTTTGCCCGATTTTACCCTTTGGGGTAAAGGTACATGTACCTTGCTAAACACCCCCACACTTTAAAATATTTCAAGTTGGATTTTTTTCCTTTCCATTTTTCATATGGAATAGATTGTGTTTTGTTGTGGGGTACTTTGTTGAGTATTCAGTTAGCTGTAAGGATAGCTTCCCCCCATAAATTCTGTGGTAAGCCGGAACTTATTAATAAAGCATTCATAATTTCCTTACTATTCTTATCAATCTGTATTAACTATAATATTATGAAACAGTAAATTTCTTATAACAGAAAACAGAAACAGGAAGAACAGAAGTAAAGCAGAAACTAGAAATAATCAGGAAATAGAATCTGAAATTATAATTTGGAATAAAATCGAGCCCGTCGAATGCACATTGTGTCCTTAAGGAAATTATTCCCCTTAAGTACCTGAGGTATTGGAATATTATCCTCCCAAGATAGAATGATTTGACTCACTAGAGTATCGGTACCTAAAACGTTGGTGAACTACGAACTACTCAATAGTTGTAAATCACACTAGATTTTATTTGTGCAGAAGAAGAAGAAGTTTGAAGTTCAAAAAATTTTGTAAGGAAAAATTCTGGGATCAAAGCGAATTTATAGACATTTTCTGGCATTGTTTCTGAAAATTTGCAACCTTTCAGAAACAACCATGGTTGTTGGACCAGGCAGAATACTTAAAATTATTCGAAAAAAGAAACGGACTGGGTCGCGTGCGCGGTTCGGTTTGACTTTTGATAATTAAATAATTAAAGGAAAATTTGTCCAAAAAATTAATCAATCTGAAGCCGAGCCGAGCCGAGCGACGACGACGGTACGATGCTTACCTTCTTTCCAACTCTTTTAACACCAAGGGAAGTGCTTTCTTAATATAAGCACATTCTAATTTTTTTCCACTACCAATGAGAGACAATTGCTCTTTTCCAAAGCATAAGGAAACAACTCACTTACCCTTCACATTTCTTCTCTCTATTTCCCATTCACCAACCTCCAATCCCAACACATTTATCTGGTCTAAAGTTCGGTTTATTGAGGGACTAATGAGACAAAGATTCTCCATTGCCATGTAAAAGGAAACACTAGGCAAACGACTTTTACTTGACCAAATCCAGTTTGGAGCTCGATCATAATTCATTATATGGATACATCGTTGGACGGTCTTCTCAAGTGGAGTATTCTTCTAGTTATTGAGCTCGTCTTCTATTGAAACGGCTCCTTTGTAATTAAATAAATCATTTGATTAATACCCATTTTGAAAAAAAAAAGAAAAACTTTGTACTTCATAATGCATCTATTAAATTATTATAGTTGATTCAAAGTGGTACTATGGCTAATTAATTCGCAGGCATTATGATAACGGGGACCACACGACGTTCATAAAAGCGACTTGATACATAAATTTTGACGTGCTCTATAAGTGATTGCTAAACAAAACCTTTTCAATGAATGATTAGACCATTCCAAAAAGGAACTACCTTAAGCAGTTTTTCTGACCTCTTAAAATTAATTACTATTCTTGTTGTAGTATAAGTTTTTTTGTAGCACAAAGAAGTTTGGAATTTCCAAGTCACCTTCTGCTCTCTGGTCACATTACCTCCACGTAATATTTTAAAGCCGTAGGTGCTCGGGAATAAAAATTCTAAAAAAAGAAGAAAAAAAAATTTAATTGTGGGTGCTCACTCAATACTTATCCAAATTTTTTGTTAATTGCATATGTAAATCTATTACATCTAGTCAAAGATAATGGGTACTTAAGCACCCATAATGATCTATGTAGATCTGCCACTGCATGCATGCATGCATGGGAGATGTTAATTTTAGTGATGATCATTCGACTTTTTGTTTATTCTATCAAAATTGCAAAAATAATTTTTATTTTACATTTATATATCAAAACCAAAAGCAACCGGAAAATATTACTTTGGTACCAAAATATAGTAAAAATTGCACGGAGCGCTCTATTTGGTCACTCCCATTTAACTTAACCCACTTTTTAAAAAAAAATTAATCTGTACCCACTTTTTAAATAATTTCATGCATCTTTCTCCTTCATTTTTTTTTTCTTCTTCTTCTTCTCCTCCTCCTCCTACTTCTCCTTCTCCTTCTCCTTCTCCTTCTCCTTCTCCTTCTTCTTCTGCTTCTCCTTCTCCTTTTCCTTCTCCTCCTCCTCCTCCTCCTCCTCCTCCTCCTTCTCCTTCTCCTTCTCCTTCTCCTTCTCCTTCTCCTTATCCTCCTTATCCTTCTCCTTCTCCTTCTCCTTCTTCTTCTTCTTCTTCTCCTCCTCCTCCTTCTCCTTCTCCTTCTCTTTCTCCTTCTTCTTCTTCTTCTTCTTCTTCTTCTTCGGGTGACAACGATTTTATTATAGTGGTTGTGAATATATTTTAATGTAGTTTTTGATATTTTACAAGAGTGAGCTGTTATAACATTTTATATTTTACTATTACTTAGGGTTTCGTTTTCTTTTTTTTTTCTTAATTGCAAAATGGGTTCATTAGATTTATTATTGTTTTGATAAATAGATGATTGGGGTTTGTTCCTGATGATATTTGGAGGCTATGTTTCAAATTTGAGCTCATTTGGAGTAGATTTAGGTATTAAATCATATATTGAATTGTTATAATTCGAAGAACAAATATTCGTTTCTAGGCAATTTTCACTTCAGACTTATAGTTTTAACCTGTACCTATTTTTTAAACAACTTCAAGCATCTTTCCCCTCATCCTCATCCTCATCCTTCTTCATTTTCTTCTTCTCCTCCTCCTCCTTCTTCTTCTTCTCCTTCTCCTTCTTCTTCTCCTTCTTCTTCACCTCCTCTTTCTCCTTCTTCTTCTTCTTCTTCTTCTTCTTCTCCTTCTCCTCCTCCTCCTCCTCCTCCTCCTCCTCCTCCTCCTTCTTCTTCTTTGGGTGACAATAATTTTATATGGTGGTTGTAAATATATTTTAATGTAGTTTATGTGTTTTACAATAGTGAGCTATTATGATGTTTCATTTTTTGCTATTGTTTAGGGTTTTTTTTTCTTAATTGCAAAATGAGTTCATTAAATTTATTGTTGTTTTGACAAATGGATGATTGGAGTTTGTTCCTGATGATATTTGGAGGCTATGTTTCAAATTTAAGCTCATTTGGAGTAGATTTAGGTATTAAATCGTATATTGGATTGTTATAATTCGAAGAACAAATTTTCGTTTCTAGGCAATTTTTACTTCAGACTTTTTTTGGTAACTAACTTATTTTATAATCACCAAGTAGCAATTAGAAAACTATAGCATAGCTAACACAGCCTGCTATCTTTCCATATACATCTCATACTCTACTACCTAGTAAGATAAGCTATACACAAACGACTTATTTCTAGGAGTAACTCTAACACTAACAACATAAGTTATTTCTTTTGTAATCTGGTCCTATACTCTGCTTTTCTATTCAAAAATACGTTTATTTCTCTCCATCCAAAATGTGATAAGCAACTTATGCATAAACCACTCTAAAGACCTGAGCATGGTGAGTTTTCCCTTTGGCGCATAGGATTGACCATTGGGTGAATTGTTGCCAATTGATAAACTCCAGAAATTGCTTTTCTATCCAGCTACACATTTTACTCCAAACTTGCTTAGTATATTCACATTGCCCAAATAAGTGATCTCTTGTTTCCACTGCTTTTCTGCACATTACACATTGTGTATCAACATTGATCTTCCAGTTAGCTACTTTGTCACAAGTCATCAATCTCTCATGCATCATCAGCCACATTATGAATTTTGCCTTTGGTCTTGCTGCATTGTTAAACATCAATGTTTTTCATTCCACCCTACTGTAATCACCAAGCAAGTGCAAGTATATTTGTCTGATCGGGCTTATGTTATGAGTTTGCATAAACTGTCTAGTTTCCAGTAATCCATTTGCCTCTATCACTTTCCTTACCATCCAACAAGCTTGATGAGGTATTGGCATTGTACTCACCTGTTGGTTCTTGATGTAGTATGTATGAATCCATCGGATCCACAGCTTATGTTGCTTATGAGCTAAATCCCAACAGTTTTTGTCAATGGCTGCTTTATTGCTCAACTTCAGATTAACAATATTCGGTCCACCTCTTGCCTTAGGCAGGCAAACTCTATCCCAGGCCAGCAAGGCCTTCTTTGTAATTTCATTTGTACTAGACCAAATATAAGACCTGCATAGCCCCTCTACAATCTTGATCACTTTTATTGGAAGAATTAACAATTATGCCCAGAAAGCCTGATTACCAAACAAAACACTTTGGACTGACTGGACTCTCCCTGCATATGATAAAGTCTTAGCAGTCCAAGAAGTAATCCTTGTAGTCATTTTATCTATAAGTGGTTGGTACTGTATTATACTTAGTTTCTTTGTTGATAGAGGTACACCTAAATATTTGAAAGAAAGTTCACCATTAGAAAGGCCCCAACATCTGCAAGATTTGTTGTCTATCTATCAAAGAAAACCCTCCAAAATAAGCTTCACTTTTGCTAAGGTTTGCTTGTAGCCCTAAAACCTAAGTGAATTGATAAAATTTCTGCTGCATTACTTGCACTATCTTCATATCACCTCAGACAAATAATAATAAATCATCAGCAAAGCTTAGGTGAGTGATCCTAAGCTTTGCATACCTAGGGTGATATTTAAACTCCTTCTCCAGCTTCAAGCTAGCCAGATTTGTACTCAAATATTCCATTGTTATGGCAAACAAAAATGGAGACACAGGATCTCCTTGCCTCAATACTTTAGCAGCATTAAAGGGCTTAGTTGGCTCACCATTAACTATAATAGAGTAGTTAATTGTTTGTATACATTCCATAACCCGAGATATGAATAGCTAAGGGAATCCTAGCTCTTCCAAACTTGTTTCATGTATGGCCACTCTATAGAGTCATAGGCTTTTTGAAGATCTATCTTTATCATGCATCTAGGAGATATATTTTTCCTAGTATAAGCCTTCACCAGTTCATGTGCCAATAGGATATTATCTGCTAACTTTCTCCCAGGAATAAACCTTGCTTGAGCTTCATTGACAATTGTACTAATGATGACTTGTATCCTTGCTGCTAGAACCTTGGATATCATTTTGTATAGGACAGTGTAACATGCTATAGGTCTAAACTCTTCAACAGTTTTAGGCTTAGACACCTTAGAAACCAAGGTTATGACTGTGCAGTTTATGGCTCTATACAGCTTTCCAGTGGTAAAAAAACTCCATAACAGCTTCAATGACTTTGTCTTTAATAACAGGCCATGCTTTCTTGAAGAAATATGCATTATAACCATCAGCATCAAGTGCCTTATCATTTCCAATAGAGCATAATCATTCAGAGATCTCTTCTGGAGTCACATCTCTGCATTACTCAATCCTTTGTTGTTGATTGAGTTTAGCTCTTTTACACATAACCCTTTTGTCTATAGCAGGAAGTGATTCAACAACAGTGCCCATCAGTGATTTATAGAAATTTACTATCTCCCTTTGAATACTTTCTGACTCAGTAATCCTGTTGCTAGTGATAGATTGTAACTCTACTATTTGCTTCCTTTGGCTCCTCTCTTTCATTACTGATGAGAAATACTTAGTATTAGAATCACCTAGTTGTATCCATTTTACTCGAGCTTTTTATTTCAAAGCTCACTCTTCTATCATGTCCCATTTCTCCAAGTTTTGAATCAACTCTTTTTCTTTCAGTAGCAGCTCAGAAGAACTACTTGTGTCTATGCTTTTCTATATCTGTTCAAGTTCACTTTTGGCTATCTCTATCTTCTGTCTAATGAACTTAAATTCCTCCACATTAAGTTTTCTTAGTACTAGCCTTAGTGCTTTTAGTTTCATCCACACATTCTGCATCTTCTACCTGTGAAAACTTTGCTTCCAAATTTGTTGCACTTCATAGATGAACCACTCATGATCAGCCCAGACATTGAAGAATTTGAATGGATTTTCCTATTTCTTTGATGGTCACTGAAGGTTAAGCTCATAGGTGATGATCAGAAATAAATGGCAATTCATACATAGTTGAGATATGCCCCCATTGCATCATCCATTCATAATTACCAAAAATCCCATCAATTCTGCTCCATATCATGTCCCCACCATCTTGCTTGTTAGACCAAGTATAATATTTACCTTCCCAAGTCAGTTCACTAAGCTTCAATTCTTGGATACATTTGCTGAAATCTTGAGTTTTAGCCTTAGTAACTGGATTTCCATACATTCTATCTTGTAACTGCAGAACAGCATTAAAGTCTCCCCCCAATCACCCATGGAATGGATGTTATTTGATCTATCTCATTCAGGTTTTCCCATAATTGCTTCCCTTTTTCAACTTTGTTATAGCCATAGACTATAGAAGCTGCATATTCTTGATCATTTCTGATATTTGTGACAACACAGTAAAGAACTTGTGCTTCTGCTTTAATCAATTTGACTGAGTAGTAGCTAGTATCCCATAGAACCCATATTCTACCATTGATTGCAGCATTGTAATTGTTAAGCATCCCCCAACCAGGGGCTATGTGGTGGCTGACTCCTCTAGCATTGTTCTCATTTACTCCTGTTTCAATGATCGCAGCCAGTTTAATGTTTTTAGTCCTTAGATAATTTTTCAGCTCCTTTCCTCTTGTACCATTATTAATACCCCTGGCATTCCAAATTAACCACTTCATTAATTGAGTTTAAATCCCTCACCTCTATCATGAGGTAAGGTAGAACTTCCACTTGTACCTGTTGTCCCACTTTTTAAACTGCTTCTGCTAAATAAAAGGTGTTAACATAGGGAAGTTTTCAAGGTTGAAGTCTATGACTTGCTTGTTACCCTTATCTATTGCTTCTGCTCCATTACCCTCTGTGCCTCCAACTAACTGATGCTGATTTGTTTTTTATGTCTGTTCTGATAAACATTGCTGAGGTCCTTCCTTGCCAATTTCATTTAGATCTGTCATCCATCTGCCTTAGAAACCTCTATACAAGTTGCTTCTGTATGCACAGGTTCTGTATTGCTTGTAGCATTTGTGATAGGACCTTTAGTTCTCCATTCATAAGTAACTTTCTTTGGTTCTCTTCTCCTTTTTGGTTGCACCTCCTTCTTCTCTTTAGGCCCTTGGTGAATAGGACAGACATGGCCAGTAGCTTGCCATTTGTCACAATACACTGATTTCCACTTATATACTACATCCTGTTGAAACATTCTTCCTCTAGGATCCATCACCATAATCTCAGTAGGCATAGCTTTAGTCACATTCACTTCAATCAGCATCCTTGCATATGAAATTCGTGTTTGCGTAGTAGCTCATCAGCAAATAAAGGTTTCCTAATAGCACTAGCAATTTTACTCAGAGCTTCAGTCCCCCAACAGCTCATTGACTTTAAGGAAAATTACCCATAGTGGAATATCAATTAAGAATTCCTTACCTAGATCAAAATCTGGAGACCAAGGCTTAAGTATTATTGGCCTATTTCTGATAATGTGAGGTCTAGCATAAAATATTCTATGCATATCAGATAGGCTTTGGAATTTTATCACATAATAGCCATCTTCATGAAGAAATAGATCTGGTTCAGCAACATCAAGCCAGTGTTGAGTAATATACCTTCTCATAGCGTTATATCCCGGATTTTCACCCACAATATATGCTATCATTGTAGCACTCCACCTTTCTTCTACTTCCTTCGCATCTTGCATCTCAAGCTGCACCACAGTTTGCCCTTCTATAATCTGAGGAGGAACATATCTAAGGGCCATTCCAGGGGTTGCAACTCGATTTTGTTGAAACAAAATAGACCATAATTTTGGCTCTGCTCTTCGATCTACAGGATTTACCACTTTAGTCTCTAGATTCACATGTTCTCTAGTTCCAATGGCAACTTCTCTTTGTTCTGTTGTAGCCTCTTTGCCTAGATCCTTCTGCATGTCCTTAATTGCCAACTCTGTTACTGTTCCATTGAAGTTTCCATCAGCTCCAGCAGTACCACTTGCCTCACTAAGTTTAGTTTGAGCTGATATGACTAGAGTCAGCTTCCTACTAACCTCCAAGATAGTCAATGGACTAATCTCACCCTTTTCTGTTTCTACTCCTTTGTGTTGTTCTGGTGTTTGCATGACTTGGTTCATCTATCCAGCTTTTGATTTTGTACTAATTGAGCTTCCAATGGTTGAGATCGGTATCTTAGGAACCTTTTTGGCATTCCTCTACCTTGCCCCCTAGTCATGGCAGACGCACTCGGCACACGTTCAGACTTATTGGCTTAAGTGAATGAAAATGTTTGTTGCACTTCAAACTTTTTGGTCATAAGTGCATCTGAAGTGCAATTTTTCACTTTAGACTTATTGGCCTTAAGTGCATGAAACTATTGGTTACACGTCAGACCAATTTGGCCTTAAGTACATCTGAAGTGCAAATTTCACTTCAGACTTATTGGCTTTAAGTGAATGAAAACATTTGTTGTACTCCAGACCAATTTGGTCTTAAGTGCATCTGAAGTGCAAATTTTCAATTTAGAGTTATTGGCTTTAAGTGAATGAAAACATTTGTTGCACTTCAAACTTTTTAGCCTTAAGTGCATGTAAAGTGCAATTTTTCACTTCAAACTTATTGGCCTTAAGTGCATCTGAAGTGCAATTTTTCACTTCAGAATTATTAGCCTTAAGTGCATGAAACCATTGGTTGCACTTTAGACCTATTTGGCCTTAAAGCATTTGAAGCACAATTTTTTCACTTCAAGCATTTTTTTTATAACTTCAAACCCATAAGTCTGAAGTTGATGGTAAAGTGGGTACGCTTGAAAACATTTTTGCAAAGTGGGTATAGGTTCAATTGTGATCTCAAAACTGGGTATAGATGCAAAAGGCTTACATAATATTTACGTAAGTACACCTTTAATGAAACTTGTTAGTGTTTGACTCAAAAGATATCAGAACCTTTTTGAATAAATTAATCAAAGAAAATAAAGGGGTAAATCTTAGCTAAGCATAATAATCTCTAGAACAAAAGATAGACAAGGAGAGTGTAGAGGATAAGAACTCTTTATCCCTTTTAAAAAAAAACTTAAATCGTAACCCGGTCAATCGTTTATGTATGCAACTTTACAGCAAGTATTATGGGTTAGGAAAGATGTCCCGAGAGCCCACAAGGTTGTTTTACGCTCTCTATACATAAGGGACCAAACCCTTCTAAGCTCTAAAAGATAAGTTACAGGGAACATTCGAAAGAATATTCCTAATGTCCCCTAATGGGCTTGCACTACTGCAAGGGTCGTACAGTCTCTTGTTCGACTTAAGATCGTCCTCTGCGAGATGTCGAACTACGAGGATCTCGTCGTTCGTCGTACTCATCAACGTTCGTGGTTGTTCAAATTTGGACCCATACAGTTAGTCCCTTATCTTGTCGAGGTTGCAACTTGGTGCGTCCTCGATGAGCGGGCACCATGCGTTCTTACGGAGAAATTTGACCCTACAAGGAGTTACGGCCTGGCCAATGGTGGGCGGTCAACATGCTTAGCAAGACACCAGGTAATGTATTTTACCAAGAAATGATGTCATCTTCACGTGCATCATTATTATGCGTGTTTTCGAGACAGGGATTGATGGCTTGTCGCTTCGATGTTAGTTCCACTCTGCGACCTTCCACTTCGATTCTGACGCCACCCAATCCTATAAATAGGTGGAGGGTTTGTTTTTTCAAAAATTCTTGGCCATTTCATTTCTTGTTACCCCTCCTCATCCCTCCGAGTTTATCCTAACAACCTTTTGCTTTTTCTTCTCCCACTCTTCGTTCACAACTTCTTCTCTTCTTTTTTTTTGTTGTGTCACTACCTCTTTTAACGAAAGCATGCCAAGATCACATCGATCTCGTGAAGGGGTTTCTGGGGTCGTCCCGTTGTCCATGGCACCCCCTTCAAGCGGTGAGGATATGGTGGTAGAAGAAGGGGATAGTCTTCCTACGGTAGAGGAGTTACTGCCGAGACACCTCATGTCTCGAAGTGACTTCCTCAAAGATCCTCCTTCTACTCCTACCCCCATACTCTCTAAAATGGAACAAGTTCACATTGACGCTCTTTGTGCAAAGTATGGCATTCCCTCTCACGTTGACATGGTTCCAGTGGGAAGGGATTTCATAGAGGTCCACAGACTTGGGTACTACGCTTTCTATGAGTACCCTTTTGTGATTGGTTATTCTTTCCCCCTCTTCCTATTAGTGGAAAAGTTATGTATATTCTACCAAGTTTGTCCGACACAACTTTTGCCATATACTCTCAAGATACTTTTATTGTTGACCAAGTATGCGAAGTTGGCGGAATGTGATGTTTCTATCCACCACCTCTTGCACATGTTAATGTCCAGCTTCCACAGTGGTACTATGGTGCATTTGAGGCACCGTGGCACAAAAGGGCTGGTGGTTGGGACCGACGACCGAGCAAGTCACAAGTTTTGGCATAAGTATTTCTTTGTCAAAACTGAACACATTATTTCTGACTCCACCAGGTTCCCGGAACGGTGGAATGAGACTCGTAAGTGTCGCCACTCATTTTACTCTCCCTTCATCTATATTCGTTATAGGGTTTGTTTGCTTCTCGTTTGCAGCTATGGGACGTCTGCCCCGCCCTATTGCTGGCATAAGGGATTGGTAGCCCGTATGTTGCCCTATGCAGCGAAAACCCGAGACTAGCCCGCCTTCATAAAATGTTATGGTCCGAGAGTTCCATCCGGTAAATGTTTTCCCCTTATCACTTTGTTGGTTATATGTCATTGTCTATTGATACGACTCTTCATGACGATAGGTCGCGGAGCTTCCAGGTGGAGGACACTAGTCCCTACATTCCGACAGGCCGTCGATGCCGTAGGAATGTAGTTTACTTTGAATGAGTCTGTTTGAGGGGGTCATCCTCAACCGATTCAAGTAGAAGGTACCTCTCGGGACATGGTCGTGAGGGAAGAGGCTTCTTCAATACCGACCCCGCACCTCTTGGACGAATCCTCTAATGGGGGCGAATCGTTGACGAAAAAAAGGAGGAGAATGGAGCTTGGGAAGAATGTGGCCATGGACGCTGGTAGAAGTAGGGCGTCACAGACGGCTCATGTACCCACATTTATGGCCAACGCCATTTTAGTGGGGAGATCTCCCCAAACAGAAGAAATTTACCTAGGGGCCGGCTCCCTGCGCTCCACTGAGGGTGGCGCATCGTCCAATGTTGGAGGATCCCATCGTGTCGAGGGTGAAGGCTCAAGTTCAGATGTCGACCCGGAGGACGTTCGTAGGTTGCGATACTCACATAGAGGTCAGAGCGAAAGGATATGATCGTCACATAGTTATCCCGGGGGACTACGACTTATTGTTGAACTGCGATCAAGTGGCGTCTGTTTTAGCCCCTCTATGTGATGCCCCTGAAATCGAGGTGCTTAGGGCGATGAGCGATATAGAGTTGTCTTAGAACGTCGTTGGTATGGCCTTATGGGTAGGCGCCTTTCTTTTCCTTTTCGTCGTTGGGCTTACGTTGTGATTGTCGACCTGTGTTTTTGTTTTTAACTTCTTTTTTTGTGCTATGCCTTTATCATGGAGACCGAGCGCGAGCGTTGGGAAAGGAAGAGGATGGCCATCTACGGGAAGATGACTTCCAAGTATCAACAGTATCGTGCTAAGCATCGTGCAATGGCCAATATTTATAATTAGGACCCTGATTTTCAGTTGTTCTGCGAAGGACTCAAATAGAGGGAGGACCAACTGGCGCTCAAGGTCGAGGAGCTGAAGGAGCGAGACGAGGAGCTTATGAAGGTTGTCACCCGTAATAGTGAACTTGAGGCCTCCCTTAAGGTGAAGGAGGATGAGCTTGAGTTAAGTAGGGGGCTGATGGCCGAGAATGCCGTCTTACAAGCAAATGTGGCCAGCTTGACCACTGAATTGGGTACGAAGGTGGTGGATATTGAGGGGCTTAAGGGCAAACTGAGCGTCGGTGATGATAAGTTGGTGACGGCTATTTCTGTATCGGAGGCCTTGGAGAATACCCTCCGTGTTTGTATGTCGGAGCTGACCGAGGAGAAGAAGGCCTCTAAGCTTAAGGTCGCGGGGCTTGAGGGGCGTGTTAAGGAGTTGGAGGCAAAGCTATCTGTGTTGAATGGACAAGTGGCCTCGCTGAGAGCGGAGGATACAAGTCGATGCTCACAACCTTCTACGTCTCATGCTTCGGCCGATCCAGTCATGCCTCGTCGCTTATATGAGTTGTGGGTCCATGCTGAGACCCGGCTTGACGTGTAACCTTTTCATACTGAGGGAAGGGAAACTAAAGCGGAACTTCAGTTCATGCATACCAAAGCTCATGCAACTCGTGAGGCATGCAGGTACGACCCTCTTACACCTGACGGGGATGACATCAACTCTAATGATGTGAACCATCTTGCTTCAGACTCTTGGTACGAAGATGTGTAACCAATCGGGGATGACGTGTAACCTTTTATTTGTACTTACTTTTTGTTTTGGCACTTTTGTAGGGGGCATGCTTGGGCCCGTTGTAAAGACAGGTGTAAGTAACATTTTGATGTAATGTAGAATTTGTTTTGTCGATTCGGTGATGCTCTTTGCAATATCTATGGCATCCGAGATACCTATCGAACTGTTAAGCCGATTTAGCTTTTGGGTGAGGTCAATTCCTTTTTCTTTTGGTAGTGGCTTTAGCCTTTGGGATGTTACTTTCAAACAATCGTCGAAGTGGGATCCCATCGTTGTTCGAGTGAAATCGAACAAGGTCGAACTCACATTTTCGTCGATGGCCTTGGCCATCGGCATGTTGCTTCGAACTGTCGTCGAAGTAGGATCCTATCGTAGTTCAAACGAGGTCGAACTCACATTTTCTTCGATGGCCTTGGCCATTGGGATGTTGCATCAAACTGTCATTAAAGTAGGATCCCATCGTAGTTCGAACGAGATCGAACTCACATTTTCGTCGATGGCCTTGGCCATTGGGATGTTGCTTTGAACTGTCGTCGAAGTAGGATCCCGTCGTAGTTCAAACGAGGTCGAACTCACATTTTCATCGATGGCCTTGGCCATTGGGATTCTCTCTTACATCGGAGATTTGGTCATATTCTCATAGGAAATACATGTCGACTTTATACATACAATGGAGATTTGATTATATTCTTGTAGGAAACACATGTCGACTTTGTATATACAATGGAGATTTGATTATATTCTTGTAGGAAACACATGTCGACTTTGTACATACAATGGAGATTCGATTATCTATATCCAGTCCCTTCATTACTTGTCCCGGAGAACGCGTCGACGGGCGGGGTAATGAATAATACTTCGAACCTCAAGACATCCCCCTTGCCGCCTCATTAAAAACCTCACCGAGAAAACCCGATTGGGACAAAACCCGGATGACAGAAAAAGAGTATGACTTAGGTGGCGCCTCCTTTCAGAAGTGGAAGTATTTGAGATGGGTGACATTCTAATTGTTTTGGAGTAGTTTTACTTCCATTGTCTCTAACTGGAATGCTCCTTTGTTTGCTATCGCCGTGATTTTGTATGGTCCATCTTAGTTTGTTCCCAGTTTTCCCTCATTAGGGTCTTTTGTTGCTTGTGTTTTAGCTTTGAGGACGTAATCTCCGACCTTGAGCGGTCGTACTTTAGCCTTCTTGTTATTATACCTTTCTACTTGTTGCTTTTGGGCTACCATTCTTATGTGGGCCATGTCTCTTCGTTCTTTGACTTTATCCAGATCTTGTAGCCTACTTACGTCATTGTTTGGTCCACTTTCGTTGGAGTATCTCAAGCTAGGCTCTCCGACCTCAACGGGTATAACTGCGTCAGTCCCGTAGACTAGTGAATATGGCGTCTCGCCTGTGCTGGTTTTCAGCGTAGTGCGGTATGCCCATAATACTTCTGGTAGTAGTTTAGGCCATAGCCCTTTGGCGTCCTCAAGCTTCTTTTTAATATATTCAGTATTACTTTATTGGAGGATTCGGCTTGGCCGTTGCTGGTGGGATGGTATGGTGTGGAGAGTATTCGCTTGATGTGCCATTTTTGGAAAAACTCAGTCGTTTTCTTTCCGATGAACTGTGGTCCGTTGTCATAGCTGATTATTTTGGGGATGCCGAAGCGGCATATTATATTTTTCCATGTGAATGCAATGACCTCTTGCTCACGTATTTGAGTGTATGCACCTGTTTCCACCCATTTAGAAAATAATCAATTAAAACCAAAAGGAAGTGTACCTTACCTCGTCCTGCCGGGAGGGGTCCGACAATATCCATCCCCCACTTTCTGAATGGCCATGGCAAAATGACGAAATACAGGAGTTCCCATGCTTGGTGTATCATAGGGGCGTACTTTTAACACTGTTCACACTTTCTGACGTAGTACGCGGTTTCTTTTTCATGGTGGGCCAATAGTATCTTGCTCGGATGAGGCATCAGATGAGGGTGCGGTTTCCCGTGTGGGCGCCGCAATGCCCCTTATGTACTTCTTACAGTACTCACCTTGTTTGATTTGGCCCAAGACACTTGGCCAGGGGGTCGCAGAACGTTCATTTGTAGAGATCACAGTTTACGAGGTTGTATCTGGTTGCATGTATTCGAAGCTTTTTGGCTTCTTTCTTATCTTGTGGGAGCGTTCCATTTTGCAAATATGTTACGAGATGGTTTCACCAGTCCCAAGTTAGGTTTACAGAATGTACCTCGACTTGTTCTATTGTGGAATGGAGAAGAGTGACCACATTTTCCTTATTGATATTTTTGGTGATTGTCGCTAGCTTGGCGAGACCATCTGTTTCGATATTCTACGCCTTGGGTATTTGGTCGAAGAGGCATTCATCGAATTCTGGTAGCAGTTTGTGAATTTCCGACTGGTACTTTTATAGTCTCTGTTCTTTGGTTTGGAAAGTCCCAGTGACTTGTTCACCACGAGTTGAGAGTCGCAATGGAGGACGAGTCGTCGAGCGCCATAGTTGAGGTTTAATTTCAATCTTGCAATCACAGCTTCATACACGGCCTCATTGTTATTCATCTCGGGGCATCATATGGACTGGTAAATTACTTCGCCCGTAGGAACCTCAAGGATGGGTCCTAGTCCCGATCCTGATGCATTAGATGCACCATCGATGTAGAGGACCCAGAGGTCGGAATGTGCGGAAGCGCGGAGCGCCTCCTTCTCTACTTCAGGCAATATTTCCGCGCTGAAATCAACGACGAAATCGGCGAGCACCTATGACTTAATAACAATTCCCGGTTGGCATGTTATGTCGTGCTCGCTTAATTCTATAGCCCATTTGGCCAATCAACCCAATAATTCAGGTTTGTGTAGGATGCCCCTGAGGGGGAAGGTTGTCACCACTTTTATGGGGTGACATTGAAAATATTGTCTAAGCTTTCGTGAAGCTACGACTAATGCCAAAGCTAGTTTCTCAAGGTGAGGGTACCTTGTTTTGGCATCAATTAAGGTTTTGCTGATATAGTAAATCAGGGATTGCATACCTTTATTTTCGCGGATCAAGACTACACTTACCGCAACTTTGGAGATTGCTAGGTACACCAGTAGTCATTCACCCGGGTCTGCCTTGACGAGTAGTGGTGGCGAAGATAGATATGCTTTCACCTTTCTCAGGGCGTTGGCGCATTCTGAATTCCACTGTAGCCCGTGGTCTTTCCTTAGCACATTGAAGAATTTTTGGCATCTGTCTGATGATCGCGAAATGAACCTCGACAGGGCGGCTATTTGTCCTATTAATTTCTGCACTTGCTTCTTACTGGTCAATGTCTCCGGTATTCCTTCGATGGCCTTGATCTGATCTGGGTTGACTTTGATACCCCTTTGTGACACCAGAAAACCAAGGAACTTTCCTGAAGTTACGCTGAAGGCGCACTTTTCGAGATTTAGTTTCATCCCGTATTGCATCAGTATCTCGAAGGCTTCCTTCAGATGGCCAATGTGATCCTCTTTCTTTTCGACTTTACCAGCATGTCATCGATGTAAACCTCCATGGTCTTACCGAGTTGTTCTTTGAACATCTTGGTGACTAACCTTTGATACATCACCTTTGCGTTCTTGAGTTTGAACGGCATTACCTTATAGCAGTACGTTCCTTAGTGAGTGATGAAAGTGGTCTTTTCTTGATCTTCTTCAGCCACTAGAATTTGGTTGTAAGCAGAGTAGGCGTCTAAGAAGATCAGTAGTTCGTGTCCCGCCATTGCGTCGATGAGCTGGTCAATATGTGGTAACAGAAAGGAATCTTTCGGGCATGCTTTGTTCAGGTCGGTGAAGTCGACACACATCCACCATTTCCCGTTCTTTTTTACCGTGACCACATTGGCCACCCATTGGGGATATTTCGATTCTCGGATGGAACCATTAGCGAGTAATTTATCAACTTCTTCGCTGACCGCCTCATTGATGGTGGCATTGAACTTTCTCCCCAGTTGTCGTACTGGCGGAGTATCGACATTCAGCCTATGTGTGGCGATGTCCCTTGGGATTCGTGGCATATCTGAATGGGAAAAGGCAAACAAATTGGCATTGTTAGTTAAGAACTCATGATACTTACCTGGTTCTGAGAGGTTGTGTCCGATATAAACCTTTTCCGTGCTATCGGTGTTGTCTAGTTGGACGAGGTCGAGATCTTCTATGGTTGCCTTGCAAGCCTCTACGACATCCGGGTCTTTAATGGCATTTATTTGTACGTCGGGTCTGGTTCCATATATGGCTGATTGATATGCTTCTGCACTTGCCCCTTTTAGTTGTTTGGTGTGTGTGCAATCTTGGGAGATCCGGTAGCATTCTTGGGCGGTGCGTTGCTCGCCTCGGATGCTGAATATCTTTGATAGAAACTTAACGGGATGGCTCGCATGGCGTGTATCCATGGACGCCCTATGATGGCGTTGTAGGCTATCTCCTGATTCATGACGTGGAACATCGTCTCCAGGATGACTCCTCCTTCCAGAATGGGTAGCACTATCTCTCTAGAGGTTCGCTCTACTGCATTTTTAAAACCCGTTAGTATTATGCAATGCGGTACTATTATATCCTCGAGCCTCATCTGCATGAGAACTCGTGGGTGAATAATACACACGCCACTTCTGTCATCCACCATTATTCTCTTTACGTCGGTATCCGCAATATGTAAAGTTATAACCAAAGCATCATAAAGAGCGAAATACAAACCGTTGGTATCCAACTTATCGAAGATGATACTATCTTCGAGGTCATCATACCGTTCGTGGGCGACTGTCCGTTTGAGTTTGTGCGTGGTGGTGAACTTCACATGGTTGATTATCATATCGTCACTGCCGCTAATGATCATTTGTATGGTACAAGCTGGCGATGTTGGTCTTGGAGGTCCTTGAAGTTGATCGCGCCCACGAGCGAAGTTGACCCGTCATCGGTCGCTCAGTAGTTCTTTCAGGTGTCCCTGATTTAGCATTCTTACCACTTCTTGTCGTAGACCTATGCAGTCCTCGGTCTTGTGCCCCCTTTCCTGGTGGAATTCTCACAGAACGTTCGATCTCCGGGTGCTCGGATCTAACTTCATCTTTTGCGGCCACTATACCTTTGTTCCGAGCTTTTCCAATGCGTACACTATTTCTGAAGGAGAAACACAAAAGTTATGAGCATATAACAGTGGAGGCATACCTCTTTCGTTTTAGGGTGGTGCGGTGTGTCGAGGCGCGGCATCTGCATGTCGTGGAGGAGGTGGGTTGGATGTTCGGATATAGGGCTAGTGCCTTTCCCGATTGAAACGGGGTAGTTGGTCCCTTCGGCCGTCGTTGCGGAAATCTCTCCTTGCTTCGATTTGGACCGATGTTAGTCGCTGGATCGGGACGTTCAGGTCATCCTCGTCTGCCTTCACTTCGGCGTAATAGGCATTATGGATCTCTTCCTACGTGGTGGGGGGTACTTCATGAGTCTACTTAGCAGCTTTTTGGTTGCTTTTGACCTGTTTCTGTTTAACCTATTTTGGGCTACTACCGCCATCTTTTCTGACACGTTTGGTAGGCTCATCCTTACCCTGTTGAATCGGGCTAGGAAATCCCGAAGTCCCTCGCCCGTCGTCTGCCTGACGGCGAAGATATCATTTACCATGGCTTCTGCCTTTTTCGCTTCCGCGTGAGCGGTGACGAACTTATCTACCATTTCTTCGAACGTTGATATCGATCATGCTGGTAGTTGGGAATACCATGTAAATGTTCCCCCTGTCAGAGTTTCGCCGAACTTTTTCAGCAGCACTGACGGCATATGTTCTTTTGAGAGATCGTTACATTTTACTGCAATAACGTAATAGATTAAGTGATCCTTCGGGTCCGTTGTGCCATCATATATTTTCAAATATGGCTGCATTTTGAAGGTTTTCGGAATAGAGTGGGGAGCTGCCCCTTCGTTGTAGGGTTGTTTGACGAATCGGCCACATCACATTTTGGTAGCAACTTCAGAGCGCCTGGTATTTTATCAACCCTTTCCTCATGCTCTTTTATCTGGTCGCGGAGTGTTTTGTTCTCATTTTCCATCTTTTCTATTTTCTTTAAGATGGTCGCAAGTGCATTGTTGCCTGCATCAATGACATTATGAGTGTTACCTGTTCGCGGAGTTTCTGGCTCATCGGCGATAGCTGCGGTTTCTGTGGGTATTGTGCCTTCGATATCCCTTTGAACGGGTTTCTTGAGTATATTGCTCAAGGTGTTTGTCAACCATTCTTCTAATAGCCTTCTCACGGTCGGTGGTGCTTCTCCGGCTGTGGATGTTGAGGTTTCCCTCTCGCGCGAGACAATTAGGGGGGCGAGATCTCTCCCTCAGGTGTAGCACTTGGCGTTGCGTTTTCATTGTCTTCCCCACCGGCTTCATTGAGGGAATTCAGGAGGTTGCTCGTGACACCTACTATCGCCTTTAGCCTTGTTTCTCCCTTTCCTGCCATAGTTAGCCTTTGTGAGGCTAAGAAGAGGTGATTATTTCTTTCAAGAATCTAGACAAAACTATTCCCACAAACGGCGCCAAATTGTTTGACTCAAAAGATATTGGAACCTTTTTGAATAAATCAATCAAAGAAAATAAATGGGTAAATCTTAGTTAAGCATAATAATTTCTAGAACAAAAGATAGACAAGGAGAGTGCAGAGGATAAGAACTCTTTATCCCTTTTAAAAAAACTTAAATCGCAAACCGATCAATCGTTTATGTAAGCAAGTTTACAGCAAGTATTATGGGTTAGGAAAGAGGTTGTTTTACGCTCTATATATATAAGGGATCAAACCTGATCAATCGTTTATACAAGGGAACATTCGAAAGAATATTCCTAATGTTTCCTAATGGGCCTGCACTACTGCAAGGGTCGTACAGTCTCTTGTTCGCCTTAAGGTCATCCTCTGCGGGATGTCGAACTACGAGGATCTCGTCGTTCGTCGTATTCATCAACGATCGTGGTTGTTCAAATTTGGACCCATACAATCATACAGTGAAAGAGAATGGGATTAGATTTTGTCTATAAAAATGAAGTTTGTATAATTAAGTGACACCATATAGATATATTTGTAAGGTGAATTGTTGATGTGAGTATAGTTGCATAGTAATTCTAACATTGTGTAGAATACCTTTACTTTTTGGAACCAAATTTAACATTTTCGGCTAATTTTGTTCTCTGTGATATATAAAATACATAGTTAAACTATTTTTTCATTACAAGAGTTAAATCTTATAATATTGAGGTAAAAAACTACTACGTCAGTCCATTTTAAATGTCATTTCAGCGAAACAAATTTGATCCAAATCTACCCTTGCTCCATGTAAATGGTATACATAATTTTTTAAGAAAAGTCTCTCAACATTTATAGTCATTTTAAGGAGAGATAAAAGATAATTTAATCAAAAAATCCTTATAATTAATGATTTAAGTAATTTTCTTAATAAATGAATTATTTCAAACTACATTTAAAATAGATAGGAGGGGGCAAAATGTAGTTACTCCCTCCGATCATCACTTTTACTTGTTACGTTTTGACTTTTTACGTCTCTTAAAAATAATAAATGAAGTGTATAATTTATCATGATACTCATATTAATTGATATATATTTTTAACGATTTTAAAAAAATAATTGGAAATGAGTAAATAATGTTGTGTGTATAACAAAAAAAAGGAAATAATCTTTTCTTAATACGCTAAAAGTGACATATAAAAGAGAATTTATTTTTAGAATATTTGACAACTAAAAGTAAACGCGTGAAGTAATAAGTAGGAGAAATTGGTCTACATGGGGTTGGGACCCTATTCTTATTTCTTCGTTTTCTTGGAAGGCTCATACTTGTACATGCAGCAGAAACTTGATTCTTGAATGTATTCCCAAAGATGTCAGGATAGGGACACGCACTTATGAAGAGAGAGTAAAATAGTTGGTCAATTAGGGTAGCTAGCTAGGAGGATAGTTATCCATCACAATTTTTCTTTGTTGCATGGAAAAGTGTGGCAAGCTTTGATTGATCGCATTTAATTCCTCCCAACTACTCAACTCCTCAGCTAAAGTCCATTATTAATAAGTAGTGACTAGCTACCTATCATTCACATCTCCCCTCACTTTCTCCTTTACCATAATCATTTCTATACTGTAAAAAAAAAAAAAAAAATTAGGAGGAGAGTAGAATATTCATTCCAAAGATGGAGGATTCAAGACAGAAAATGGCTGGAAGTACTCCTCTACAGAAAGGGTCACAAGAATTTGAAGATGAGAATGGAAGCAGTAGCATGCGAACGGCTGAGACTGTGCTACGTTTGCTACCCATGGGGCTTTGTGTTGTGGCTCTTGTTATTATGCTCAAGAATTCCCAAACTAATGACTTTGGTTCCCTTTCCTACTCTGACCTTGGAACCTTCAGGTAACTATTTTACTCTTCTCTTCATTTATCTATTTCTTAATTAGGTAACAGTTACCAATTAATGCTAGTCATAGAATAAGCTGTAATTACCTTATAAGGTGTGAATTTTGGTGAAAGTGAAGCCGATGGTTGGTGGATTTTGTGAGAAATTTGTAGTCATGGCTTATGAGGTTCAAATCTTGAATCTGCTGCAGGTACTTGGTCCATGCAAATGGCATTTGTGCAGGTTATTCTCTTCTATCAGCAATAGTCGCAGCTGTTCCTCGTCCCATTACCATGTCTAGAGCCTGGACTTTCTTCCTCCTTGATCAGGTTCTTTTCTACACTGTCGATCTTGATTAAGCTGTATTTCTAAGGCACCCTGCATCTGAATTTGCATTTGACCATCACCCTAAACCAGGAGTAGTGACAAATGGGCAGGACGGGTCGGGTCGAAGGTGGGCGGGGTTGAAAAATAAATTATCCGACCCAAACTCATACTTAATCATACTTAATACGGATAGAAAATGGGTTAACCGGCGGGGCTTCTTGAATATGGTCACGTTTTGAGAGAATTCTAGTCTCTCAAACGTGAGGAGCCCCAATTTGAGTCCTTGCAAATATGTATGTTAAACCCATTGATTATCCATTTTTAAGTGGATAATACGGATCTTATCCATATTTGACCCGTTTTTAAAAAGTTCATTATTCAATCCATTTTTAGTGGATAATATGGATCGATAATTGTGTTTTCAATCCATTTTGCCACCACTATACTAAAATAAAATACTTGCAGAAGTGAATTCAGGATTTAGAATTAGTGAATTCAAAATGAATTGATCTTATTATATATATATAAAGATTATAAATTTATTTTGTATATCGTTCCAATCGAAAGCAATGGGTTCAATTGAACCTACCAACCGACCCTGATTGTGCCTCTTGCCTGCAGATACTGACATACATAATACTGGCTGCCGGAGCTGCGTCAACAGAGGTGGTGTATCTGGCCTATAAAGGGGACACAGCGGTTACATGGAGTGAGTCATGTGGCTCATTTGGAGGTTTTTGCCATAAAGCCACAGCATCTGTATCTGTTACTTTCATAGTAAGCCTTTGCTATGCAATGCTTTCGCTGCTTTCATCTTACCGACTTTTCAGCAAATATGATGCACCAGTTGAGTTGTATAATAACAAGGGGGGTATTGAGGTTGCGGCGTATTGAGAGTACCATATCGATCCATGATCAAAGACATCTGCATTTCCCTCTTTGTTTAGGCTAAGTGGTGCACAAGTTTTTACTTCCACCATCTCATGTACACAGCAGATGTCAATAAAAAATGGCATTTAGGTGCAATAGAGGATGTTGTTTTAGCTGGTAGAACTGTGGTATTCACATCATTCTCTAGCCCCATGTGTTCAGTTGTTTTAACTCATTTATACGTTCATGCTCTTGTGATTGTAGCTGCTCTTAGGTGTTCTCTTAAAGAAAGGCAAACTAATCTCGCAAAAGGTTTCTATTAAGTTGTAATTAAGCATAGCTCAACAGATGCCAAGTGCAAGGTGGTTACTCTATATACTCAATACATGCTAAATGCAAGGTGCATACTAAAAATATATACTCAATATATGCCACATGCAAGGTGCTTACTAAAAATTATACTACCAATTAATATGCCAGTTTGCTTAGACCATATTGAGATTAGACTATGTGCTAATTGCATCCAAGACCTAATGCTAAGTTTAAACAAAGAAACCACTTATGTGAGTAACCTACACTTGTGTCCATTCTTGGACAAATCACAATATAGTTGACAATAAAATCCACATCCCAAGCACTTCAAAAACAACTCCATTACATCCTACTTGGTACATCCATGCACCACAAATACAACCATGCAAAATTGCAACAAAAAACACAAAATGCAAAATAAAGATTTTCCAAGCAGGAAATATGAGTATTTAAAGGGTCTAATATAGTAACGAGTACGCCAAAGACTCACGAAGCAAACCTTACTCTGATGTCTGATCATTCCACAATCACAAGATGCAATGCACTAGAAGAAAGGTCATGCTGAAGAGGACATCATGCAATGGCCATGCTGAAATTTTTTGTACAAACAGTTAAAAAGCATAATCTCCACTATTACATGTTTTAACATCTATTACCAATCTTTGCGCTTGGGGCAATGACGCAGCTACTGAGGTTCTAACCTAGGCGCGTCTATTGCTGGTTGAAAACCATTTCCAAACCCCCTCTTCGGCCTGGGTTTGCCCTTGGCCGTTTAGAATTTTTGGAAGGGCTTGTATAGGTCAAAATCTTACCACAGTAGTCGGTCTAGTTAGAACCCCGCCTAAGGGGTGGGGTAGCGAGGACCATCACGAGCTACTTCGGTCTAAGTATCCACAATGTACAGTGGGTCAAAAGACAATACTTAAGTAACGATGAAAAGGCCACAGCATAAGGGCAGACCGACCGGAGAAGGTGGTCATAATCTTAGAACTATATATAGGGGATGAATTCCCCAAAAGGAAGAGGGGGGAAGGGGAGGGGGCTTTTTGGATTTTTTCTCTCTCTCTACATTCTCTCCTTCTATTTTCTTCTAAAGAAAGATGTAAAATCGATGACCTTTTGGGCATCATGAAAGAGGAATCATCAAGTTATGAATGAAGATTGCTCGGTCTTATTTTATTTTATTCATTACTTTCCGATTCATTTCCAGATCTAGGATTTTTTATGTTTGACTAAGATTGACCTCATCATTATTATTAATTGTTTTACTCAAAAAGGTTTTAGCATCTTTTGGTCAAATAATTTGGCGCCATCTGTGGGGATTTCTTAGTGAAATTTCCTAGTCTCTCCCAGATCAAAAACCTGGAAATATGATCACTCACCAAAAAGAGCGGTAAGTAAACCTCACGTGTTAATCTAGATCATGATGCTATATGCAAGTAGAAGTTACAACCAACATCCTCCCCTGTACATCGGGCGATCCATGAATGAGCTAAGGAAAGCCCAACCCACGCAGTTCAAAAGTACAAAATAGAAGGAGAAAGAGAACTGAGCACGACCACCGAATTTCGAAATGCCAGGCAAAACGAGCAACGCTATAAATCCACCCTCATTTACCGACTCATCGGATAGGGGTAAGGAAGATATCACTTCGGCTCACCTTCTGTCGGTCATTCAAACAGGAACACAAGCGCCACACAGGCGAGCGAGCAAAGAAACATCTCAACTGGAGAATGAAAAACTACTACAAACTGCTATGAAATATCGCCCACCTGACAAGCCAACTTCTAGAAAATGATGCCCCTTAAAATGTACTCTCTCTACCTCACCTAGGAGTTGTCCCAATAGGGTTTTCCCGGGGACTTAGGGACCGATTCGACGAGGGAAACATCCCCAAGTTCAAAGTATAATTCATCGTCCCGCCTACCATGGACATCTCCAGACCGGAAGGCGAAAGGATTAGACAAGGAAACCTCAATGTGTGCACGAAACGAATGTGAGCAAAACAGCAAAGTTTCGTACTCTACGACATTACACTCCCCGATGCAAACAAAGTTAAGCGAACTGGGACTCACCCAGGAAGCACAGTGGTTGAGCAGAACTGGGACTCCCCCGGAGGATACCCGACTCTCCAAAAAACTGGGACTGACGACGGGTTAATGTTTTGACGAAAGTTCGAAATAAAACCCTTAAAGCCAAGGGCCTTCACCAAAAAGAAGAGTTCGACCTCGATAGAACAACAACGGGTTAATATTTTGACGAAAGTTCAAAATAACACCCTTAAGACCAGGGGCCTTCGCCAAAAAGAAGAGTTTGATCTCGATCGAACAATGTCGGGTAATATTTTGACAAAAGTTCGAAATAACACCCTTAAGGCCAAGGGCCTTCGCCAAAGAGAAGAGTTCGACCTCGATCGAACAACGACGGGTTAATATTTCGACAAAAGTTCAAAATAACACCCCTAAGACCAGGGGCCTTCGCCAAAGAGAAGAGAGAAAAGAATTTGACCTCGATCGAACAACAACGGGTTAATATTTCGACAAAAGTTCGAAATAATACTCTTAAGGCCAAAGGCCTTCGCCAAAGAGAAGTGTTCGACCTCGATCGAACAACGACGGGTTAATATTTCGACGAAAGTTTGAAATAACACCCTTAAGTCCAAGGGCCTTCGCCAAAGAGAAGAGAGAAAAGAATTCAACCTCGATCGAACAACAACGGGTTAATATTTCGACGAAAGTTCGAAATAATACTCTTAAGGCCGAAGGCCTTCGCCAAAGAGAAGTGTTCGACCTCGATCGAACAACGACGGGTAATATTTCGACGAAAGTTCAAAATAACACCCTTAAGGCCAAGGGCCTTCGCCAAAAAGAAGAGTTCGACCTCGATCGAACAAAGACTGGTAATATTTAGACAAAAGTTTGAAATAACACCATTAAGGCCAAGGGCCTTCGCTAAAGAGAAGAGTTCGACCTCGATCGAACAACGACAGGTTAATATTTCGACAAAAGTTCGAAATAACACCCTTAAGGCCAAGGGCCTTCTCCAAAGAGAAGAGTTCGACCTCGATCGAACAACAACAGGTTAATATTTCGACAAAAGTTCGAAATAACACCCTTAAGGCCAAGGGCTTTTACCAAAGAGAAGAGTTCGACCTCGATCAAACAACAACGGGTTAATATTTTGATGAAAGTTCGAAATAACACCCTTAAGGCCAAGGGACTTCGCCAAAGAGAAGAGTTCGACCTCGATCGAACAACGACGGGTTAATATTTTGACGAAAGTTTGAAATAACACCCTTAAGGCCAAGGGCCTTTGCCAAAGAAAAGAGTTCGACCTCGATCGAACAACGACGGGTAATATTTCGACGAAAGATCGAAATAACACCTTTAAGGACAAGGGCCTTAGCCAAAGAGAAGAGTTCGACCTTGATCGAATAACGACGGGTTAATATTTTGACGAAAGTTCAAAATAACACCCTTAAGGCCAAGGCCTTCGCCAAAGAGAAGAGTTCGACCTCGATCAAACAACGACGGGTTAATATTTCGACGAAAGTTCGAAATAACACCTTTAAGGCAAATAGTTATAAAATCTCGTTTCAAGTCAAAAGCGGATCCGCCCAAAGCAAATAGTCGCTTGTTGACCTCGCCCAAATAGGCGGTTCAATGACTCTATTCAGACTCACACGACGAAGTCCAACTCGGTCCGACTGAGATTAAACTCCTTGAAAATTAGGAATAGAGGAAATCCAAAATTTCACGCCAAAATTATGCAAAGGAAAAGGAAGGGGAGCACAAAAGACATACACCAATTAAAACTTCTTTTTATTTAAAGCAGTTGCGCAAATAGTCACTAATTACATACGGCTAAAAGCCGGGCAAGTCCAAAAAAAAAAAGAACAACACAGTCAACAAACAAGATAAAAAAAGAAACAGCATAAAGATAAACAATTCTTTCACTCGGTGTCATCACCGCCGTCCTCCTCACCACCATCTCCAGGAAGTATCTCTTCGTTATCAACATCCTCGTCGGCCCCCGGCGTCGCAGGATCATATCCGTAATTAACACAAGCCTCACGTGCCTTTGCTCGTGCTTCTTCATATGCAGCCTCAGAAACATTGCCCGCTTCCCACAAATTCTTATATATGTCCCGCTGGGCCTCAGCATGTACCTAAAGCTCATGTAGATGACGGGGAACGGCGGCGGAGGCAGATTCGACTTAGGACAACAATTGCACCTTCTCGGCTTCAAGAGCAGCGACCCGGTCCCCCAAAGTCGACGCTTCCCGGTCAATGTCACCAATACGCTCTTCAAGCCTCGCCTCCCTAAGCGTCATCGCCGCCCTCTCAGATTCCTGCTCGGATTAAAGAACGTGGATAGTGTCCTCTAAAGCCGTCGCCCTCGCTGAAGCCGATGCCCATGCACTCTCAATATTCTCCAACCCGAAAACCTTTCTCTCCAGTTCAGCTAACTTTCCCACCCACTCTACACTCATCGCCTCGACCCTGATGGCATTCTGATCCATCTCGGACTACATCGACTGCACCTTTGCCTGAAGATGCTCACACTCAGCGGCAACCCCTTTGCCCAACTCAAGTTCTTCGTCCTTTGCACGAAGTTGCTCCTCGAGCACGCTGCTCCTGCGAATAGCCTGCATCAATTCCTGATCCCTCTTCTCCAGTTCTTCGCCAAGGGATCGATCATCGGCGTTCGCCTTCAGCCGCTCGTGCATTTCATGACACTTGTTGCAGTAGTGTCGATATTTCTCCAACATCGTCAGGAAAATCTTTTCCCGAGTGTCGTCCCTACGAGCACGCTCAATCTCCACCATGTACGTCTAAAAATAAGGAGATGGGTTAAGGCTAGGTCGCTAAAAATGAAGAGCATAAAAGAAAAGGGAAACTTACCCTCAGGCTCATAGCGTCCACTTCGCGCATCAAATCAATATCACGAACGTCCTGGAGAGCCTTGCTCTCGGTGGCGGAGCACAAAAGGTCAAAATGCATATTCAATGAGATTTCAAGTATACGAGACGGGCCTCCCCCATGAACCACCAAACAGGTAAGGCCCTCTTCAAACATCCTGACGTCATCAAGATCAAGATCAGCTCGTCAGGATCAAGATTAGCCTCAGATTTATAGCCATCGACCACGACGCCTTTTCCCCTCTCTGCGGCCAAAGTAGGGGCACGACCCGGTACAGAAGATGAAGGCCCACCCAAAGTAACAGCAGCGGCCTCGGGACTCCGACTCTCCGTCGCAGTAGTCTGTTGGTCACTCGTAACGGCCGGAATCTCTATCGACGGGTTGATCACGGCGACCGCCTCCACCTCTGAAGACATGTTAGCATCATTCCCGGTCTCTGACTCCATTAAGGGGGCGTTGTCCTCTAAGCATATCATGGTTAACGGAGTTATTTTGGTCTTCACTCGTCGTCTCTTTGACGGCCCCTCGCCATCTTCAGTAAGGGAAGGCTCCCCCGTTGGGCAGATAGCAGAAGCCGGGGCCTCAGATTAAGGAACAGTTTCCGCGCAGACGGCCACGGTCGCAGACTCAACTTGAGCAGCCCTTGCCATATATCAGGCAGCAGGCCTCAAAACGGGCCGAGCAGAGGATGTTGGCTGACGAAATGTAAGTGGAGGAGCCCTCACCCTTCGCACTCTACCTACTAGAGATAAAATGCCATATAAACAATAAAGCCAAATTGCAAAACGGAAAACAGAGACTGCGGTAAAACTACTTACCAATAAGGGGCTTACGCCCATATTTCTCAAAGAAGGACGACCATACGCGAACTCCCACCGTATGAGGAAGAATGGTGTTCACCCAGTCGTGGATGTCGTCGACAGGCACAGGGGGTAGTCTTACAGTTGCAAAAGTAAAAACCGTTCAATACCGCCTAAAGAGAAGTGGTCGACTATCATTCCGACCAAAAAATATAAAAACTTATATGCAAAGTTCCATCTCTCACGGAATTCTGCAGGATCCTCCACAAGGTGCTAGATCCGCACATAAAACTAATTCTCGTAAAAGCGACGGTTGGCCCTGTCGTCCATCTTCACCACCAAGCTCTTTGTCCCTCGATGGCGCATGTGGATCATCGTGCCTCGAATGAGTTGAGGGGCAAAGATATTGAGTATGTGTCTCAAAGTGATCTCCCGACCAGCAAGTTCCGCGAACTTGAGCAGCATGAGGAACAATTTATACAAGTACGACGAAAGTTGAGCCGAACACACCTCGTAAAAATGGCAGAAATCTACCACCAAGGGGGGAGAGGCAGCGTATACCCGACGATGAAGGGGTAGGCATACAACGCATAATATCTCGGGCGATCGAAATGTATGATATCGTCTCCCACCACTGGAAACATTTCAACATTGCGAGGGATCCCCCATTTTGCCCGCATCTCCGCAATATCTGCCTCAGTCATAACCGAGGGAGCGGGTTCCGTCTCTTCTCAGGCAGGAACTATGGAAATCGTTCCACGGCTTTCCAGGGCAAGGCAGTATTTCGGTCGTCGTCGGAATCCCCTCCTCCTCTATCACTTCCACTCCTCTGGGAGCAGAGACATCACTTTCCGATGCCAGAATTGCGGCAGGATTATCAGCGCGGGAAGAACTACCAGCTATGTATATCGATTTAATGGAACAAAGGGCTTAAGAAGAAGAAGAGATGGGGGTGAAAATTTCCGTCTAACCAAAGAAGATCGAAAATCTGAAAGTATGTGAGAATAGGAAGATTTACAATGTTCTCTCAACAAAAGCTAGAAAGTGTACGAAACAGAAATTGATAAGGGCATAAATTGGTGTCTTTCCTATATTTATAAGGACATTTATAAGGACATAAATCTTTCCTATATTGGTGTCTTTCCTATATTTATAAGGACATAAATTCCCCAAGCGGAAAAACCAAGACTCGCCAGTCGAAATTGATAAGGGCACGAAACGGTTCAATCACCAGGAAACGTGTGTCATAATGACAGTAGCCACAAACGACGTTTCAAATCGAACAAACGCTTCGATTCCGAACGGTCGCGATGGTCCCAAGGGCACCATTGTAGCGTCGTCCCATCGCCTCGATCCAAAGACTACGTACAAGGCACGAACAGTCAGATTTCTCCTAAGTGTTCAAAATCATAATCCGCCCACCGGGCCCGCCGATAGACGACCCCGACGGACGGAGGGACTAACTGTATAAGTCAAAATCTGACCACAGTAGCCGACCCAGTTAGAACCTCGCCTAAGGGGCGGGGTAGCGAGGACCATCACGACCTACTTCGGTCTAAGTATCCACAGTATACAGTGGGTCAAAAGACAATACTTAAGTAACGATGAAAAGGCCACAGCGTAAGGGCAGACCGACCGGAGAAGGTGGTCATGGTCTCAGAACTATATATAGGGGATGAATTCCCCAAAGGAAGGGGGGTTTGGATTCTTTCTTTCTCTCTACATTCTCTCCTTCTATTTTCTTCTAAAGAAAGATGTAAATCGATGATCTTTTGGGCATCGTGAAAGAGGAAACATCAAGTTATGAATGAAGATTGCTCGCTCTTATTTCATTTTATTCATTACTTTCCGATTCATTTCCAGATCTGGGGTTTATTATGTTTGACTAAGATTGACCTCATCATTATTATTAATTATTTTACTCAAAAAGGTTTTGGCATCTTTTGGTCAAACAGGGCTCCCTTCGGGGTTTAAAAAAAAAAAAAAAAAAAAAACATCTACAACCACTGCAGAATCACTTAATGCTATTCCAAATCAATTGCATATTGACAACATTCAGAAGACGCGAAGCATAAGCATCAGCAAGCTTGATACTGCACAACTGCAACAAAAGCATATAGCGTTCAGGACACAATCGTTACAGCAGAAGAATCAGGATTGAGAAAAGATAAACAGCATAAAATACTGAGGGGCTATGACCAACTGTCAAGAAAGAGAAATATAATGATAGTGATATACTTTATATCCTGATAGTTTGTAAATCTGTCAAGGGTAATCTTATCTTCAAAACCTTGTAGAAAGAAATGTTTTACTTGACTACTAGCATCGGTTCTTTTCAACCAGATAATGAATTCACTTCAGAATGTGCAACTCATCAATTATGTCTTTGAAAGGACAAGCCAATAAGAGAATCACAACGATATAAGTCACAATTATTATTTTTTTTTGTCATAATAATGGTGCCCAGCCTATTATCACACCTCGACTATTCCACTAAGTACCTACTAGCTATCTCTCGCCCGCACAGGTGTCAAGTAACTATATCCATCAAGGATTAGACAAATGAGAAGAGATCACTCAACTAATATTTTTTCACACTGATCTCGCATTGTATTTACTCACTTTTATCACTGATTATGCATGGTATTATTCACTTCATTGAGTGATAGGCCGTACTCTTGGGTGCTATAAGTCATTATTTTTTTTATAAAGATATAAATAAGATAAAGAAAATATGTAGCTACCCCACAATGAGAAAAAGGGTTATGAAGCAGAAATATAAAAGGAGTAACACAAACTATTGCTTCAAGTGAACGAGTTGGTCAAAAATGGATTGTTGCTTGCCTACCAGATTGAGAAGCTTTCAGAAGCATAACTAAAACATGTATATACAAACAGATAAGGATATGACCATTCTTGAAGATCGGGCCACTGAACTGCATCTGCAGAAGAACCCTACGCTAAGGCAGAGGAGAATTCATATTGAACTGTCATTATTAGAACATCAAAGCAGAGAAGTTGTGATGCCCTCCATAATTTTTAAGAAGTTCCATTGCTCTCTTCCACACTAAACAATGTTTCTACCTCAAGCATCTCACTTACAAAAACTTACTAATCAAACGATACCCAATAAAAAAAGATTCTCTCTCTGATTTAAACTTGTGAGATTGAGATTAGAAACTATACAGAAACATAATAAACCCATCCCTTCTTATCCTAGTTAGGGCCAATATAGAGTAAAAAAGGATAACCCTTGAAATTTACTACTAGTACTTTTCAAGATAGCAGCCCTCTCTAGCTTTTCCATATTGCTTCTAAAGTGCACCGAATTGATTTATATTTAGAAGAATTTCAGTTGAGACAAGGAAAATCAAAGCAAGATTAGCAGCACAAATACATTTGTGAAACGACTTGGAAGAGAGAGACATTGGCTAGATACTAATGAAGATTTATGTTTAACGGAGGCCGTGGGGGAAAGCAGCAAGGTGTGGGTCGTCAAAAGTAGAGGTTAATTAAAGTAAATAAGCTATCACTTAAGGTTATTGGGGGGAAGAAAGAATTGTGGCGATAGCAAATAACAAAAATGCATTTTGGCTATAGCAAATAACAAGTGTTCTATTTTTCGTCGAAATTTAAAGAATTACAGAGAAACAACAAATTTTCATCGAGATTTAAACGATTGCAGAGAAACAACAGAAAATTTCGAAATTTAAACAATTACAACGAAACAACAAATTAACCACCAAATAATATTTTACCTCCAAGCAACTTCACAATGAAGGTTTCATAGTTTCCTTCTAGAAAACCTTGGCACAAACACATAAAGACTGAGGTAGGAAAAGAAGAGGGCAAAGATCTTTCTTGATTAGCCTAAAACTGGGACAGAAAGAAATCAATCACCAGAAAAGAGATCTTCTAATGCAAAGAATTAAAATCAAGAAATACTTAGTGAAAATCCTAACAATAAAGACCAAGTATACTAGCCAACTGCATCTTAAATAAACAGAACAAACATCAGAATGGCACCGAGGATAAGATTTAGCAAAATATCAAGTGCTAAGGAGAGCCTAAGTTGGCCAAATGCATTATATAAATAGGGCTTTGAGGCATTTATAAGTTTACAGAATAACTTGTCCAACCTTAATGTCTCAAATTTCAGGATGTCTCAAAAGCCAATCCTACTTAATCATTGAAAAGAGAAAGACTAATTCTTTTTTTTTTAACTGATGAGCTACAATGATAACTCAGCCTTCCTTCAAGGAATTATTAGAGGTGTTCAAACTAAGAAAAGCATTGAGAAAGTAAATCCATGAAAATCCATAATATAGCTAGAAAATCCTTCACAACTCCACATATATAACAGCTAACAGAACAGCAACTTCAGTGAGACAATCAGCAACCATGAAAAAGAAAAGTTCTCTTCCAGACAGTTTTGATGTATATTGACCAGATATTGCAAAGCTGACCATTGGCATAATTCAACATTTCTGGAACAGGCCCTGATCAAAAGAAGGATAAAATAGTCAAAAATGGTAAAAGTAACACGAGGCAACAGCCTTTCAAAGCACTATCTAGTTGCTATACAGTTGATGTGCCAACTCATAAAATCAACTCACAAGTTGCTCTAGCAACAAAAAATAGATAGTCTCGACTCAGATATACTAAATCAATTGGTTTTCTCATTAAGGAAAAATTTGTCTGTCGACCAATGAACTATGATTATATACGCTAAGAGAGGCAGGCTCCATGTTAGAATATATAAACAGGTTACCAGTTTAAACTCAGGTATAGCTGCATCTTACAACTTCAACCCATTAAACAGGAGCTGTTGCTGGAGCAATTAGTTTTTAGTTTTAGTAAGCTAAATCCACCAAATAATGTGGTAAAACAGTAAAAGGATCGTCAATATGTTATAAAGAAGAATGCAAGCAACATAATGTACCAGATTTTATGTCTTGGGCCTAGATACACCTTCAGTTTTGCCCATGACGTTTGCTAAAAGAGTGGTGTGCCAAGAGTTTCCTACCTGTTGCACGATGATCATCCTGCAAAAATTTGTATCAGATGGCCTCAAAAATTTTGATTCAAACAGACAACAAATGCCATGGTCTGAGAGGACCACGTGAAGATATTTTCTCCACATCCCTCTCACGGAATACTTATCAAAAGAACATTCATCTCGGAGAAACATACAAGAGATTTGATTCTACATACAGATTCAACGAAATGGAGATTCGAGTCTTGTGAGTACGATGCCCAAAAACTTATTATTTATTAAAGCAAGCACTTGGCAGTGGGAGTTTCAAGGAACATCACATGATACTGCAATCATGCTATTGCCTTTTTTTCATCTGTTAATCAAGCTCATATATCATGTGACAAAGATATCGAGCAAATTTACAATACCAAAATTATAACTCACATCATATTAGAAATGACAAACAAAAATTTCTCCCCTTTATAAAGCCTAGAAAGTAAGTCCTGCTGAGAAAATCATGTGCAAAATCAATTACCTTATACAAAGATGCAGCTGATTCAGATTCAACAGTCTGGACTGGAACATGTCCGAGTGACTGGAAAGAATCCAAAGCATCTAACGTCAGCTGCCAACCACAGAGAGCAATAGCACCAGCATTGGAAGAGGAACTGCCACTACTACTGCAGCCAGCAGCAGCAACATTTCCATTTACCCAAGGACAGAAAAAATTATGATGTTTAATTGGATCAAATTCAACAGCTTCGTCATAGTTGCTTTCTCCAATAGGAGGCCCTGCATAACATTTTCATTTTCATCATTTCAGAAAGGTAAAATATGAAAAACCAAATCAGCAAAACTGAAAAGAAGAAAACCATAATTAAAACAATAAAAGAAAAGAATTTTAAAATGGAAAAAGGTGAAGTCAACTTCAATTGTGGAACATCAAGAAAGTACCCAAAACAGTGCCTAAACCAATGTAAAGTTACAGCCAAGATGTGCTGAGCATTAACAGTTCTTTTAAAAGTAAAGTAGGCATTAATACCCTGAAACTCAAGTAGAAAAGCTACCTGTCCCGTTCGCAAGCATATAGCCTGACTCGAAGAATCCACAATCATCAGTAGCTGGTGCATTATTTTGGGTTACTTCGTCCTTGGATGCTTCATATGCAGAATATACAACAGCATTGCAAGAAAGAGAAGGGTGTGGACTATTCGGAAGTGTAGGCTGCATGTGACGAGTCCTTTCACCACTTTCAATGGATTCTGCTTTGGCTGAGCCAACAATTTTTGAGCCACTATCAGCCCTTCCCACAGAACGAGATGTCAGATCTTGACTATCACCATTAGGATCAACTCGGTCCACTTCTTCAGGAACATAGTCACCCATTAGTCCGGGGTCTGGAGCAAATTCACCTGTTTGCCCCTGATTTTCCGTAATTTCAGCAACTGCTTCTACATCACCAGCGACACTATCTGCTCTGTGCACAGAAGCATCTGTCCCATGGATTTCAGCTTCATGACTAGCACCCATTCCAATACTTCCTCCACTGATCCCGACGCTAGGGCCATCCCTCACATTGCCAGTGGCAGTATCTGCATTCACTACTTCTTCATCATTGGTGCTACTAACACCCATTTCACCAGCACTTCTGACCACAGCTGGACAAGTACTCTGTTGTGCTTGATTACTGTAGTTCAATTCTGAAGTTTCCACTGGATCTGCACTTCTTAACATAGATGTTGAAGGGAAATTAACATCATCAAAGTCTCCTGGGAGATTCTCAACACTTTCCATTGAATCATCATCTGCACTGTGAACAGTGTCCATTGCAATAACAGATGAAACATGTGTTGAGTCTCGAGTAGATGGCATACCAGTTAGCTGTTCCTGCCCTCGTCCAAAGGTATCATCTCTGGAAGCATCTCTGCCAATCTCAAAACCAAGCGAGAGGCTAGGACCAGCACCTGATGAATCCTTGCCATATGAGGTAAGCTGGGGCCCAAAGGCATCAGACTGGCATGCACGCTTTGATGGGCCAGCTGAGTACTGACTACCATCATTTACTTCATCTCCATCACGGTCTATTACAGTGCCTTCAACACTATCGGCCGGCTGTACCGGCAATTGTGGCCTATCAACTGTGCTTCCACCTTCCTCTAAGTTTCGTTTGCGAGAACTAGGGCCTCGCGATTCATATGAAGCTGCATGACCACCAACCTCACTGCTTGAAGGTTGACCAATAATTGGATGTCTTCGTTTATGGACATCTTGAAATTGTTCCGGCCTCACATCCATGTTCACCTGTGAAGAGGATAATCCACCAGCCATTGTGAGATTCAGATCTACTCCTATATTTGACAAAGACCTTCCCTCTTCAGTTGTTGCAGCTTCATCAAGGTCCTCTGTCTGCTCCTTTCCCATGCCATCAGCAGCAACCCATCCACTGATTCCACTAGCAGCACTTACTCCACGTGTCAATGCCATCTTCTTGCTTGTCTCAGGGATATCATTGGTATTTGGAGCAAAGCAAGTAGGACGGACAACAGTAAGGAAATCCCAGATTCTCACAGTGGCTCCACACAAGCTACAATCCAACAAAGGTGACCGAGATTCACCTTTAGTAGACCTGGTACCCACAGCTTTGTTCTTACTAGAATTCTTTTTCTTTGAAGCAGGTAATACATTTTCTCCATGGCCAAAATCTTGCAAAGAAGTGTGATATTTTGTGGGACCAATGGAGTACCCACTCCTAGCTGATTGAGCAGAATGTTCTTCACAGTCTTGAATATTTGGAAGCCATCTTGGCTCCCATCCACACAGGCTTATCACCTTATGGGCCTAAAATGCAAAGAATTTTCTAATTTGTTGAGAACTCGATAGTAGAGTGATAATCTGTAGCAATTAAAAGAAATGAGACTCTTACATGAGAATAGACAAGGAAGACATCTTCTATGTTGGTTTCAGTTCCTGACATAATCTCTGACCTAAAGATGGGTTCCATGCCACCGAAAGCCTGGGACTGAGCTAGAAGGCGATCAATTTCTGAACTTCGAGAGATCCTAATGTGCTCAATTGCAGATGCAGCCACAATGGGGAGTGAAGGAAATTGAAGTAATCCATCACATCGATCCTTGTAACCACCAATTAAGGCTGATGGTGGTGTAGGAGGGAACTGGACCAAGCTTTCTGCACAGGTGTTTCCTCTCCAAGGACAAGTGGCCTTATGCCCTTCATCAAGTTTCTTTGCAAATTCTTCCCCCGCAATATCAGCTATCAAAAATAACTAACAGATGAGAAAACTTTCCTCAGTATGTGGGAAGCAACAATTTCAGTACACCCACTGATTAATACAGAAGGCAGCTTTTCATAGAAACCAAACATGTTAAAAGGAAGTATTATAATGATAAATGAAAACAAGCATCATGTGTAACCAGCTTCTTCTTTTCCAAGACGATTGATCTTAGCAAAAAAGCCGAGAAACGTAATGGTTCCTCTTCCAGCATGTAGGTATAGAAAAGTGGTCTGCATGAATTTCAACGACAACAAAAGCCACTACCAGCTGCATCTGTGTATACATATTTGGGGTTGGGGTTAGCAGAAAACCATATCCACTGGATCCACTTCCTTGCTAAGGAAGCAATTCATGAACAAAAGCAGTAAACTGGAACTTAAGGTAAGGCAACTTTAACCCACATTAACAGAAATTACGGAGAGCTGAACAGATAACACTGGAAAAGGAAAGAAGAGTATGAAAAAAAAATTCACATAAAAAAGTGGATAGAGGCTGGACGAAACCAAACAATCAAATACTAAACAAGGGTGTAATCGGCAATTGTCCATGCAGTATTGTGGCACAGTTGAGCCACGTAGCTTCCCAAAATACAATACAAACTTACAAACTTGCATTATATTCCCATTAATTAAACAGTAAGAAGCATGCAGGGAAAGTATAATATTACTGAAGGATACTCGAAGCACGCATGTAATAAAAAAAATATATTTTAACTTTTACAAACTAGCATTATTTGAATTCCCATTAATTAAAAAGTAAACTCAAAGAGAAATGGGCAGGGTCTACAAAATGTATTTAGTTTTCGAACCAAGTAATGCCCTTGTGATGAATGTCACTCTTGCACTAAAATCCTAGTTACTGCTGGAAGGAAAGTATGCTATTATCTTGCTCATTCATGTTTCATGATCCCCCTGGGAGTTCTTCCAACTGAAGTCTTTCCTTATTGGAAAAATTTCAGTAATACTTCCTTCCTATGAAAGAACTGTTGAATCTATCATAACCAGTAAGAGAAAAGAATATTATCGCCAAAAATCAGAATTGCAACATATATCCAACCAAACAAAACAGAAAGTCTACCAGATATTTACATAAGAGAGTTCGCTAATCTGCCCTTGAGAGGATATACCACCCTTTGTTCTACAGAAATACCCGACCCGGAGATAAAAAGTAAATCAAATGTTCTGCTAGATCAGTTATTTTCCTCGGATTGTAGTTCAATTGGTCAAAGCACCACCCTGACAAGGCAAAAGCTGCGGGTTCGAGTCCCGGTTCGATTTGAAACTCTTATATGTTCACGGTTCAATACTGAAATAATTTTAGACGTCTGCCCGTGTCAACAAACAATTTGAAATAACTCGACTTTTTGTAAAAAAGGTCAGTGTCAAATAGCAATGATTCGAAGCACTTCTTTTTACACGGCACCATGAATAACTCTGGAAAAGATAAAAAGATCCTTGGGGTTCCATGCAACTGAAGCAGGATCTTTCAACTTAAGATTAACTCGGGTGGATTGATTGACGGCATAGTAATAATAATCTCCGCATAAGATATTACAGTGTTTGGTTGGTTGCACAAAGAATATCGCTGCACAATTAATGCAATGTTTGATTGGCGGTTTTAACTAATACCCGCATTAAGTTATGCAGAAATTTATGTATTTTTTCTAATAATCATGGTGTCGGGGCCAGCTTGGGCGCACCTCGACTAATTCCACGAGAACCTGCTACTTCCCACCAGCAACATATTTATGTATTATTTTATGCAGGATATAATGGAATAAGAGCACGTATATTAGCACTGCAGTGATCAAACTATTTTAAAGACAAAAAACCCCTTTTAGTGTAAGTAATTTATGTATAACAATCTTTTAGTATTCATCACCGTTCCACAATCCCTTCACTATTAATCAAGGTAAATTTCACAACTGATCATATAACTGTCTTTTTTTCACCAAAATCATATAACTATATTGCTAGAAAACTCAACTTTACAACGACAGCAAATCAATGTAATCCCACAAGTGGGGTCCGGGGAAGGTAGTGTGTACACAAATCTTACTCCTACCTTGTGAAAGTAGAGAGATTGTTTTCGATAGACCCTCGACTTAAGAAACGGTAAACAGGAAGCAACCAACAATAACAACAACAAGAAACAACAAAGACACTACATGTAATAACAAAGATTTAGAAATAAGAGATACAAGAATAATACTAATAATACTGGTAAGAATGACATAACGTGGAATAACAAAGATCTAGGAACACGAAAATATAAGAATATTAGTAATACTACTGGTAAAATTAGGTAAAACTCTCGACTACCTATCAACCTCCAGACCTTCCTATCGAGGATCATGTCCTCGGTAAGCTGAAGCAATGTTATGTCATGCCTAATCACCTCTCCCCAATACTTCTTTGGCTTACCTCTACCCTTCCTCAGACCCGCCATGGTCAACCTCTTACACCTCCTCACCAGGGCATCGATGTCTCTCCTCATCACGTGCCCGAACCATCTCAACCTCGATTCCCGCAATTTGTCTTCCACAGGGGGCCACGCACCTTGTCCCTAATAACTGCATTCGTAATCTTAACTTTCCTGGTATGCCTACACATCCATCTCAACATCCTCATTTATGCTACTCTCATCTTCTGACATGTTATTTCTTGACTGGCCAACACTCAGCACCATGCATGATACAACATAGTCGGTTTAACTACCGCTCTGTAGAACTTACCTTAAGTCATGATGGCACATTCTTATCACACAAAACACCAGATGCAAGCCTCAATTTCATCCACCCCGCTCCAATACAATGTGTAACATCCTCGTCAATGTTTCTTTAGTATATTTCAATTTTCAATTTATGTATATAGGCTTTGGGTTGAGTTGGGTGGGGTCAATCCTCTTTAATTGGGTCAATATTTTTGTTAGATTGAAAATAAAAAATAAATTATGGAGTAAAGAAAATACTACATCGGAAAGTTGACTTTCCGGCAAATGTGACTTTTGGTGAAAGTCTTGTGGTTTTTTGGATGAAGAATGAAAGTCTTGTGATTTTTGAGTTAGAAAACATAGTTGTATGACTTCGATAGAAAAAGTCATAGTTATATGACCATTTGTGAAATTTACAATTAATTACCGTATAAACAATCGCTCCATTATAGTTTCAGCATATCTAATATGCGAAAACGGCCCTTTTTTATAAGGTAAATGATTTTATTAACAATTGGGAGAAACCCCGCATACAAGCCATATCCCAAAAAAAAGAGAACCTACACCAAAATATGGTTCTCAACAAAAGAGACTCGATCCTTAAGAAAAGGAAAAAAGCGAACCAAACGACTTCATAAGGAAATAACTTCTTCTACAGTTGGACTTAATACACATCAAAGTAAGGACAAAGCGAGCTAATATGGCAAAGACACCCTATTGAAACACTGCCTCTTTAATTGTAAAGCTAGAAAGAATATGGGGAGCAAAAACAAAGACGAACAGAATTTAAGAGTACTTAGGAAGAGAGAGATAGGTGGAGAAGAGAGAGAGGGGGGGGGGAGAAAAATGTGTTGCAAGCTTTTACGACATTTTCTTTATTCAATTCTCTTTCTTTCTCCATCCATCAACACAAACACACATATTTATGCTGAAATAGGAAAATTTTGAAGAGAAGTCACGCAAACATCATATCTTATTGGCACAGTTAGAGGATAATAGTCAAGATTTATCACATTCTTTTTTCAAGATTCTTGCTCTCTAACTACACCATCTTCTCAACTAGAATGTAAATTTTTAAGATCTTTGTGGTCCAGTTGACTACCTAATGAGAATAAGCTAAACAACTCCAAATTGTAGTAACCCTCCTAAATAGTACTCCCATTTTATGTGGCATGTGGCATTATTTCCTTGTCAATCTGTTCCCAAAAAAAATGAACCTTTCTATATTTGGCAATAATTTAACTTTAAATTTTTCCTTTTGCCCTTAATGTCATGCTTTTATAGCTACAGAAATGTCATGGCAAATTTAAGACCACATGTTTCAAAAGTCTTTCTTAAACTCGGTGTCGAGTCAAATTAAGCCACATAAATTGGAATGGAGAGAGTATATCATTATTTCAGATTCTTGAGTCTGGTGGCAATTGACTTGAGCCTTGGGGTTTGCTCCCTTTCAAGGTCTCAAGTTCGAAACTCACTGGGTGCAAACAATTTCTGAGGGCCATCGGACTGGGTAAAACCTGAATTAACCGTGGTGCACTTGCGGGAAACTCTTTGCCGAGGGCCTGTGCACCCCCGGGATTAGTCGGGGCTCTTAGAGACTCAGACACCCGGTGCAAATCAAAAAAAAAATATCTGGTCATACTCGTTAAAATAATTTAGCATAATATATGCATCAGCAATTTAATCATTTTGGGAAATATCTTTTTCGATAAGGCAAAATTTAATTAAAACACCTACCAACAAAGCCTCATATACAATGAACAATAATTCACCTTCATCGGGGGTCCAGGTTGCAGAAGAAACAAATCTCAGATTAGCACCACAAGCTTCGCACTCAATTGTATCAGCATCCACATTAACCCAGCCTCTTCTAGCACATGTCAGTGAACTTGAAGCCTGCATTACAATTGCATTAGAAGAGTTGTGCAGAATATGAACATGATGGAAAATTTATGAATCGATAAGAAAGGGAAAAAATAAACTGAAATACCAAAGGGAGAAGCAATATTGCATGTCATTGTCATGTTCAACCCTTCTCTGGGAGAAAGCACAAGGGAAAAGGTAGTTATAGGACACCACATTCAGAGTGGAAGAAAAAAACTACTATTCTTCAATCCCAAACAAGTTGAGGTCAGCTGTATGAATCCTCACTTCACTCTTCAAGCTCAACTCATATCATCATTATATCAAAATAAAATAAAAGTGAAAGTGAAAAATAAATGAAGTATATATATAAATAATACTCTTCCCATTCCAATTTATGTGGCGGTGTTTGACTCAGCATGAAGTTTAAGAAAGAAAAACTTTGAAATGTGTGGTCTAAAACAAACCATAGATATTTGTGTGGTTGTAAATCAATTCATTAAGGGTAAAGTAGGAATTTTAAAGATAAATTATTTCTAAATAAGAAAAGATAACATTCTTTTTGGGACTGACTGAAAAGGAAAGAGTAGCACATAAACTGGGACGGAAATAGTAGTAGTAGTAGTAGTAGTAGTAGTAATAATAATAATAATAATAATAATAATAATAATAATAATATTAGAAGTTCTATAACAAGTACCTAATCCCAACTAGTAGGTATCACCTATATAGATCTTTCTCTTCCATTGTGCCCTATCTTTAGCTAAGTCTGCATTAGTTCCAAGAATTTATAGGTCTTTCGAAACAATTTCCTTCCATGTGATTTTCGGTTTGTCCGGTTCCCTTTTAACACCTTCCCTCACCATAGTTTCACCTACAAACCGGTGCATCTATAGCTCGACGCAATATCAAACCATCTCAAGCGACCTACTCTCAGTTCTTCCTCAATGTGCACTTCTTGCACCTTATGGCTAATGTGGTCATTTCTAATCTTGTATGGCCGAACATCCATCTTAGCATATGTATCTCTGCAACATTCATCTTGTGGATAGGTTGGACTTTAGCAACCTAACATCCACTACCATATAACATTGACGGTCTTTCTTTCTTTTCTTTTATGAAGTAATTTGTTGCATCAAAAGAAAAGGCATCACAAAATAATGCAATGTTACAAGGAGTTACCTACAGGAAGCAGAAATACAAAAGCAACAAAAGTGGGTTGCTAGCCCCTATACAATGTCTCAATCTAGGACAAGAGTGGTAAGAAACTCCAAAAAGTGTTCAGTACTATCTACTGGGGACAACTTTGTCAAAAGATTGGTTAAACATTTGGCTTTAGGTGAGTTATGGAGTTGAGATGCCATCAAAACAATTTCTGTTTCTCTCATTCCATAAGACACCAAAAAATAACTGCAGGGATCATAAGCCATATCTTTTTGATGGACTTACCAACTTTCCAAAGACTCCAACTCAAGTCTGCCTTTGTTGTATAGAACTTACCTTTCACTTTTATAGGTATCCTTTTATAACGTCTTTAAACCATCTGGTTTTAATCTTATGAGTAACATACTAACATCTTTATCCATCATTTCCTAGAGTGGGGAAAAACATTGAAACTTTTAAACAGGCCCGACAATTTATTATTTACAGGCTTGGCATCTGCAGTAAGCATACGCTTCTCTTTCCATGGGACACCTACAATCACATCAAAGACATGCTAATGGTTTGAAGTGTAAAAGTGTTTTTCCAGAACCAATTGAATGGTTCACCTGTTTAATGCAGAATGAAGGACATTGTCAGCTCTTCTTTATGCTTGATGAAATTAACTGCCTCCAGAATTCATAGTAAAATATAATATTGTCAAAAATCTATCCACCACTTCTTTACAGTCCACAGCGGCCAGGTACTAAGTATAACTTGATTCTTTTCTTCTAATGCCATCAAATGACACAGCTAGAATGTAAGTTTCTCCTTTGGGCACCTGGAGTCTCAGGTTCCCTTGTAGAAATGCAAAAGGAAGACTGCATTTGGCTCTCCCCTACCCCGAAGACCCAAAGTAACTAGGTGCACTTCGTAAACGGGGAAAATCTTTGCACACTAGTAATAATTTAGCTCACTAAATCGTGATGTTAAAAACCACAATAGTTAACAATCTTGTTTTGTTAAATAGCGTACCATACTGGTTACAATCTTAAACATAATTATTCAAATTCTATCACGTAGAGGTGTCTCTTATCCATGTGATGCAATTTCTGCAACAAGCTCGCAATAACAATAAAAGTAAAACAGGCCAGGAAATGGGTACATCCAGGAAATTTGGGTTTGGGGTTTTTTCAATAGGAAAAACAGGGCTGACAGGATCATGCAAGTGTCTTAAGAGATGATACAAGAGGAACCTTTCAGTCAGACCTTAGGCTTCCCAAACCAGTTTGTGGGTCGGAATGTGGACAGCCGCCTCAATAGGTCACCCCTTTCCCATGGTCTACATGAAGGTTGTGATGATCCCAGGGCAGAACCACCAGCACTAGTGCTCATTGAAGTCCGCATGGGCTGTGAACCAATACGGGAAAGTGCAGCTGCTTTTGAACCCTGCGGGTGTGCGAACCAATCCGTACCCCCAGCATTTGCTGGAACAGCAGGAGATGATGCTCCTACAGAACTGCATCGAAAAATTAAGCTATTAATTCACTTCAGACCTAACGGATTGAAAATGTTGGAGGACAATGATCAACTCTGACCAGTAACTTCTGGGTCTACACTTTTTTTTTGGTGACAAAAGGCCTTCGAAATCTACACTTCTCATGCAGAGATCTGACTGATGCTCCTCAATCTCAAACTAATTGGGGGTGAACATATGAAACCCACTCTATTTAGCCCCGTTTAATCACATGGAAATCAGATTAAAACAAACAAATATCACACTACTCTAAACTGTAGAGTTCACTGTTATGCTAGCAAAACAAAGAAAGTCTAACAACCCAAATGCCAGTAATGGTAAATAGTAAATACAACAGATAGACAAGCAAAGCTCTTAATTAAAACGTTCTACGTGCATCGGCTTTACATACTTCTAAAATTACTTTCTTTCTCAGTGACATGTTGACATCAATAAACAACCCGTTGCAATAACAACGAACCAAAAAAGTAAAAACCTTAATGTAATAGAAAAAGTGAATGACAAATATAAGCTCTTTGTTCTCATAAATAATAAGACTGAATTAAAATTTCATACAGCATTGTTCAAATTTTGAACCCTAGAAACGAATTAAATCGAAAAATTAAGTACTAAAGTAAATAAGAAGCTCAATGAAGCACAAATGCAAGTAAAAATTGGGGAAATTGTAAAAGCTAGGGTTTTGGGGAGATATGTTGTATACCTAGCAGCAGGTGTATGGATAGGGGGAGGAGAAGAAGCTTTGGGGGGCAATTGAGGATCATGGGAAGAGCTTATGGCTTCTTCCTTCATAATTTTTCACCTTCTACTGTGTGAGAGTGCGTGTGTTTGGGAAACTCTCTCTCTCTCCGTGATGGTGTTGGAACTCGTTTTACCGGGACTATTTTCTGTATTTCAGTTTCGAGGATGCCGTCACATTTATGTTTCGTTAGATGGAGTTGTGCTGTGTGTGATGGGGTGTATTGTGCCTTACCGTGAGCCTCCAGCCAAGTGGAATTGCCCTAGTGGCTTTCACCTTGCACTAACAACGGAGTCAACAAAACTTTCTAAGGGTCGTTTTGTTCATAAGATTAGAAAATAAAATTTCAATATAAAATCTCGCTTAAAATAATATATGTGATTAAAATAAATAATTCTTGCATAACTAATTTAATATTTGATTGGTCGTATAAGAAAAAATAATAAACACATAATAATGCAACATTTGGTTGACAACAAAAAATTAATCTATTAATAGCTAATGTAGGATTTGATTACTGATATCAGATAATATCCTCATAAATTAAATAAAAATCTATGCATTATTTTATACAGGATGTGAAATCGGTACATTAAAAATATGGAAATCCTTAAAGTAACAATCTCCTACTTAAATTTTTTTTAGCTATCACTATATAACAATAACAATATTATTTATTATTTGCCGTGTAATAATTCATTCATTACTACTCACAACTTAAACAACCAATGCATTATTATTTCTATATAACTAGCATATGAATTAAAAGAAAAAAAAATCCCTCATGTTGCACTTGTCAATGTTTTGGCTCGGAATTGCTTCTTAATCATAGTGCTTTGAAGAACGTTTGCAAAGCAAAGCAAATTAATCTCTACGCAACCAATCAACTATCTCTCACGAGCTAGTTGGGATTATCGATTAGTAGTTTTTTTTTATAAACTATGAAAATGTCCTACTTTATTCGAATTTATGTTATGCAAACTTATGAGCAAAATTAACCTAGTTAAAGACCAAAAACCAATATATACAAATCTTTGATGAATTAATTGTAGTAGTTAGTACAAATTAATATTGCAAAATTTCAAAAGCGCGTTGGATAAATTAAAGTTATATGAGGCTTGTTCTTTTAAAAGTATTTTGCTTTTAAATATATGAAGATATCATAATGAGACTACAAAATGTGAAAGACTTTATGATCACGTATAAACTATAATTTTGAAGGAGTTCTAAACACCTTCGACACAAAGAACAATATTCACATTCTAATTAACTGATACAATAACATAGGACTTTCTAAGGAATTAATCCCGATGAATTTTATGGCAATGACTAAGAAATGGCAAGCGTCTTTGCGAGCAGCTGAAATCAATCAAAAAGGAACACATATGCCACAAATGTGTCATATCAGAGGCGGATGTAGTGTATTAACTACGGGTTCAACTGAATCCATAACTTTTGACGCAGAGTAAAAATTTTATATGTAAAAATTTATTAAAATTATAAAAATAATAGATACGAACTCATAACTTTAAAAATATAATGGGTTCAATATTAAAAACAATAAAACTGAACCAATAGGATTTAAATCCTGGATTCGCCTCCGTATCATATGTCAGTTAACATAAAATAGAACTCATCAAGTTAAGAGAGAAAAATCTCAAGTGAGTGAGACAAATACTATACACTTACTGAGATCATGTGATGATGATAATAACCAGGGAACCACATAGAATAACAGATGACGAAAAAAAATGAGAGAACACCATAAGATAAAATACATTATTTATATAACATGTTTCGTTTCACACTCATATAAACACAAATTATTGCAACATGTAAAAAAGAGATAATTCAATGAAGCATACAATTATAGTTTATAGAGCCCGTTTGGCTGAACTGATTTAGAGTAGCTAATAAGCATTAGATGTTAAAAAGCACTTTTAAGTGCTGAAGCTGGTTTAAAAAATAAGCAATTATGTGTTTGGATAAAAGTGCTGAAATTAATTATAAGCAGCTGAAAAACTAGGTATACGAAGAGTTTTGCTTTAAAAAAAAGTATTATAGGGATAGAATAGTAAATATTTTGGTCAAACCTAAAGTGCTTATAAGCTGAAATTTGATAAGTTGGGGGAAACCAACTTATGGCTTTTGACTTATTTTTGGCTTATAAACACTTTTAATTTTATCAAACACGTAGATAAGCCAAAAACTACTTATAATCCAGTTTGACCAGCTTATAAGTTTAGTCAAACACCCTCATAAGCATAAACCTCCATTACTCCCCTATAAAGGCTATAAGCAAGACATTATTTTAAAATTATATGAGCTTACTTATTTACTAATTTGGAGGCTTAAATATTATTATTTATATTATTTTGTGTATATTATTTATAAGTTGGATCTTTTACTAACGCCTTATTGCATTTGCCAATTTGGTGATAGTGAGTAATGAATTGTCATGTCAAGACCCTTGAAGAGTTTATTATAAACATAGGAACTAGTAGAAACCTATTCAAAAGAGTTTCTTTTTTACTATCATTTATGTAATACTTGCATTCAATATTTACACTAAATAAAATAATTTAATCTTAGCATTAAAAAATTAAAGTGTGAATACATATTATTAACCATGATTAAATATAAATATGGACGAGAAATATATATGCCTTCTATTTATTGATTTGGTAGTGCCAGTAATATTTTACCTTTGCATCCATCAACCTCTACAAAAAAGTTCTTACTTTTTCCAGGGACGTTGCTCTAAATCAACTCTGCTAATTGTATACGGGTGAACTCGGGGTTAGCACATACCTCGACTTCCCGGTAAGTCAAATGAAGTAAGAGTATGAATGTATGAGATCGAGACCGAATCTGGGAACTCTTTAAATTGAGGCTGGAAAGGGGTACTAGCCACGGGCTTGACAAGACAACACTCCCCGAATCCACAATGAGCTCTATGACCTCGGAAAGCACTACAAACGGTTACACACGACTAATAGAGGGTCGTGATATCTGCACCCAACCGGATATCACAGCGTTGATCTCGCCTGATGCCGGTAGTATATCAGTAACTGACGAGAAAGGAAGATTTTTACCTTTTTTAGAATTGTACTATCTCCTACTATATAAAAGGGAAACATTTCATTCAATAGACACAATGTAACACGCATATCAAGGCTACAAACTTATTTCTCTGCTTTCTAGATATTCAAAAGTTCTTATTTTAATCATTGTTCTATATATACATTTGGCTTCGAACCGATGGCCAGGTCGAGGACAAAACTATTGTTCAGCTTAAATCTGAGCCTGGATTTAATGTCACAACTGGTTTGTTTATTCATTTTATCTTTAATTCGTTTATCTAACATTCTTGATTATTTGTGTTGAATCAAGCTACGTATTCTTAAAATCGTGTACAAATTCAATTGTTATCCGTTTTAAGCGTAAACAGTTTGGCGCCCACCACGGGGCTAAGGATAATGGTGGTGGTTTGATACAAAATCTCCATAACACACTTTATTTTACACTTGTTCTTTGAGGTCTCAATTTCAGGTCAGCTTAAAAATGTCAAATTCTCAGTCTGCTCACTTGTACGTTGAGGCTGCCTATCATGGCGAAAACAACAATCAGGTGTCTAACAACGAGGTGCCCCTGCTAATCCTAACGGAGTCCCAGTTGCAGACCCATTCGATGCTAACTCGCAGGTGGTCATCGACGCCAACCTGCCTACCGATCCCGAAAACAACGTTTACAGAGGAGCCTGACTAATGGCTCGAGGAGTGCCCGAATGCGAAGGCGACGAGGTTAGCCTACAGTTAATCTTTGAAATATTGCAGGCTCAACAGGCGGCGATAGTGCAGCTGCAAAATCAAAGTCACGCCCCTAGCAGAGTTGAGCCTGAATCGTCCGGGGAAACCACTCAAAGAAATGAGAAGATCACTGAAAGACCCGAAGCTGAGTCTGGTGTCAGTCCCAAAGTGATGAAGATTCTAGAAGCATTAATGAAACGGGTAGAATCAGGTGAAAAGAAAATTGAGGCAAACAACAAGAAAGTAGAGACATATAATTCCATGGTCGATCAAATCCTGGGAGCACCCCCGTTATTGAAGGACCGGATTCCAATATATTTTTCCAAAAGCCTTTCCCTCCGAGTGCGGCACCAAATCCAATTCCGAAGAGGTTTCGTATGCCCGATATTCTAAAATATAATGTAACCACGGATCCAAATGAGCATGTGACCTCCTATACATGCGTCATCAAAGACAACGACTTAGAAGACGGTGAAATTGAGTCGGTGTTACTAAAGAAGTTCGGGGAAACTCTTTCAAAAGGAGCAATGATATGATACCACAAGTTACCCCCCAAATTCCATTGACTCGTTCGCTATGCTTGCAGATGATTTTGTGAAGGCTCACGTAGGGGCATCAAGGTCGAGATTAGAAAAACAGACCTTTCAAGGTTAAGCAAAAAGACAATGAGGTGCTCAAGGAGTTTGTGTCAATATTTCAAATGGAACAAATGGACTTGGCTCTGGTTGCAGATGATTGGGCTGTTCAGGCATTCACTCAATGACTTAACCCCCCAAGCTCCTTGGCTTCGCAACAGCTAAAACAATATTTGGTAGAGTACCCGCCGGTAACTTGGGTCGACATCCACAATAGGTACCAATCAAAAATAAGAGTCGAAGACGACCAACTCGGAGCCCTTCTGGGTCTGTTTATCCCATCAGAACCGACGATAGGACTAAGAGAGTCGTCGATCATGAATCAAGGCTGGTTCGAGATCGGTATCAACCATATAGCACGGATCGAAGGAGAAACGATTTCTAGCACAACTCTACAAGGAATGAAAAGAGAAGCAATCAAGGACCCAATAACCGAGATCTAATGAGCAAAAATGGTTTCGACGGGCCGCTCGAGGGAAGGGAAGCACCAAGATAATCAGAGTATAACTTCAACGTTGATGTAGCCAACATAATATTAGCCATTGGGCGCATTAAGGAAACTAAATAGCCTCAACCATTGCAGTCTGACCCTACCTAGAGAGATCTTAAACTAATATGTAGGTATCATGGCACTCATGGCCACAGGACCGAGGACTGTCGATAATTGAGAGAAGAAGTTGCCCAGTTGTTTAATAACGGGCACCTTCGAGAGTTTCTAAGTGATCGAACCAAAAACCACTTCAGGAACAGGGACTCTAACAAACAGACTGATAAGTAGGGACTTTGACTACTTATTGCTCTCTTTTACTTACGTTTTAGCTCAAAAATGCTTTAAGGTATTCCTGAGAACTAATGAAATGCACTTTCTTGCAGAAATATTGGGAAACGAGCCAAAAAAGTGAAAATCAACTCAAAAAGGAGCAAAATTGGACAACGACCAAAACAAGGCAAAAAGGGCCATAGTGCGGACCACACAATATTGTGTGCGGCGCAAACTCTAAAGGATCACTAATGGAATTTCCTCACAAAGTGCGGATCACATACTTATTGTGCGGCCGTAGAAAACAAGCTTCAGAGAACTTGCATGTTGGGTGATTGATGATGTTCGGGCCGCATTACTATTGTACAGCCGTAGGATGCCAAGTGCGGCAACACTCATAATTGTGCGACCGCAAAAGAGGAGAATCATAGAGTCATGTGTTTGGAGGATTGAAGATGTGCGGACCGCACTATTATTGTGCAACCGCAGGAGGCCAAAATGCGTCCGCACTCATAAATGTGTGGTTCGCATAATGAAGGCCAGCTCCAACCCAAGCTCAAGTGTGCGGCGGCACTCAGAAATGTGTGGTCCGCACAATTAAATGAAGTGCAACCGCATTCCAATTTTATGCAACCGTAGAAAGCCCAATTGACCAGTCAATCTCAACATGCGAATCACACACAGAATTGTGCGGCCGCACAACCTTCGCAGGGGCAATTTTGTTAGATATTTTTAGCTTAGTATAAATAGAACTTTTTGTCATTTTTAGGTTAAGTTTTGTAAGTTGGGAGCATGTTACATCTCACATTTTCGTACGTTAAAATTTCGTCTTCAGTTAATTAACGTAGACTTGGAGATGAGATTTTCTTGAGATTATAAGCATTATGCTATTTCAAATACATGATGATTAAATTCGTGAAGGAGAGAAGGTAAGCAAATAGAAGAAAAAAGTTTCGTTGAAGGTTGTCAATTTGGGATAAAATACGGGCGGGGCGATAATAACCGATATTTATGGACTAGTACCATGCAACGTACCATATGACCGTGATAGTATGATGTATAAAGTGTATTAAAAATAAGTACAATTTTAAGTAATTTGAGACAGTTTTTAATTATGTGGGTAATTGATTAATTACCGGGTAGCGGGTATCATGTGCATTTAACCATGACTCAGACAGCGTTATATACGCATGCATATATATATATATATATATATATATATATGTATATGGGATATGGGATTTGGGAAAAAGGTTACGGCGTTATATACATACCACCACCTAATCAGCTAGTATACGATGATGATTTTGCCTACAGTGGCCGAGATGATATGATGGGATGCCCTCAGAGGCGTGATGATGTTATGGCATTATATATGCGTATATATGTATATTATATGTATATAGGATATGGGAAAAAGGTATGACGTTATATACGTACCACCACTTGATCAGTTGGTATACATTGATGATTTTGCCCATAGTGGCCTAAATGATATGATGGGATGTCCTCAGAGGCCTGATGATGTTATGAACACATGTACATGTGCACGACATGACATTCATACGCATATGCATGACACTATAAGTATTTCCTGATTTACAGAGTTATCCAAACTTACAGGATGAGTCATTTACTCCATGTTTCTTCCACGTCCTTTATTCAAAAGTATCTAATATAATGTGAAATAGTTTATAAACGTTTCGTAAATCTCAATGAAGAGTTTACTGCTTGATTTATCTATTTTGGAGTGGAAAAGAAAAAAAAGTAATCTTTGGAGGTGGTCACTGAGGTATCAAAACATTAACATTTACACAATGTCGGCTTCTCAAGTTCTGTCAGTCTACATTTGTATATTTAGAACTTTGTTAATGCGTGAATATATTCTAGATAGATAATGCTAATTCGCAAAAATATGAATTCATAATAGCTATATTTTTAGTCATGAGTTGAACGTCTATGTTTGAGTTATCTCCTCTTTTTCCATTTCCACTATGCATGGTTGACAGGTGCTGAAATTTCTTATAACAGAATCGGGAAGTTAAAAGTGGTTCATATGTACAATAGACCTTTAAGTTCTTACTGAAGGGAAGCATGGACATTGGTTTTTCTTGTTAAGTGAGTTACAGAAGGAAGGAGCAATTCTTACTACTTAGACTAGATTTTTCTGAATTTTATTTCCCTTAAATCAATTTGTAGAATGTCAACTTTCATCACTATCTGATCTTTGGAAGATATTACGTTTAGCATGCTTGCCTCTGTAGTAGAAATTTACTTCTCTAATAGAATAAATACATTATTGTAGTAATTCAACCACAACATTAAATTTGTTTTTAGCTTTGCTTTTAGTTTTCTATCTTTAACAATTTTATATACTTATTTACATGTCTTACATACTCAGTACATTATTCGTACTGACGTCCTTTTGTTGGGGACACTGCATTTATGCCTGCAGGTATAGATAATCAGTTTGACGAGCCCTCATAGTAGACGAGGTTAGCATTCAACGAAGGATCGGTAAGACTCCACCTTATTCGGAGTGCAGTCAGGTCTATGAGTTATCACGTCAAAGTTTTGCTACAGACTTATGGGTAGGCTGGTACCCTGTCTCATTTAATGTCGAATAATCTTAGAGGCTTTGTAGACAGAAGTTCATTTTGTATAGTATGTCATAGACCTTGACGGCCCATATATATTCATATGCTAAGAACGATGGTTCATTGATATAGTGTTGGCCCACTTACAGTTGTACATTATGAGTTGTGGCTAGTTCAGCTAACTTGACATATGTATGTTCTAGTTTTTGGTCGAATGATCATGAATTACAAAGTGGTTCGCTTGAGCCAGCTCGGCACCGGGTGCCAGCCACGCCTCCCCAGGTTTGGGGCGTGATAGACGGTAACTAGAAAAACTACGACTAGACAAAGGAAAGAGACAACAGTAGGTGATGGGACTAGCAGGGTACCCCCAGTAGATGGGGCCCAATCGGAGGCCCAGGGAAAGACCCCTACTTAGCCATTACTGGCCCTTCCACTAATTGAAGAGATTCCTAGGGAGACCGCACATCTAGTTCCCCCTCCGCTTTCATCAGATCAGGACTTGAGGAGTGCGGTGCATTTGTTGGCACAGTTGGTAGCTACCCAGCAATAGGTTAGGGAATATGCTAGAGGAGGACCTTCTGAGGGATATGGGAGTTCAAGGGTCCGAGAGTTTATTGTTTTGAGTCCCCCAGAGTTCATGGGGACAGATTAGAGGGAGGACCCATAGGATTTCATAGATCAACTTCATAGGATCTTTCGGGTTATGCATGCCATGGAGAAAGATGTAGTTGAGTTAGCAGCTTTTCGACTCCGAGATATAGCCATCCTTTGGTACGAGGGATGGGAAAGGTCCAGGGATATGATGCACCTCCTGCTATTTGGGAGAATTTTTCAGATGCCTTCATTGACCAGAACTTACCGCGAGAGATCCGACAGGCCCTAGTCAATCAGTTTTTAGCCCTCAAGCAGGGCAATGTGAGTGTTCAAGAGTTATATTGCCCTTGAACATATGCGCGAGTCTCAGGATAGTTATAGGCCCCAGTACTTCGAACGGCCATCTAGACCTCCGCTACCTCAGTCACAGGGTTACAGGTATGATCGTTATACTCAGTCAGGACTAGGTGAAAGCTTCCAGGCGTCAAGTTTGCAATGACAATAAGGATTGGGGTAGATATGGCCATTTTCGTCACGGTGTGCCATCTGCGGTAGAGGACACTTGGGCCAATGCCGAGCCGGTTTCGATGCTTGTTATACATGTGGACATCTAGGGCATATGATGCGAGATTGCCCAAATAGAGATTCTGGGGATATGACACAACCAGCAAATTCAGCAACAAGATCATCTATGTCCGTGCATCCTTCAGGGCGCGAGTCTCAATCTTCGGCTAGTAGAGGCGAGGCAGAGATAGAGGTTCTAGTTCAGGTGGTAACCAGAATCGTAGTTATGCGCTAGCGAGTCGACAGGACCAAGAGTCCTTACCAGACATTATGACAGGTTTGTTGACCATTTGCTCTCACGATGTTTATGCCTTGATAGACCCAGGATCTACTTTATCATGTATTACCCTATTTGTTGCAAGGAAATTCGATATAGTGCCTGAAATACTAAGTGATCCTTTTGTAGTATCTACACCTGTCAGAGAATCGATTATTGCTAGACGGGTTTACTAAGGTTGTACGGTGTCAGTTTGTGGTCATCAGACCTCAGCCGACCTAGTTGAGCTGGAGATGTTGAATTTTTATGCTATCATAGGTATGGACTGGTTGGTAGTTCGCTATGCCACAGTTGATTGTCGAGCAAAGATAACTAGATTTCATTTTCCGGGTAAGCCAGTCCTTGAATGGGTAGGTAATACAGCGATACCCAGAGGTAGGTTTATTTCCTATCTGAAGGCAAGGAAGATGATCGCCAAAAGGTGCATTTATCATATTGTGCAAGTTAGGGATGCAGATGCGGAGATACCTACACTTCAGTCTATTCTAGTAGTAAAAGAGTACGTGGATGTATTTCCAGATGAACTTCCAAGTATTCCCCCAGAGTGAGAGATGGATTTTGGCATAGATTTGCTTCCGGAAACTCAACCAATATACATCCCTCCGTATAGAATGGCACCTGCCGAATTGAAGGAGTTGAAGGAGCAGTTAAAAGATTTACTAGAGAAAGGTTTCACCAGGCCCAGTACTTCACCTTGGGGTGCACAAGTACTGTTTGTACGGAAGAAAGACGGCTCGCTGAGGATGTGTATCGATTATAGGCAACTGAACAAGGTAACTATCAAGAATAAATATCCACTTCCAAGGATCGATGACCTGTTTGATCAGTTGCAGGGGGCTAGATGCTTTTCAAAGATAGATTTGAGGTCGGGATACCACTAGGTCAGAGTCCGGGAGAAGGATATTCCTAAGACAGCCTACAGGACCCGATATGGCCACTTTGAGTTCCTTGTCATGTCCTTCGGGTTGACGAATGCACCTGCCATATTTATGGACTTGATGAACAGCCTATTTCAGCCATATTTAGACCTGTTCGTGATAGTCTTTATTGATGATGTTCTAGTTTATTCACGTTCAGATGATGAGCATGTGGACCACCTACGAGCGGTACTCCAAACCCTCCGCGATAATAAATTGTATGCTAATTTTTCTAAATGTGAGTTTTGGTTGAAGTCTGTAGCATTTTTGGGGAACATTGTATCTGATGGAGGTATAAAGGTAGACAATCAGAAGATTGATGCTGTGAAATCCTCGCTAAGACCTACCACTCCGACAAAGGTTCGTAGCTTTCTAGGCTTAGCAGGATACTACCGAAGGTTCGTAGAGTGTTTTTCTTCTCTTTTAGCACCATTAACAAAGTTGACACAGAAAGCAACTAAGTTTCAGTGGACAGAGGCATGTGAGCAAAGTTTCCAAGAGCTTAAGAACAAGTTGACCTCAACACCAGTTCTAGCACTTCCAGAGAGTCCAGATGGTTATGCAATGTATTGTAATGCCTCAGGTGTCGGGTTAGGATGTGTCCTAATGTAACATAGGAAGGTAATTGCATATGCTTCAAGGCAGTTAAGGAAGCACAAATAGAATTATCCGACCCACAACCTCGAGTTAGCTGCGGTTGTCCATGCACTTAAGATATGGCAGCATTATTTATATGGTGTTCATATTGATGTATTCACAGATCATAAAAGCCTGCAATATATATTCAAGCAAAAAGAGTTGAATTTGTGAAAGAGGCGATGGCTTGAGTTATTAAAAGATTACGATGTTAACATTCTCTACCATCCAAGGAAAGCTAATATGGTAGCAGATGCCTTAAGTCGTCGATCCATGGGTAGCTTATCTCATGTAGAGGCCTATAAAAGACAATTAACTTGAGAGATTCATCAATTGGCTTGTTTGGGGGTTCGGTTAGTAGACTTTGGCAATGGTGGAATTGTACTCCAAAATACTGCAAAATCATATCTCATAACTCAAGTAAAGGAGAGGCAGTATGAGGACCTAGAGTTGGTCAAGTTGAGAGAGCGAGTTCTGCAGCAAAAGAAGCCGTTTTAGAGCTCAAGGGAGATGAGGTTCTTAAATACAGGGGTCGTCTGTGTGTTCTAGATGTAGCAGGGCTACAAGACAGGATTATGTCAGAGGCACATTATTCATGGTATCTCATTCATCCTGGGTCAATGAAGATGTATCATGACATCAAGGACGTGTATTGGTGGAACGATATGAATAAGAACATTGTTGAGTATATTGCTCAGTGTCCTAGTTGCTAGTAGGTGAAGATAGAGCACCAGAAGTCTGAAGGGCTAATGCAGACTATAGAGATCCCGACATGAAAATGGGAGGCGATAAACATGGACTTTATCACGGGTATACCTCATTCTCGTCGTAAGTTCGATTCCATATGGGTGATAGTCGATAGGCTCACAAAATCAGCTCATTTCCTACCGGTCAGATCTACATATACAGTAGAAGATTAAGCAAAGTTGTATATTAAAGAGATAGTGCGACTACACGGAGTACCAATATCTATTATATCTGACCGTGGGCCCCAGTTTACAACACATTTTTGGAGGTCATTTCAGAAAGGTTTAGGGACTCAAGTGAATCTTAGCACAACTTTTCATTCATAAACTGATGGAAAGGCCGAGCACACAATTTAGACACTCGAGGATATATTACGAGCATGTGTGCTGGATTTTAAAAGAAGTTGGGATGGACATCTACCTCTTATCGAGTTTACATATAATAACAATTACCACTCCAGTATCCAGATGTCTCCATAAGAGACTTTGTATAGGCGTAAGTGTAGATGTCCTATAGGGTGGTTTGATGTTGGAGAACCTGTGTTACATGGGCCAAACCTGGTTCAGCTGGCCATAGAAAAAATAAAGCTTATCCGGGAGCGACTTTTGACTGTTCAGAGTCATCAGAAATCATATTCTAACGTGCGATGATGAGATTTAGAGTTCGGGGTTAATGACTGGGTATTCTTAAAGGTGTCATCTATGAAGGGTGTGATGAGGTTTGGCAAGAAAGACAAACTTAGCCCACAGTATATTGGGCCATATAAGTTCATTTAGAGAGTTGGCCAAGTAAATTATGAGTTAGAATTGCCCTCAGAATTGGAGTCTTTCTATCCGGTATTTCACGTATTTATGTTACGAAAATGCATTGGCGATCATACCCGAGTGGTGCCCATGGATGATGTACAGATTATGAGGACTTGTCATACAAGGAAATTATGGTTTCCATCCTAGACCAACAAATCCGTAAGCTACGAAATAAGGAAATAACATCCGTAAAGGTTTTATGGAGAAGCAAGAAGATGGAAGAGATAATGTGGGAAGCAGAGGAAGAAATAAAGTCTAAATACACCCACCTATTTCAAACTGAAGATATGGCTCGAGGTGGGATACCTCAGCACAGCTCTATTTAGGCCAGTAGGTCATCAAGTAAGCTCTTATTGTTGACTTTCAGAATTTATAATAGACAGATGTGTGAGGCCAAGTATGGCATGTATAGCATGTTTTCTGGATGCGTGCAGGGTGGTTTTAGTCTAGTGTACGGAGGAGACTCTGGCAAAAAAAATTCTAAAGTATCTAAGAGTAGACATACGAGGACGAATGTTTCTAAGGGGGGAAGGATGTTACATCTCTCACTTTTTGTACGTTAAAGTTTCGTCTTTAGTTAATTAACGTAGACTCGGGGATGAGATTTTCTTGAGATTATAAGCATTATGCTATTTTTTTTTTTTGGTTAATGCATTATGATATTTCAAATACATGATGAGTAAATTCGTGAAGGATAGAAGGTAAGCAAATAGAAGAAAAAAGTTTCGTTGAAGGTTGCCAATTTGGGATAAAATACGGGCCGAGCGATAATAACCGATATTTATTGACTAGTACTATGCAAGGTACCATATGACCGTGATAGTATGATGTATAAAGTGTATTAAAAATAAATAAATAGAATTTTAAGTAATTTGAGACAATTCTTAATTATGTGGGTAATTGATTAATTATCGGGTAGCAGGATATTACCTAATTAATAACTAAATTATGAGATAAGACAACCCCTCCCCCCCCTCCGGTCATTCTTTCAACCAAAAATCCAACGTTAGCAAGCTTTCAACCAAAACTTACAACCAGAACATCTTCAACCAAAACTTTCAACCAGAACATTAGCAAGCTTTCAACAAAACATCTTTCAACCAAAATCCAACGAGAATTATTGGAAGCTTAACAACGTACGAATATTGCAGTTCTAAAGGAGTGTGGTGTAATCTTTTCCAAGAATATGATATGGATTTCCCCTACTCCAGGTTTGTTAAGGCTAAGCCCTTCTTTCATTTTGGCACGGTCTCGTAATTACACGAGTTTGAGAACGAAGTATAAAGAAAATTCATATCCCGGAATTTACGCATATTTTTTCTAGTTTTGTAAGTTACAATATTCCCTTTATTGGGACTTCATATTTATTTGAGTATTTCCTTTTTTCCAATAAAGAGAGCAGAGAGTTTATATATACAGTATTACAATATTTTCATTACCATCGAGCTATAATCGATGGGAAGGCCCCTATTGGGCAACCTCTAATCAGATGATAAGTTATATACCGAGCCTACTGTGGTTGAGCGCCTATGAGCGAGCCCAGTTGGCCGACATACAGAGCCTAGTATGGCCGAGCGCCTATGAGCGAGCCTACTACAACGAAGTAGTTTTATATATATATATATATATATATATATATATACACCGAGCCTTATAAGGCCGGACATCTATTTTACTTATTATATTAAGAGAATTGACTCAGTATTAGCAGGAAAGCATATGTTCAGATTATCAGTTCAGTTTCAGCTTTCTGTATATTGTCTTATATCCTCGATACATTATTTCGTATTGACGTCCTTTTCTAGGGGCGCTGCATTTCATGCGTGCAGGTTCTGACAAACAGACAGGTAGACCTCCTCAGTAGGTGTTGCCCGAGTTCAACTTTATCGGTAAGCTCCCCGTCCTTCAGAGTTGACGGGTCTAGAAGTTTTGTGTACATCTTGTGTATATATGTAGATAGGTTATGGGTAGGTCTGGGCCCTATTCCGATCACAGTCCATCTATCAGTAGAGGGTTGTAGACATATCCTATCAGTTAGTGCAGTATGTTGGGCTTGTAGGCCCTGTACGCATATTTTGTTGGCTTGTCAGTTATAGTAGTTATGACGGCCTTGCCGGCCCAGCTTTATGTTGACATTTAGTCAGTGTTAGTCTCTATTCAGCTTTATATTTTGCTTCGCAAATTGTCTTGTTATGTGACCCCTGGCCAAAGTATGACATAATATGTCCAGAGTTCTCGAGCTGCAAGTTGGTACGCAAGGATGTGTGAAGCATTGGGTGCCGGTCTCGCCCCCAGGGTCGGGCGTGACAGAGCACCTGAGTCATTTTTATTTACTGATTGGGTAACATTGTACTAGATTAGCTTTTAAACATTAGATTTTCTTAACTTAATCAAGTATTATGAATTCTATCTTAGTTTCTTCCTTAATTTTTACATTTTTTATGAGTAGCTAAACCCGTAGCTGGGGTTGTGACCCAATCCTAGTATGGGTACTTAATGGGTGATTGATTTAGGGCTTATTTATGATTGTGTATATGATACTTAGCCTAGTTCTTGCTTGAATTTGAGAATTGATGGTTGCAAATATTGATTCATGCCTAATTGACTTAGTCACTACTTGAGAAAGAAAGACTAAGTCTAGGAAAACTTGGCTAATAAGAAATTTGGGTGAACTCAAGAAATTGATAGCCCCAATTAAAAGGTTAAATCTAGAGATAGTAAGATCCGACTTGAGCATATATCACTTGTTTTGTGAAATACCCATTTGGACTTGAGAAAGCCAAATTGGGCAAAATCACTCAAACTACCGAGAGATATAGAGTGAGTAATCGCGTTTGATTGCAATATTGTATCCCGATCAACCAAACATTCCCTAAAGCTCTCAACCCGTTAGGTATCTATCTAGGCGAAAGTTACAACCCTAGATCTTTTATAACCTGAAAAACAATAATACCAAAAACATTGTCTCTTAGCTTTTCAATCACAAGCATTTAGCATGCAAACTAGAAGTAGAAAAGAAACAATTGAATATGTGGAAGTGCAATCTTGGGCACGTCATACACTAGACTAGGTATATACTTAATCCCACAGAAAGCTCTCTGTAGAATTGACCCCGACTCATGTTGGGAATTTATAATTACATCGATCGCCTCACAATCCCAATTAGTGGTGTGAGTTTTGGTGACATCACAGACCGAACAAGAAGAACCTCAACACGTCATTAACATGATAATTGGAGGGGTTGATATTCCCCAAGGGCCAATGATAAAGCGCACTAAAGTATCCATCACGAGGGAAAAGCTCACCCGAGATTACATCCCGGAGGGAACCATTTTGTTCAGCGATGAGGATGCCGAGGGTACCGCACAACCTCATAATGATGCACTGGTAATATTCGTACTTATCAATAAGTCTCAAATTAAATGTGTGTTGTTTAATCCGGGTGGCCATGGGTTCATAACATGAGGGCGGTACCCTCAACACTAAACTAAAGTTTCCTACACTAGGAGGAATCAAGATGGTCTACGGAGAGCAGCCAGCCGCAAAGGAAATATTTGAATTCGACGAGGTGATCTCGCTGCCCGTGGTCTCGACATCAAAGAACACGGAGCCGACCAGGAAAGAAGAAATTAAATAGAAATCACTGACATCGTCTTCGACCGAGCCAAAAGAGCGAGGAGTAGACGAGGAGGATGATTACAGAGTTCCTAGATCGTTCATAGCTCCTAATGACACCAAATCGACGGTCGATGAGCTGGAGTAAGTCATATTGATTGAAAACTTACCCGATCAGAAGGTATACCTGGGCACGGGGTTAACTCCCGAGATCAGGAGAAAACTCATTGAATTTCTTATAGCTAACATGGATTGTTTTGCTTGGTCCCATCTTCACATGATAGGGATCCCGCCGGAGGTAACCATTCATAAGCTAAAGCTGAACCCGAAATTCCATCTAGTTAAGCAGAAAAGGAGATACAGTCCGAGTTTAAGCATACATTCATCAAGGACGAGGTATCTAAGCTCCTTAAAATAGGATCCATTTGAGAAGTTAAATATCTAGGCTGGTTAGCTAACGTAGTGGTAGTACCTAAAAAAGGAAATAAGTTTAGAATGTGTGTGGATTATAAAGATCTGAATAAGTCATGCCCTAAGGATTCTTTTCCTTTGCCTACTACTGATCGGATGATCGACGCAATGGCGGGGCATGAGATACTCAGTTTTCTCGATGCATATTCCGGGTACAACCAAATTCGGATGGACCCGGGCGATCAAGAAAAGACTTCCTTTATCACTAATTCGGCACCTATTGTTATAACATGATACCATTTGGATTAAAGAACGCTGGTGCAACCTATCAACGCCTAGCAAACCGGATTTGGAGTCGGATCCGGTAAATAGATAGGAAAATCAATGGAAGTTTATATTGACGACATGTTGGTCAAGTCCCTGCAAGTAGAGCACCATTTGAAACATTTACAGGAAACCTCTGACATATTGAAGAAATATAATATGAAGTTGAACCTGGAAAAGTACGCATTCGGAGTCGAATCCGAAAAATTCCTCGAGTTCATGTTATTCAATCGAGGGATAGAGATCAATCTCGACAAAAATAAAGCCATAGAAGACATCAACATGGTAGACAATGTCAAGGCCATTCAGAGACTAACCGGGCGTATAACCGCCCAGGGCCGGTTTATTTCAAGGTCCTTGGACAAAAACCATCGGTTCTTCTCACTGCTCCAGAAGAAGAATGACTTTTCCTGGACTCCGAAATGCCAACAAGCTTTGGAAGAACTCAAATGGTACCTTTTGAGTCCGCCCCTGCTCCACACTCCAAAGGCGGATGAACAGATGTACCTTTACTTGGCGGTTTCCAAAGTGGCGGAAAGTGGAGTCTTGGTCCTGGAAGAGGAAGGTACGCAATTTCCTATTTACTATGTTAGCAGAACTCTAGACGAGGTCGAAACAAGGTATTCTCACCTGAAAAAATTGGCGCTTGCTTTGTTAAGCACCTCTAGAAAGTTAAAATCATACTTTCAATGCCACCATATGTGTCGTAACCTCTTACCCACTGAGGAACATCGGGCACAAACCCAAGCTTTCGGACCGGTTGGCCAAATGGAACGTCAAAATCAGCGGGTACGATATCAATTATCTACCCCGAATCGCCATAAAATCTCAAATTTTGGCAGACTTCGCGGCCGAATTTATGCAGGACTCAGTGCCCGAAGTCGAAAGGGAATTATTGCTAATCGTAGAGACTACCTCGGGAATTTGGACCCTTTTCACGGACGGTACCTCGAACGCAAAGGGGTCCGGGCTCAGTATCGTGTTGAAATCACCTACGTGGAATGTAGTTAGGCAGTCTATTAGAACTGCGAAATTGACTAAAAATGAGGCCGAGTATGAGGCCATGATTGTAGGTATCGAATTGGCTAAAAGCCTTGGGGCCGAGGTGATCAAAGCTAAGTGTGATTCCCTCTTCATGGTAAATTAAGTCAATATGACGTTCGAAGTGAAAGAGGAACAAATGCGAAGGTATTTATACAAGTTACAGGTAATGCTGCATCAATTTAGGAAATGTACCCTACAACACATTCGCCAAGATCAGAACAGTGAGGCTGATGCTTTGACTAACTTGGGGTCATCGGTTGATGATGATAAATTCAATTCGGGAACAGTCGTACAACTCATGAAGTCAGTGATAGAAGAAGCCACACCGAAGTAAACTCAACAAGTTTAACCTGGGATTAGAGGAACAAGTACATAGACCACTTGAAGACTGGGAAATTGCCCTTAGATCCCAAAGAATCGAGAGCCATACGTACCAAGGCTGCCAGATTTAGCTTCGTCGAAGGGGCATTGTTTAGGAGAATGTTCGATAGCCCACTAACCAGATGCTTGGGACCGGGAGATACTGAATACGCCTTGAGAGAAGTTCATGAAGGCACTTGTGGGAACCATTCGGGGGGCAGAGTCTTTGATTCGAAAACTAATCAGGGTCGGCTACTAATGGACTAAAATGGAGAAAAATGCGAAGGACTTTGTACGATAATGTGGCGATTGCCAGAGACACGCACCGATGATTCATCAACTGGGAGAGCTACTCAACTCTGTCCTGTCCCCGTGGCCGTTTATGAAGCAGGGAATGGACATCGCCGGTCCCCTACTGTGGGCACCCGATAAAGTTCAATTCATACTATTTATGACTGATTATTTTTCAAAATGGATCGAAGCTCAAGCGTTCGAAAAGGTCTGGGATAAAGAAGTTATTAACTTCATCGGGGACCATATAATATGTCGATTTGGGATATCGGCCGAGGTCGTGTGCTATAATGGGAAACAATTCATCGGCAGCAAGATAAATAATTTTTTTAAAGATCACAAGATTAAGAAGATACTATCAACAGCTTACCACCCTAGTAGGAACGGATAGGCGGAATAAACAAATAAGACCATACTTCAAACCCTAAAAAAGAGGTTGACCGATGCCAAAGGGAAATGGAAGGAAATCCTGCCCGAAGTCCTGTGGGCATATCATACGTCATCGAAGTCTAGTACCGGGGCCATTCCATCTTCGTTCATCTATGGGGCCAAATCCTTAATACCAGTCGAAGTTGGAGAACCGAGCATCAGGTTCCAATATGTGACTGAAGAGTTAAATGGCGAGGCCATGATCACGAGTCTGGAACTATTGGATGAAAGGCGTAAGGCCGCCCTAATCTGATTGGTTGTCCAAAAACAGCGGATAGAAAGATACTATAATGGAAGAGCCAACCTCTGACACTTCAAGATCGGGTACTTGGTATTGAGGAAAGTAACATTACACACCCGGAACCCGAATGAGGGGAAGTTGGGACCGAATTGGGAAGGACCATATCGTGTCATCAGAATTACTAGCAAAGACTCATACAAACTCGTAGTAGGAAATGGTGTGCAACTACCGAACAACTGGATCACGACACACTTAAAGCGGTACTACTGCTAAGGTACGATCTCAATTGCTCTTTAATCATGTTATGAATTAAACTAACACTTGCAGGCAACAACCAAGGATAAATGTGGCTATTAGATCTAAAAGCACGCGTGGCACTCTTTTTTCCTTGAACCGGTTTTGTCCCAAAATAGGTTTTTTTGATAAGGTTTTTAACGAGGCAACAGTAAAATATGCTAACTTAGATTCAAAGACCGGTCTCAAACTAGAGTCAATGATGGTTCACTTCATGTCAATAATATACGATCCCTCTCAAGATCGACCTCAAATATTGGGGGTCATTACCCTCAGATTAAGGTTTTAGCAAGGAAAAAGGAAAAACTTTGTATGCTAGAAGCTAAGGCTTGGTGGTTAGGATTTACTGTAAGGGCCAAACAATCGTATGAACCGTGCTCACATAGTCCACTCTAGTCGATACAAGTTTTTATGCGCTTTCGATCATGTACTTTACACGTTGAGAAATGAAATAAAGTTTCAACTTGCTATCGCACATTTTCTTGCCTCTTAAATTTCGGATCCCAAGAGCCCATGAGATACCCCTACTAGGGGACTATCGAGCCCAAGGGATACCCCTATTCGGGGACTGTCGTCTGAAGAAAGTTTGGACAACTCGAGCTACCAGATCCCGGAGGCACCAAACCTATTAGGCAGTGTCCAAATACAAAAGGCTACGACCACCCGAAAAATGGCTCAGAGACATCTGAAGCCCGTACTCAAAAAGTAAGGCCTTTAAAAGAAATCGAAACCTGCTAAAAGGTTACCCTCAGCAAAAGCATCCTCTAAAATCACTTAAGCATCTTGAAAAAATATTCGGTCACACCGAGTTTTCAAAGCCTCGAGCAAATAAAGTTATATTGAGGACGGGCTCTGTTCGGACCTTTGAAAAACGACCGCCCCATGACTACATTTGATTCTATGCTAAGGCATTAAAAACATTAACATGAATAGAAATGATGAAATGATGCTGGAAAAGTAAAGACACAATCTTGACAGAAAAGAAAAATTTCATATATATATTCAGAAATATATTTACAAAGGCCCAATAAAAATGGACTCAAAATAAACAAAAAAATATACACGAGACAAAAACTTAAAAAGTACTAAGGCATCTACGCCTGGTCTTCACCAGGGGTCGACTCGTCACCAGAACCATCGGAACCCTCGGCATCTTTAGGCTCGTAAAGCTCCTTCGCCTCCATCTCGAGCTTTTTGGCTTCCTCGATCTCAGCCGACAAGTCAAAACCTCGAGCATGAATCTCTTCGAGGGTCTCTCATTGGGACACCCACTTCATATATTCGGCCTTTGCCTTCACGCAGGTCTTGGTTGCCTCCACATCGACCTTGTATTGGACACCATTTCTTCGGCATCAGCAGAGGTCGTGTCCAATTTGGACTTCACAGCCTCGTATTCTCTATCGATGGCGTCCTACTCTGCGATGGCTGAGCTCAGCTGTGCTCGAAGATCATCATTTAGTTGAGACCATTTGTCAGCTTTGTTCTTCGCCACCTAGAGTTGGTTCTCAACTGATGCCAGCTCTGCCTTAGCGGTTTCCTTCTCGCAATCCAGCAGGTCCATTTTGCTTTTCCACCCGTCGGCCACGGCCTGGACCTCGTTCATTTTGGCTTGTAGCTGATCGGTCAGGTCGATCTTCTATTGGACCTGCAAGGTTGTGTTGTTAGTCACCACAACTAGCTCCTCGCTTATAGCTTCAAAGACTTTTACCTTTTCAACCAGGTCGGCATGTTCCCGCTTCAGGGTTGAAGGTTCCTTCTAAACCCTGTCCAGCTCAGCCTGAAGGTCCTTGACAACCCCGTCCTGTTGCTCACTAAGATGCATGTACATATCTTTCTTTCGTACTTGCTCTTTGAGCTCGAACTCGAGCTGGTTGATTTCCAAGCAGGTACTGGAGGAAGCTCTCATGGTGAAGCACCGAGGCCTATAAAATAATGAAAACGGTAAGAGACATCAAAACTTTAGCAAAATTCACAAGGGAGTGTAAAAGTGTTGATGCCTTACCTGGTTCAACGCTTGTTGTGCCTCATTGAAGAGACTTGGAGCCCTCACCTCATTCATCTTTGCCTGGTCCTCCTCGGTCACCAGGCATTAAAAGTAGCTGATTATGCCCACCGGAGCGGATAAAAACCCAAGCATTCTCCGGGATCGTAAGAATAACTATTCTCTTACGGTTGGGGTCCACACTTAATGCGGGGAACTGCTTTACCAGTTGTGGGCTTGAACTCGACCCGCCAGTTTCCGAGGGTACATCCTTCTTCGAGATCTCCAAGTCACCCAACTCGGAAAAATCTTCCAAAGTGGACAACTTCACGCTATTGAAGAAGGAATGGAGAGGATCGTCTGCATCGTGAACCCCTTCGCTTGACTTTTCCTTGACCACTTGGACCTCTTCAAGCATGGACTTAGTGTAGGAGTGTGTCTCGATGATGTCTATCACACCGGTTGCCTCCTTTAGAACAGAAACGGCTTCTCGGGAGGTCACAACCTCCATCTCTACTTCAACCTCTCGAGTCGAAAGGGGATAGGCCTCGTGGCTCCTTTCCTCGGTTGCCGCTTGCTCCCCGGTAGGGGTCAATCCATGAACAACAAAGATGTCATCTTCTTCAGATTCATCCATGAGCCGGCGAAGCGAGTCAAAGTTCGGTACCCGGGACTTAGTATTCTTCTTGGGCTTACGAGCCCGGGAAGCCGCCCTATTTTTTGGTTTCACCTTGGGATCCGGGGAGCCCGATGACTTTTTTTTCCTTTTTTTCTCCCTCGCGGCAGCCCCAGGCTATCCCATAACAAAGGGATCAACGGATAAGGACGCATCCTCGTCTCCTTCCAGCGGCCTAAGTTCGGTGGTCTTAGGCAAACCTGCGAAGGAAAGAGAAAAGGTAAACATTATGTATGTTTGGGGCATAATAATTGTTGAAATTGTCAAATATCCCACATCGGTGGTTGACAATTTTGTTTGGGATTTTTCCCTATAAAATGAGGCCTAATGTTTAGGATTTAAACACACCTCTCATTTGCCTTCTTATCTTCTTAAGGCATTTGTATCTTCTTTCTTTAGTATTATTTCACTTGTATTTTTGGAGCGGAATAAAATATTGGTTGTGTCCGAGGTAGGCAAAATTGGCCGAACCTCATAAATTCTGGTGTTCCTTTTATTGTTGCTTTATTGTCTTATTTATTATTTGGTGGCTGCCATAATTTTTGGTATAGTAGTTGTGACTCATTCACACTATATACATTTGGCTTCCGCAACAATAATAACTATTCAGAGGAGAGCCTTACCATGAGAACATGCCTCCTATTTGCCCTTTGAAAGTTTGCACCACGCGCGCTCGAAGTATGACGTCTGTTTGCAGATTCCTGCGATCCACTCCTTGAGTTAGGGGACTAATTGGGAACCCCTGAAACAGCTGCACAACCATAAATACTGATGATATGAAAGGAAATAAAGGAAAATTAACACTTAAGGAAAGACTACACTTACGAGATGCATTCCACTTCTCGAGAAATGGCAGGAACTCGAGAGGGATCAGATCTTCAGCTTTTACCCAAACAAAGCGTCCCTACCAGCCTCGGTCTCGATCCTCATCGATACTCAAAAAGGGAGCCTTGCTGGCCCGACAAACGAGCTTGATTAGTCCTCCTTAGAAAATTTGGGGACTGTAAAAACGAAGTAGGTGGTTGAAGGTAAACCGAGGAGATTCGGTGTTATTTACAAAATAACGTAGGAGGATCACGATCCTTTAAAAAGATGAGTGGATTTGCCTGAGGCACACCTCGCACCTCTTATAAAAGGCCAAAACTATTGGGTCTACTGGGCCCAGCGTGATCGGGTACGTATAAAACTTAACCCCTCCACATGGGTAGTAATATCGTCCTTAGGATGGGGGACTACCACGTCCTTGCCTTCCCATTCACAGTCCTCTCGAACTATAGGAAGTGTATCTTCGGTAATGGAGAATATGTATCTCCATGCTCCTTCACCTCGGTCTTGTTTGGCTGAGGCTTCTCGATCTTGAAGTCTTCCCCGATTGAGCATCCCCCGTGTATAAAGCTTTTTATGAGGGGCTCTGGGGCCGCTTCGCGAGCAACCGCCTCGGCATATGTGAAAAGGTGGAAAAATGAAGAGGCAGCCTGCTGAGGAACTAATTTGGAGTCTTAGCCATCGTGATCTGGAAAGTATGAAGATTTGAATGAAAAGTATGAAGGTTTGAATGGACAAGTATGAAGGTTGAAGAAAAGAGTATAAAGGTTTGAAGGTAGGATGAAGATCTGGGTAGAAACCTAAGAACAATTATGAAGATTTGAAGATAAAAGATGAAGATATGAAGAATTAAAAGAGTTGATAGCCGCTAGAGAATTCGAAGGTAAAAACTAGGATTGGAAAGTAGAAGAAGTACAAAAGGTCGAAGCTTTTATAGGAGAAAATGTAATAAATACGTGATGTTTCACATTTGGAGGTGACCAACCGATGATCGACACGTGTTCGAAGTCAGAACGACGTGACTAATGGGACGTTTCAGCTTATTCATCATCTCAGCTGTAACATACGAAGGAAGGAACCGGGTTCATCTATCGTTTTCCATCGTTTTGGCGAACCTACTCTCTGAAAATCGAGGGCACTATCTGTATACGGGTGAACTCGGGGTTAGTGCTCACCCCGACTTCCCGGTAAGTCAAACGAAGTAAGAATATGAATGTATGAGATCAATAACGAATTTAAGAACTCGTTGGATCGAGGCTGGAATGGGGTACTCGCCACCGGGCCTGACAAGACAACACTCCCCGAACCCAGAACGAGCTCCAAGACCCTGGAAAGCATTACAAATGGTTGCACACGACTAATAGAGGGCTGTGATATCTCCATCCAACCGGATATCACGGTGCGAATCTCGCCCGATGTCGGTAGTGTATCAGTAATTGACGAGAAATGAGGATTTGTTTACCTGTTTTAGAATTGTACTAGGGATGAAACTCTCCTACTATATAAAGGGGAAACTTTTTATTCAATAGACACATTGTAACACGCATATCAAGGCAATGCAAACTTACTTCTCTGCTTTCTAGCTATTCAAAAGTTCTTATTTTAACCACTATTTTGTATGTACATTTAGATTCGAATCGATGGCCCGGTCGAGGACAAAACTATTGTTCATCTTAAATCCGAGCCCGACCTTAACGTCACAACTAGTTTATTTATTCATTTTATCTTCAATTCATTTATCTAACATTCTTGATTACTTATATTGAATCAATCCACGTATCCTTAAAACTGCATACAAATTCAAACCACGTACAAATTCAATTGTTATCCGTTTTAAGGGTAAACACTAATCAAGGCTCACGAGAAGCACTTGGAGCCTAACTCATAGTGGGAGTCCTCATCAACGCTAATATTAATAATTTAAAAGTGTTCTTTTAACGAACTTAATAATATTACATAACACTTATTTCATCTCATAAATAGGTCTTGAGCTTACACTCCAAAGTCATGTGCGACAACTCTCTTGATAATTTTAATTTCATATTTTGATTGTTCGTTAACAAATAAATTATAGTAACTAAGTTTAAGATCAACTTATACATTGAATGATTTGTTAATTAACAAGAAGAAATATGACCACTTGTGGCACTAATGTGAATGTAGAAAGAAAAAGCATAGAGAGAAATGGGAATGGGAATACGTTGAGCGTGTCAGAGCAACTCATTTTCCTCGCATAAATTTTTAAAATTTTCCTACTACTAATATACCTCCGAAAAAGAAAATGAAATTCCGTAACACTTGTTATGCTGTCGTGGATATAAATAAATGGGTGGATAGAATACAGAACCACGACACGGAAATAATTTTGAGGAAGAAAACCTTACCCGAAGCCTTATCAGTAATCACACATTTTTGTATATCCGTTCATTCATTCCCCACTGGCTTTGATTTCAATTCCCTCTCAGCCACTCGCTCCTTTTTTTTTCCCTTTCACTCCCTATCTTTGTCTCTCTTTGCTCCCTCTGCAAAAAACACAAACTAACACTTCTAAGCCAATTTCTTATGCAAGAACAAGGTCACTACCACTTAAAGGTAATCACTTTTCAGCTCCCTGTAAACAAATACATGAAATTCTATCTGGGGTTCTATTCTTCATTTCAAAAAGATGAGCTTTTTTAAGTTTCTTGTTTAATTACTGAAAAAGTTCCACTTTTTAATTAGTTCTCATAATTCTTCTTATTGAATTGTAAATTTTACCGTAGACCCAGGTTCTTGATTTTTGAATATTGGAGGTAAATATACAAAGAGATAAGAGAAGAGTTTCCGGAATTGAGTTTTTTAGTTGCTGCATTGTTAGGCTGGAAATTGAGTTATTTTTTTTACAAAAAGATAAAAATTTTCTACGTTTCTTGTTTAATTATCGTGTAATGCTCATAGTTCTTCTTATTGAATTGTAAATTTTACCGTGTACTCAGGTTCTTGAATTTTGAATTTTGGAGATATATGCAAAGAGTTAAGAGAAGAATTTTGGGAATTTAGCTTTTTGTTAGGTCTATTATGATTGCTCTTTAAGATAAGTATAAAGAGGAATGACTAGTATGGCTTCCCTAGTGAGTTTGGGGAGTGTTTGTGGATGTTCTTCTGGTGGACAGTTTGAAGGGTCATTCTCACTAGTTAGGAGGGTTTCTTTAGCCAACAACTTTAGAAACTTTAATAGAATTTGGGTTGGGAAAAGATGGCGTTATGTCTCTGTCTGTAGATACTCAGTTACCACGGATTTTGTTGCTGCTGATCAGGGGACATCAATTTCCCTTGATTCCTCATCCAGGAATAATAAGGAGGATGATGCTGATCTCTTACTTAAGCCGTCCCCGAAACCACAGTTAAAACCCGGACCTAAACCTGGGCCTGCTTTAGGAATGGGTCCAGTCAGTAGGAATGGACCGGTCAGTAGCTCTGGTTCTGATGATGAAAAGGGAAATCCTAATGAAGAAGAGAGAAGCACGGTCATTGAGTCACTTGGAGAGGCATTAGAGAAAGCAGAGAAGCTAGAAACTAACAGAAAAGCAAATGTGTTGGTTAATAATAAGTCGTCTGCCAATGCACGTACTGCACAAAGAAATAGCAAGCCAGTTGATTCTGATGATTCTTCCAACAGGAAGTCCAAAACTTTGAAGAGTGTCTGGAAAAAAGGGAATCCAGTTGCTGCTATACAAAAAGTTGTAAAACCACCACCCCCTAAACAGGAACCAGTGGCTGATAGTGGAATTAGGAAGAGTGAGTCTCAAACTGTTGCCCCGCTAAAACCCCCTCAGCCACCCCAGAAGGTTCAACCACAGTTACAAGCAAGACCCTCTGTAGCTCCTCCTCCCCCTGTTATCAAGAAACCGGTGATATTAAAGGATGTCGGTGCAGCGGCAAAGCCGCCACCCACTGATGAAATTGAATCAGCTGGAAAGACCAAAGAACGGAAGACAATATTGGTCGACAAGTTTGCTTCCAAGAAACCAGCTGTTGATCCTATGATTGCTCAGGCTGTTTTAGCTCCTACAAAACCTGGAAAGAGCGCACCTCCTGGTAGATTCAGGGAAGAGTTCCGGAAAAAAAGTGGTGCATCTGGAGGACAACGCAGGCGTATGGTTGATGATGGGATTCCTGACGAGGAAGCATCAGAGCTTGATGTTTCGATTCCTGGTGCAGCAGCAAGGAAGGGAAGAAAGTGGACCAAGGCAAGTCGCAAGGCAGCCCGACTTAGGGCTGCTAAAGAGTCTGCACCTGTCAAAGTAGAAATTCTAGAGGTTGGTGAAGAAGGCATGCCGACTGAGGAGTTGGCCTACAACTTAGCTACTAGTGAAGGTGAAATCCTTGGTCTTCTATACTCAAAAGGAATCAAGCCTGATGGTGTGCAAACTCTCAGTAATGACATGGTGAAGATGGTTTGTAAAGAATATGAAGTGGAAGTTATTGATGCTGCCACCGTTAAAGTGGAAGAGATGGCGAGAAAGAAGGAAATTTTCGATGAAGATGACTTAGACAAATTACAAGATAGACCCCCCGTCATAACTATAATGGGTCATGTTGATCATGGAAAGGTGACCAATAAAACTTCATAGTCTGTACTTGTTATGCGCATATTTATGATTAAATGCTGCATAGTAAGCTCTAGCTGACATGTGTTTCTGGGTTGTTCTTTGACAGACTACTCTCTTGGACCATATACGCAAGACCAAGGTAGAAGCGAAGCTCCTTTTTACTATTGGCAAATTACTGAAGTTTGTAATTTGCTAGTGGTATGGTTATTGTCTGAGAACACTGTGACGTTAGTTGGAACTGAATACTAACTAGTAGATATTGTAGGTGGCGGCGTCTGAAGCTGGTGGAATTACTCAAGGAATTGGGGCGTATAAGGTGCAAGTTCCTATTGACACCAAGCCCCAGATATGTGTTTTCCTTGATACACCTGGACACGAGGTACTCAATACAGATTTAATGATTAACTTTACCAGAAGTCAACTATATCTGATCTCTATGTCCCAAAATCAGCTTTGTCATTCTATTTTTTGACATCAAATCAACTTTTTCCATAGGCGTTTGGGGCAATGAGAGCTCGTGGAGCAAGAGTAACAGACATTGCTATCATTGTAGTAGCTGCTGATGATGGTATTCGGCCTCAGACAAATGAGGCCATAGCACATGCCAAGGCAGCTGGAGTTCCGATTGTGATTGCCATAAATAAGGTCTTGTTTGCGTAGATGTACTTAGTCTCACTTTTTCTCGTACTCTTTCTATTTAAATTTTATCAATTGATTCCTTGCCTCCATCTGATTCTAGATTGATAAGGATGGAGCAAATCCTGAGCGAGTCATGCAAGAACTTTCCTCCATTGGTTTGATGCCAGAAGATTGGGGCGGTGACGTTCCAATGGTTCAGGTAGTCAAACTGCAAACTACGTGGCAGCACCTTTCTGCTTATATCAGCATTCATTAATTTCTTTTTGATTGAACAGATCAGTGCTCTTAAAGGAGAGAATATAGACGATTTGCTGGAGACGGTCATGCTTGTTGCGGAGGTAAGATGATATTGTGACTGTCTGTTTCTTTGATGCTTTTCTAGGTTGTTCTACTGTTCTCTTAGAATCCCATTTTATATGTCTCGACCACTGCTGGTGTCAAGACATTTTGACACAGATACCGTGTTAGGATATGTCTCTTTTTAGGAGATTCCTTTGCATGTTTTTGTGCTTGCACATTCTGCATACTTGTCCTATTACTCCCTCCGTTCCATTTTATGTGCCTTAGTTTGACTAAGTACACAGTTTAAAAATGTAAAGAAGACTTTTGAATTTAAGGTGTGTATAACATACCAAAAATACTTTTGATTCTTTTGGTCTTAAACAGGTCATGCCATTCCTATTACAAGTATCATTAAGGGTAAAACAGAAATATTAGGTAAAAACTTACTCCTGTTGCCATGTGACCAGGAGGTCATGAGTTCGAACCGTGAAAACAGTCTCTTGTAGACATGCAAGGTAAGGCTGCGTATAATAGACCCTTGTGGTTTGGTCCTTCCCTGGACCTCACGCATAGCCGGAGCCTAGTGCACCAGACTGCCCTTTTTTTTACATATAAAAAGGTGGCATTCATTTTGAAAGAGGCTAAAAAAGAAAGTAAGACACATACATTGAAATAGAGGGAGTACTATGTACTGAATATCCTCGGAGCTGGAAGGTCAAAATATAAACATTTTTCCTGAAAATTATCCTCCATTTTCTGATCTATCTGCCATAATTTTGTCTTAAACCTTAGATACCGGAAGAGAAAAAGAATAATGACATTATATGCAAGAGTTATGGGTCTTATTTAATGTTCTTTTTTCTGTGCTTTAGTTGCAAGAGTTGAAGGCTAATCCTCAAAGAAATGCCAAGGGAACTGTGATTGAGGCAGGTCTCGATAAATCTAAAGGGCCTGTAGCAACGTTCATTGTGCAGAATGGTACACTTAAAGGAGGAGACGTAGTAGTTTGTGGTGAAGCTTATGGAAAGGTTAGCAGATAAGAACTTAAAAAAAATTTGGGAATTGTTTTTTATTTTAATTCAATGTCGATTTTCTCCCTATGCTTGATTCTACGTGTTAAAAAGAAACTCATAGTGTAGTCCTACCTGTGTAGTCAGTAGTGAGTACTGTTGCTTAATTTGATCACTTTCTAGAATTTTCCTCATTTAAAATAGTACGTGTTTTACATATTTCAAGGTGCGGGCTCTGTTTGATGATAAGGGAAAGCGTGTTGATGAAGCCGGACCCTCCATACCTGTGCAGGTATGTTTGTTTTTATTGTTTCTTCTTTTCTTCCCATCCACTTGTAGTCAATGAAATGTCATCAGCTGCAATTTGTACTATATTTCTTCTTTTAATGTTTGATTACAACTGAACAAAATCCTATTAGATTCAAGGACTGACTATGAGTTGTTAAGTGGCCAATCCATTTGAGTCATAGCACCCCTTTTATTTGTCCCGTCCTCGTGGGATTTTGAAATGTCTTAGCCAAGTATCTTACCAAAAGAAATTTAACGAAAGTGACAATCTTTTATCAAGTGTCTTACCAAAAGAAAGCTAGTTCTATTGACCGTATTCCACAACTTGTAACTTATACACATAGCAAAAAACTTGACTGAACACAACACCTCTGACTAGCTTTTAAAGGTTACTCTGTCTGTTTCCCCCAACATTAATAAAATGATTTACATTATCAGAAAAAAAGGGCACTTGCTCTGTCTTTGTATGTGCATATTTTTTATGTGTGTCTATTTTCTCAACATGATTAGTCAATACACAGGTAATTGGATTGAACAATGTTCCAGTTGCTGGTGACGAGTTTGAGGTTGTTGGGTCCCTTGATGTTGCTCGTGAAAAAGCCGAAGCACGAGAGGAGTCCTTGCGAACTGAGCGTTTATCAGCGAAGGCCGGAGATGGGAAAATTACACTCTCTTCTTTTGCTTCTGCTGTTTCAGGAGGAACTGGTCTAGACTTGCACCAACTGAATATTATTCTGAAAGTTGATCTTCAGGTATTTATATATTTATTACTCTAGAAAAGGCTGAAAAGCTTTATCAAGAAATCTATTTGCTACTCTAGAGAGATATGCCGTAGATCAGGTTGTATATATGGTTCTGGGTGTTTCAAGAATTTATGTGAATGAATACTATTGTGAAATTCTCAGCTCAGTTTGACTTTCTGGGGGCCTTCAACTAATAAAGTTATATCATGATAAGAGTCTAAGTTAGAACTTCAAGAAGAGCACAACTTCTTTTAGTTTCTTTTGGTTCATCTTTCACTCGCTTATTAGTGACATTGATCTAAATGCTGACTCTTGGCATTATTCAGTGCTAGCCAAGATAATAAAATGGAACTTCTAATTGTCGAGATGCTCCAAATTTCATCTCTCTGTTTTTTTACGTTGCTGTAAGACTACAAAAGACAATAATGCAGAATTCTTGTTCCAATTGTTGGATGCAATTTGTAACTGGTAATGATAATCATTATTAGGACCTAGGCTGTATTTCTTTTGTATGGTTTTTAGCAGTTTAAATGCATACATTTAGCTTCCGATGGTGCATTTTAGCTGGACATTTTTTTTGATTGGTACCTATCTGTTGCTGACAGCTTTACTGTTCAATTTTTTTGGGACCATATCTCAATATATTTCAACTATTGAACACCTTTGAATGCAACAATGTGAGATCTTATTGAAGAAAATCTGAATTCTTATCTTTCCCTTTTTTGGCTCCACAAAGAATAATCAACAGTTCAGTGAATTATTTTTTGGCTTGCTATACCTATATCCTGTCAATCACAAATGTGTAATACTTTTGATGATCATTCATTGAGATAAAGTTACCTTGCTACCTACTAACTACAATACCTTAAATCATGCATAGGGATCGATTGAGGCGGTCAGACAAGCTCTTCAGGTTCTTCCACAGGATAATGTCACTTTGAAGTTCCTACTGCAAGCTACTGGTGATGTGACCGCCAGTGATGTTGATCTTGCTGTAGCAAGTAAAGCTATTATTTTCGGCTTTAATGTTAAAACTCCGGGTTCTGTCAAGAGCTATGCAGACAATAAAGGTGTTGAGATCCGACTGTACAAAGTTATATATGAGCTTATTGATGATGTGCGAAAAGCAATGGAGGGACTTCTGGAATCAGTTGAGGTAAACATTCATAATGTTTACGTCATGTGTCTTTTCAGTCTTCCCGGTAAGGAATGTGATGTTTTCTGAGTGCATTGAGTGGGTGGGATTATTGTAGATCAATCACTTTCACAGTTACAGAGTTTAATCTCATAACTTTAATTGAATTTTAATGATATTTAAATATAAATTGTTGCTTTTTATTGAAAAAGAAGAAGAAGCTGGAGAACCTGTTATTCTGATCTCTTCATCATATGATGTTAAATTTGCTTTGTGTTTCTTTCCGAACTTTCCTGAGGTTGTTGGATTGAGGGGAAGGGATGAACTATAGATTACATTAACTTGTATATTTTCAAGTGTTTAATCTCATGACTTCACTGGAGAGTGTGTGTGTGTGTGTATATATATATATTTTAATAATTGGAGTTTTTATGGAAAAGTAACACAGCTACCAAGCCTGTTTGTGGAAGAATTTTTTTTTATTTTTATTTTTTTATGTGGCAAAATGTTATCATGTTTTCTGTTGGATCATACATACTTGAAAATCATGTGAGTCCCTTTGTATATTTGCAGGAACAAGTGCCAATTGGTTCAGCAGAAGTACGTGCTGTGTTCAGCAGTGGTAGTGGTCGTGTTGCTGGATGCATGGTAACAGAGGGAAAAGTAGTGGAAGACTGTGGTATTCGTGTTGTTAGGAAAGGCAAAGAAGTTCATGTTGGTGTGCTTGAATCTTTAAGACGGGTGAAGGAAGCTGTGAAAGAGGTATACAAACAAACACTCTTCTTCTTTAGATAATCTAGGGAAAAGGAATACTATATTTTCAGTTTTCCTATATCAAGAAAGAAACAAAAATCAAAAAAGAAAAGGGAAAAATGTTTTTGGTGGGCTCTCAAGCAACTTAGTTTGAGTTAATTAAGGCAAGAATGCATGGGGAACCTACTAGCATTTTCTGCTGACTTTCTGGACGTTTTAAAGTGTAGTTAGACCATCGTTTCTTGTCTGACTAAAATTATAGAAGTTACAGGTGGAAGTGGCACTGAGCCTGTCTTTAGCTTTATTCATGATTAACTTTTGTGTAAGCTGCTTAATCAACTTGGAGCTCATTCCATTATGCATTAGAAATAAAGGATTCTGCATCTGGAGTTTCTTCGTTTGTGTTCGCTGTCAGTTATTCCAGTCAAATAGGTCTTTCTCCCTTGAGATTAGGTATACTCTTTGAAAATCAGCATTGTATATAAAAGCTGGTCTAGATACAATGATGTTATCAACATATTAAGGAGACGTCCTTTGTTGAATTAATGCAGGATGTATTATTCGAATTCTTCGTTAAGAAGGATCAATAAAATTAACAATCTTGAAACCGGAATCCTAGGCTTCTATTTCGTTTAAATTCCATATTGTCGTTGAAATTCAGGCTGTGTATATATCTTTAAACAGTAGCCAAAAGAAAGATTGGTCGGTTGTCATGATATACTACCATTTGCCGTTTTTGACAGGTTAATGCCGGACTGGAGTGTGGAATTGGGGTTGAGGAGTTCGATGACTGGGAGGTGGGTGATATTCTGGAGGCTTTCAACTCAGTTCAGAAAAGACGAACACTTGAGGAGGCTTCAGCTTCAATGGCAGCAGCACTTGAAGAAGTGGGGATAAGCCTATAAGGAAAGCAAAGGCACATAACTTAATAACTTTTTTCGTGCCTGTTGTAGTTGGGGTTATACGACGACGCTCCTCTCCTCATGCTTGGGATTAATCAATTGTTAAAAGGAGTGGCAATGATCAGCACATCATGTGGGTAAGTTTTGCTGATTGCTTGTCAAACATACTTGATGCCGAAGAAGGTGAGCTGTAGAGAGACGGCCGTTGTTGTATGCTGTTGCAATGTATATAGTAATACATATCATTTGAGTTCCTCTTTGTAAAGGGCGACAAGTCCATCATTTGTTTGAATTTCTCAAAATGAATGATGATAACACATGTAGTCACAGTAGCATGGAGAAAAGAAGTTCCAAAATTGAAAATCTTAGGATGCTCTAGGTTAGATGCATCATTTTGTAAACTCAATATCATTCAATTGGAAATGAAATTCAGAAAACGAGGGAACAAATAGTTCTACTGTTTCCATTACATGGTATATGCCTTGCGGTTCAACAATGTAATTCGTTCACTATCTACTCGTTGTCAAAGGGCGTAACTGGCAAATTGGAAAAATCAAGTAGAAAACTGCTTGGGAGGTCTCAATGGATGTCCTCTACATTCAGAGGTTTCAGCAAGTTTAATTCCTTTCATTTTGTTGATTTGTCACTTTTTTATTGTTGTCTAACTTTTAGAATTTCTGCAATTGGTGGAAAGCTTTCATGGACTGAAAAGGAGAATCTAGGGTTTCAACTCTCTGGCATCCTTTCAATCCTGCGCAGGCTTTGTTATGGGGTAGCAATTGAGCGGTCTTGGGCGTGCTACTAATAGAATTAGAGGTTAACCAGGTAATGTCCTTTTGATATATGTGAGTTTAGCCTAAAATCAAAAGAAAAATGTCTTATTTTAGCTAAATTAAAGCTTAGGAAGACAGTAACTTAGCTCTTTGCTTATGGTATTTGACTATATTCTATTCTGCTATTAACCGAGGGTCTATAAAAAACAATCTCTCTATCCGCACAATGTAGGGGTAAGGTCTGCGTACACACTACCTTCCCCAGATCCCACTTGTGGGATTACACTGGGTATGTATGTTGTTGCTATTTATTGCACACTGTTTTAAGAGTTATATTCTACAGTTAAATAGGAGTAAGAGTGTTCATTGCAGATTAGTTTCACATCTTTTGCTTTAAGGTACAAGTCATGATGCCTGAGAAATATAAAGTTGCTCGAGTTTTACTGGTTTCAGTCATACTTGTCAACCACATTAACTTCTTCTTTCATTATCTTCTTGGTTCAATATTTTTACCCTCCTACTTGCAGAGCAGAACAGAAAGTTTTTCCTTTTATTCATCATTAGGTAACAAAATTAAAGTTCTTTTTACATAGATGATCCACTCACCCCTTTGAAAAAATTGTGGTGAGGGGGACCAAGCTTCTAAAAAACTGAACTCACACTACCAATAAAATATAGGCTGTGAATGATCAGCTCAAAACAGGGAATAATTGAAAAGGAAAAAAGAAAACAAATATCTTGCTACTTAGCAGGAAAACAGCTCCTAGCTTATCATCCTACTTGCGAATTCTCTGGGTTTGAACATGACTTTATTTCTTTGAGACAGCTTGTTGTAGGCAGTGGCAACGCCACAAACATTATGTGGAGAGAGAACTTTTATGGTATCTCTCTTTTTCCAGCTTTCAGTCGACAGAAGATGAAACAGTTGATACGTAAGCTTCTTCCTCATTAATGGTGTCCAAACTTTTTCTTAAAGGACTCTTCACCAAAGGGATAAACTTTGGTGGAGCAACTTCTGTTGAGAACCTCATTTTAGGAGTCTTTGCCATTGTTTTACAACTTGTCAAAAAACCAGAGAGAAACATAAAGATATATGGTTCAGTTTATTGAGGGTGGAAAAGAAGGAAAAGAAATACATTGAGATCTTGAGAGGTGAATTGCATGCATACAGACAAGAATAAAACTAGGTTTGGTGAATTTATAGGAACACAATGCCCTTGTATCGTGTCCAATACGTTGTTTCTTTAATTGTAGATCATCAAATTACAGCCGCCCCTCCTTTGTCTATTAATTGCAGGGGAGATATCTTCTTCGTCATGGGAATACACAAGATAGTGAAGACCTTTTAATGGCCCTACGTACCTGACCCCTCATGCATGTCTATTTCAGATGGGGTTCAAAAATCTTGAAAAGATTTACTCCAAAACTCGGTCAATTCCCACAGACGAGTATTGAGAACGGAGAACCTCTTAGTAGGGATCACGTTTACCTCCCCTCCCTTAGTGGGCTTATCTAGCGTGAATCCGAAATACTTGTCCAGCTTAACTTTGTAGGAAACTGCAAAACCTGTTTATGGTCTTCTAATCGTCCTGACTCTGTGCATTAGCTCTTTCCGGGTAATTTACTTAGGTTCTAGAGGCTAAGAGCTAAGCTTTTAAGAGCTTAAATTGATAGAAAGAATGAGTAAATATCGACTCTTTTCATGTAGATAAAGGAAAGTGAGTCTTTTCCGTACAAGTACTTTACCTGCTTAGTGGTACTTTGCGTAACAAAAAGGAACAAAAGAAGAAAGAATAGTAAACAAAAAAAGTGCAATATTGCAGTAGGTCAAATGCTGCTGCTAATAACATTCATATGTGGTCAAAATCCCGTCTTTAATTCCAACTTCAGACTTATCCACGAGGAGGGGTCCAAAGATCTCATCATCTGTAGATTTCAAAAGAAAGTTGTGCCCCGTTTTGTTTTGACGACCTTCAATAGTGTCTGAGAGCCACTTTTGGTTTACACAAGGACATTCCAAAATAATTGCAGTTTCTGAGCACCGGCAGCGTCGGATTTTAAGAGGATGAGTGTATTATTATAAATAGACGGATCTAGGATTTGAATTTGATATCAAGCCTTTAGCTAATTGAATATTACACTATTGAAATCATAGGTTTTAACTTTTTTAGACATTTATCGTGCTTTTTCCAAAATATATCTATACTCCATGTTGAAAATTTGTTAATAGAACTCGTTAATGGACTCTGTACTACATCTTCCATTGCTTCTAGTTTTAGTATAGGACATTTCGTTTAATTATATAAAATTTAGTTTTTATAAAAGGAATATAGGGATTTCAATATAGTTGGGGATTTTAAAAATAAACCAAATAAAGAAAAAAATACTTAATCAAAAAGCAAGATGGACAAAGAAATTAAATCCTTGACCTCATTTGGTGCAGCCATTAATCATTATATCATATGACTCTTTGAGTTTGGGCGCACACACATATATTTATCTATATCTATATCTCTTTTATATTAAAAGTGGGAAGCCCTTAAGACAAAAGTTGAATTACTAAGATACCCTTCTAATTAATTTAAATACCCTATTAATAAAAATTTAAAAATAACTAAGGACAAATAACCTACGTACCCTTTCATGAAGGGTCACAAGCCACAACTATTAGATGCATAACCCCTTTTAACGCAATGTTAAAATATTTTTTTTGTTTACCTGAATACCCTAAGAGTCCCAATTAATTACCTAAAGCCTCGTCCGAACAATCACAACGCTTCACATTCAAAAGAAGCACGTATGGAGGCTCTTTCACAGGATTTCAACTTTTCCTCAAATTTAGATACTTTTTAAGGCACAACCATAAAATTCTAATTCATCCACTATTTTTTTTCATGTCAAGATAATTTCTTCCACTATTCTTTCATCTTCCGTAAAGATAATCTTTTAATGAGTGTCTTCAACATTGAATATATGAAAATTAATTATCATGTCTGCCAGATGATAACTCTTCAATAATGCAAGACTAACTTGGATATCCTATTGTGAAATTAAAACGTGAGCAATGAGTCAGTGACATAAACTTTCATGCAACCAAAGGAATTGACAAAAAATTAGTTACGTAATATCATCAATCTACCTTCCAAATGGCCGCCGTTTCGAATATTATAGGTAATCATTTTAATTTAATTATTTTTATTTTCATATAGATATTTCAATATGAAACTTTATAGATTTTCCTTTCAAAAGTTTTTGCCGTTATACCATAGATAAAACATGAGTACTCTTGACCAATAATGCTTCCTTTTTAGTAATATTTTGTTTCAACCTTTTATTATATGAAAAAATCCTTGGTAGGGAGCGCTTCCCTCCGAATGGGGCCCTACGCGGCGCGAATCCAGATATAGTCCGGCTCCAATGCAAGTATCGAACACCGGGTGAGAAACCAAAAAAAAAAAAACTTTTTTGATGTTTTTTTTATTTTTTCTCACCTATGTTACATATCTTTCTCTTTTAACTTTCAAACCTAGAATGATATGCTTTGTCCACAAAAAAATTTGACGACGATGTAATAAATTTTTTCTTTGCAGGAGGATAGATTATCCTCTAAAGTTTATTAGTTTTAAAACACAACACAAACACACACACTATTATACTCCTATAACTTTTATTTTAGCTTAATATTCCTCTAAAGTAAAGTTTATTATTTAATTAATTTCATGTTAATCACCATTTATATTTTGATACATAAAATTATTATGCATATTGGAACTTAAAATATTTTAGTATTACTTTGAATTTAAGCATAATTCTTTAGTGTATACTATGTAAAAAATTAACGTGCTACAAAAATTGTTTGCTCTTTAATCACTCAATGAGTCATTGCAATTCAAAGTCGAAAGTAATTTTCACGAGTAAGCTTTCCTCTTTTATAGAGGGACCTATAATATTATAAAGTTGATAATGCTTTCTTTTGTAAAAGACCTAAAAAAACTTTTATTTTTCCTCTAAAGTAAAGTTGGATATGGTAAGTTTATTATTTCCAACAAATACACACTATTATGCTTCTACTCATGAGTTGCCTGTCTTAATATATTTGTTATAACTTTAAACCTCATCATTTTTTCTTAATTAGTTGAAGAGGGAATCTTTCAATTAAAGGTGCGACTTACATTGTACAATTACTTTCTTTTTGTTTAGTCTTAGATGATAGTATAGAGTAAGGAACACCACACGTAAAATTCTAATCAATTTTTAAATTTAATGTTGATATTTTATTTTGTATTTATTGTTGAGGTTTGGTACGGAATTTGAACAAATTATTTTTTAGATCTTTATTCCTTATATGGTCACTCAACTTATGAGAACATCCTATCAAAGTCAGTTTTGTTTCTTTTAGAACAACAAAATCATTCAACAATTGCATTTTGACTCAACAAATAAATACTATATATTTTGACATGCCATATCATATTAAAATTTTATTTTTATTGATACAACTCATTTAATCCATAACCCAAATTTTTAATAAACTTATATAGTGACTTCTTTTTGTAAATCTATATGAGTAATTTATATTCAAGGTTATCTATATAATTAATTCTGTAAATCAGACGATATACCTTTGGGGTAGGGTGGGTGGGTTGAGTTTTAATATAGCACGGCATGTCAAAATGTATAGTTTTTATTTTCTGAGCCAAAATGCAATAGTTGATTTTGTAGTCCTAAAAAAAGTAAAGTAACTTTGATAGGATGTTCCCATAAGTTGGTTGACCATCCAAAGAATTTACTCATTAAATATTTTAATTTGTAAAAATATTTTGGGTGACTTTATGATTAGATGCATGGTCATTTTATTTTGATTAAATGGCTAATTTATTTGAGAATCATCTAGATGATTATAGCACATCAATATGGGGATAACTTTTCACAATTTTAGTGGTATCATTAGATTTATCTTTATATTTGGGAGGATTGTAATGATGGATTGACGAGATAGCATATTTGTATTACCTATTTTACTTTGACTTCTCCTTCTAGATCGAAAATACTTTTTGAACCCTTGAAAATAAGCATTTGATTACACACTTTAGGTAAGTGAATATATTTTTTATTTTAAGATTGTAATAATAGATCTAAACCCACAATTTAGAAATTTAATATATAGACTCAACGCGAAGAATCTTAAAAGGTTAAGCTATATAGTTTAAATCATGAATTCGTCTTTACTTAATTATAAGCTGGCCAAACTGTCTTATAAACACATTTTGACTTATTTACACGTTTGGTAAAAAACTAAAGTGCTTATAAACCAAGTCTTTATAACCTTATATTAGCCAAAAGTCATAATAAACTATGTTATCCTTTTATTTCTTTTAAATTCTCAAATTACCTTTCAACAAATAAAACTTCCTCTCCAATCCATATTTATCATTCTTTTTTTTTCTTAATATACTTTTAAATGTATAATTTTCGTAAAAAAAGTAAGGGTATTTCAATTATTTTAATAAAGGAACAACTTATAAGTAATTATTTTACTAAATACATCAATTGTGTATTACGTGTTTAATATTTCTATCCAAGCAAGTAGCTACTTATTATAAGTGAATTTTAACACATGAAAAAGATTCTGGCACCTAAAGCTTATCTATATACAATTATCAGCTAATCTAAATAGGCTCTAAGTAAGTGGTTCACGTACAATGCACGTATCGAGATCCTAGTATTATATTAAAATAATATATAATATTATCATACATGGTTCAGGGAGGAGAGCATAAGTGCACGTGAACCGGCCGCTTCCATCCCCTTAGATACGCCCATGAGCGTCATAGCCCCGCATCTTTCAGTATTTAAGTCCTTTTTCCGGTGCAATTGAAAAAGCAGAAGGTGTACGTTAAAATTAAAGTCTATCAAACGGCAAATCAAACTGACGCAAATTAAAATGCCGAATTCTCGATTAGATGATTGTTTGGTTACGTACTTCAATACTCCCGAAATGAATCACAAGCATGACCATGAATAGTTAGTTGAGAGCTACTTTGGATTCGCTTCCATGTAGTTTCAGTATTGGTGCATGCCGTATACTGCTAAAAATAATTCAAGTGTCTTTTGAAGAATGCTTACCATGTCCTTCTATCCGTATTATTATGCATGTTCCAGATGAATCTATTATTTCGATTTAGTTGCTTGAATTTCTGATGAAAAATAATAGATTACTTGTGAGTTAGTCGAAATGCTTACTCACTGATGGTTTGACTTGAAAATCATCGATATAACAAGAAAATGGATTAGTGAAGGCAAAATGAAGAATCCATATATTTGACAAGTTTGAGAGGCATTGGCATATTCTGGATTTGTAATATTTCGTATACCATCCACGGAAGAATATTACAAGCAACAAATTCCAGTTCCCCTGCTAGAGAACGCCGCCTTAATTAATTAAGCACATGCTCACGTGTACTTCCGTCTAAAAGAGCAAATAGGAGGACTTGACCTTTCCAAGAGGTAATCTCTTTTTGCACTAATTAATTAATGATCAGAAGACGACGCACGCTTTCTGTGGACCAATAGAATTGAAAAACCCAACTGCGCGCTTTTCTGGACTCACAATACATAAATATGTGGAAAAAAAACTTCATGGCGAAAGTATATAAAATGTCCTTGTGAACCGCGTTTTATCTTAACGTCCGTTTGGGACGTTAAGGTAAAGCGCGTTTGAAAACTATGTTTTATATAAAATGTCTTTTGTAAATAAGTTTTATTTATTTTGTGGGCCCACCAATATTTTTTTTTATCTATTTGAAATAACAATAATTCAAATGGGTAAGACGACACGACACACGCTTTTTGTGAACCAATAGAATTGAAAAAGTACTTATGTACAAAGTGGTAAAGCACAGCGCTAGCTGGTACGATAGATGCACCAAATATATATGTGCAGTTGATACGTAAAGAAGGAACAAAATAAGGCTTGTGATACATAGTGCTATACTATACCACGAAGATGCATTTCTGCGCAAAAATAGATTTTGATAAGTTACGTGTCATATTATATTTTAATGATTTAACAAACTTAATGTTAAAAATCAGATAGGAAACCTGTTCCACATCCTCAAAGTATTCAAGATCAACAAGTCTCAAGTTTGGGACACGTTTCAAAATTTAGAGTCAATGAAACAACAGAGGGAATAGATGGACATCAGTTCCCTTGCTGACTTACCAGTCAACCCCACAGCTGTAAGGTCGCTGCAACTGTTCCTCTGCACACACACACAACAGTGCAAACAATGCAGCAATCACTTTATGGGGAATGTCCTTGTACCAAATATGCTTGCATCATTCAAGTGATGTCACTTATGTAATATTAACATGAAACAAAGGCAAAACATCACACTTGCACATTCCAGAATTAATCAAGCTCTCTCTCAAGTGTGTTGTCAACTTGCAAGTGACATTCAGGGTTGCAAGAATAAAGAACATCATAACGAAGGACCAATTTCCTGCTCTGTGTTATTACATGCCCTTAGTTATGTTGTACCTTTGTTAAAGTGATTTACTTGTAATTCCTACTTATCTTAGTTAGAAGCATCTGTGTAGGAATTTTTTGTAAAATCATAAACCTTGCGTTTGTGTCTTGACTAGAGTTAATCGAGTTGTGAGCTTTGTAATATAGTTAATACAAAGAGGCTTGTAATATAGTTATTACAAGTGAGTGAGGGATTAAGAGTTTAATTCCTAGGTTACAATAGGTTGTAATCTGAAGTTGCTCGGTTAGTGAAGTTGAAATCCTACAATTGTAGGTCGTGGTTTTTAATCCCGTGAGCTGAGAGTTTTCCATGTAAAACTCTGCTGTGTCATTTACTAACTGTCGTGTATGTTTGTTCTGTGGGAACTAATAGATAACTAGGTTCTCTATATAGTTTGGTGGACCCCTAGTTTTTATCAATTGGTATTAGAGCAGGTTCTTTTTATTAGGATAACACCTAGAAAGGGATTCTCATGGCTGTTCCACCAAACTTTGAAGAAGGTCAATCTACCTACAGATCACCAAGATTCAACGGCCAATCCTACAGATGGTGGAAGAGGATGATGCATCATTCTATCATGGCTGAAGATTCAGAGCTCTGGGATGTTATCTACGATGGACCTTCGTTCCTATGAAGACCATTGGTGAACCAGTAGAGACAGTTCCCAAGACAAGGAAGGAGTACAACGATGCTGACCATAAGGCTATAGAGAAGAACTTTCGAGCAAAAAAGATCCTCGTATGTGGTATTGGGCCAGACGAATACAACAGGATTTCTGCCCGTCAATCTGCCAATGAGATCTGGGAAGCTCTCCAAACAGCACGCGAAGGGACAATACAAGTCAACCAGTCAAAGATTGATATGCTAACCACTAAGAATGAACTCTTCAAGATGAAGGATGATGAGTCTATTCATGACATTCACACTCGCTTCAATTCTATCATCAATGAGCTTCATTCTCTAGGAGAGATCATTCCAAGGAACAAATTTGTCAGGAAAATACTTAGTGTATTACCTGGTTCCTGGGAAAGCAAAGTAAATGCTATCACACATGCAAAGGATCTGCAAAAGCTGACCATTGATGAACTCATTGGTAATTTGAAGACTTATGAAATGAAGAAGAAGAAGGATCATGAGAGAAGAGATCCCAAAAGAGAGAAGGACCTGGTCCTCAAGACATACAATAATGACTCAAGTGGTGAGGATGCTGATATGGCTTGCCTGACAAAGAGATTTTAGAAAATGGTTTGCAAAAATGAAGGTATTCCAAAAAGGGGCAGTTCTAGCAAGCCAAAAGGGTATGACCTATGTCATAAATGCGGGAATCCAGGATATTTCATCAAGGATTATCCTCTACACAAGCAAGACCAGTACAAGCACAACACAGACAAAGCAACAAAAGGAACCCAGTTCCTGACAAAAGATTCAAGAGAAAAGATGTAGCTGACAATGTTGTGAAACAAGCTCTTACTGCATGGGGAGACTCCTCCAGCGAATCTAGAGAAGATGATGAACAAGGTGACAACTCCATGATGGCAGTAGAAAGTGAAGTAGCTGAATATGATTCTATCTTTGCCCTGATGGCAAAATCTGACAGTGATGAAGAAGAGGTAAACTTTCTAGACGTTCAAAGAAATTTGAAGTCTTACTCTCAAAAAAAGTTTATATCTTTGGCAAATGTTCTAATTGACGCTTATCATAGTCTTATAAATGATAAAAATACACTAACTATGGAACTAGGAGAGGTATAACATGAGAGAAATGATTTAGAAGTTGTCGTGGTAGATCTCAAAGAAACCATCGAGGATTTAAAGAAAGAAAAAGATGTTCTGATTGAAAAAATTGCAAACGTAGAACATGAGAGACATGACCTGTTAGTAGTAGTTGTAGACCTAAAGAAAACAATTAAGGAACTAAAAAAGGAAAGCAGGCATGAAACAGTCAAAAGGGAAAGGAAGTTGCAAGTGAACCACACCTTAAGCTTGAAAATGAGTTAAAATAAGTGAAATCTAGTATGTGTACTGATCTTGAGAGAAACCGATAACTTCAGGAAGATCTAGGCAGAGTTAAGAATGACCTAGAAAAATACCTTCAGTGGACCTGGTCCTCTGATGCAGTCACTGCTATGTATAAGAACAATGGGGGGAATGGCAAAAAAAAGGGATACATTCTGGGAGTAGGAAGAATTGGAAAGACACTCACTCACTCAATTGAAAATGCGTATTATGTGAACAACTTGAAATATAGCATACTGTGTGTCTCTCAAATCTGCGACAAGGAAAACAAAGTGGAATTTGTATAAAAAATCTGCACAGTCATAAATCTTGTGACTGATGAAGTGGTCCTGATGGCAAAAAGATACAAAAATATTTATGTTGCTGATTTTGAATCCCTGCACAATGGGGATCTCACATGTCTGAGTGCGGTTGATGATGATGCTGAACTATGACACAGAAGATTGGGGCATGCAAGTTTTAGGTTGCTGAACAAATTGGTCGAGAAGGACCTGGTTCGTGGGCTGCCTAAGTCAAACTTCAAGGAGCACAAGGTGTGTGATGCATGTGTAAAATAAAAGCATTTCAGGTCCTCCTTCAAATCCAAAAAGGAAGTCAACACCTCAAGGCCACTCGATCTTCTTCATATGGATCTGCGTGGACCTATAAATGTGCCAAGTAGAGGAGGAAAGAAGTATATTTTTTCATAGTGGATGACTATTCTAAATTCACCTAGACCTTGTTCCTTAGATCCAAGGATGAGACGTTTCAAGTATTTGCTGCTTTTGTGAAGAAGATCCAAGTAAAGATGAGCCATAACGTTGTGAGCATAATATCTGATCATGACACAGAGTTCAATAATGCAAAGTTCGACGAATTCTGTGCTGAAAATGGTATAAGTCATAATTTTTTAGTTTCAAGAACACCCCAACAAAATGGTGTTGTGGAGAGGAAAAATAGGACTCTTGAAGACATGGCTAGGAAAATGCTGATTGATAGTGGTGTTGTAAAACGTTTTAGGCAGAGGCAGTCAACACTGCATGCTACTTGGTCAACAGGTGCATGATCAGGCCCCTCCTGAACAAAACCCTATATGAACTGCTGAACGGAAGAAAACCAAGCTAACACATTTAAGGACATTTGGCTACAAATGTTTTGTCCTCAATAATGGCAAGGAAGCACTTGGAAAGTTTGATGCTAAAAGTGATGAAGGAATCTTTCTCGGCTATTTATTACAAAGCAAAGCCTACAACAAAAGAACTCAATGTATTGAGGAAAGAATACATGTCATGTTTGAAGAATCACACCACCTACTTAGGAAAAATTCACATGATAAGATTGATCAAGATGGAGAACAGTCAAAGGTTCCTAGTGAAATCATTGACATGGCAAATAGAAAGGTTGACATGATGAGTCAAGTTAAGGAATTAAATGAAGATGGTGCAGTTGAATCTCCAACTGACGTAGAGGAAATTGGTCCCTCAATCACAATAACTGAAGTAGAGAACAGAGTTGTTGATGTCGTGCAAGGAACCCAGATGATGAGCTGAGAAGCAGAACTCATGACAATAATGGATAATGTTCAGAAGAACCATGATCCTCCCACAATGAGATTCAGGTGTCTAACTGGAAGCATAAAAGTTTACACCGTCTTTAAAATGTGATCACTCATCTTGACTCAGGGATTCAAACCAGATCAAAGTCAAGAAACTCTATTTCCTTCTCAGCCTTTCTCTCTCAAATTGAGCCTAAAAATATCAATGAAGCATTGAAAGATGCGGACTGGATTACCACTATGCAGGATGAACTCCATCAATTTGAGAGGAACAACGTGTAACACCTGGTTCCTCGACCCTCTGACAGAACTGTTATAGGAACTAGGTGGGTGTTCAGAAACAAACTTGACGAGTTTGGTAACATGACAAGGAACAATGCAAGGTTAGTAGTTCAAGGCTACAATCAAGAAGAATGAATCGACTATGATGAAACTTTTGCTCCAGTTTTTCGAATGAAAGCTATCAGAATCCTCATTGCCTTTGCATCTCATATGGAATTCAAATTGTTCAAATGGATGTCAAAAGTGCTTTTCTAAATGGATATCTAAAAGAAGTAGTTTTCGTCAAGCAACCACCTGGCTTTAAATTACATAAGTATCCTGAGCATGTATTCAAACTTGACAAGGCTTTATATGGGCTAAAGCAGGCTCCTCGTGCATGGTATGAAAGGTTGTCCAAATATTTCCTAGAAAATGGCTTTACAAGAGGAAAAATTAACACCACCTTATTTTTGAAGAAACGGGGAGGAACCTACTCATTGTGCAAGTTTATGTTGACGATATCATCTTTGATGCAACAAATAATTCTCTATGTGTGGAACTTGAAAAGCTCATGGGAAGTGAGTTTGAAATGAGCATGATGGGGGAATTGAATTTTTTTTTGGATCTGTAAGTCAAGCAAACTCCTAAGGGCACAATGATAAGCCAACAAAAGTACATCAAAGAGCTTCTGAAGAGATTTGAGATGGAAAGCTCAAAAATCATTGATACTCCCATTGCCACTACCACTCGTCTAGACATGGATGAACCTGGTTCTCCTGTGAATAAGACCATGTATAGAGGTATCATTGGGTCACTCCTGTATCTCACAACAAACAGACCAGATATAGTTTTCAATATGGGACTATGTGCTAGGTTTCAATCTAATCCAAAGGAATCTCATCTGAAGGCTGCCAAGAGAATCCTGAGGTATTTCAAAGGAACGTAGGACCTGGTTCTCTACTATCCCTCAGGAGACAATTTTGACTTGATCGGGTATGCTGACGCTGATTATACTGATTATTTGGTGGATAGAAAAAGCACTTCTGGCATGATACACTTTCTGGGATCGTGTCTAATTTCATGGGGTATAAGAAAACAAAACTCAGTGCTCTTTCAACTAGGGCTGTGCACGGACCAGATTGGATCGGATTTAGCCTATTTCGGATTCGGATTTCGGATTCTGAAAAGGGCAATCCGAATCCGATCCGAATTAACATTGGATTGGATCGGATTTTAAACTTTGGATCGGATAATTTTTCGGATTGTCGGACCGGATTGTCACAAAAATTTTCAACAATTTAAAGTTCATTCGGTGTCTCTGTCTCATCTTCCATCTACCAAAACAAACAAAAAAATCAAAATAAAATCAAAAGTTGAAGAATAGAACATGAAATAGACATAAAAGACAGAAGAGAAGAGAAGAGAGGCGGAAGAAAGAGACATAAAATCAAAGTAAAATCGGAAGTTTGAGTCATTGAGACTCTTTTAGTCTTCACTGACGAGAAGAGAGGTGCAAGAGAGGCGGAAAAATCTAAGTGAGTGAGGGGGTGTGTGAAAAATGAATAAGCATAACCCTAAAATTTTAGTGTGTATTTATATAGGTACATATAATTTCGGATATCGGATCGGATCGGATTAAAATCATACCAATCCGAATCCAATCCGAAAATCTAAAATTTCATAAAACACAATCCGTATCCAATCCGAAAATCCGAAATTTGAAATCCGAAAATCCAAAATAGAGTGGATCGGATCGGATTTCGGATATCCGATCCAAATGCACAGCACTACTTTCAACTGCAGAAGCTGAGTATGTGGCAGTTGCCTCTCGCTGTGCTCAATTGTTGTGGATCAAACAATAGTTAGAAGATTTTGGTGTATTTTCTGATTGTGTCCATTACATTTGATAACACCAGTGCTCTCAAAATGGTAAATAATCCAGTTCAGCATAAAAGAACAAAGCACATTGATGTGCGACATCATTTCCTCAGAGATAATATTGAAAAAAGGGCTTATCTGCATGAAGTTTTGCAGTACATAAGATCAAATTGGAGATATCTTCACCAAAGCACTGAGCAGAGAACACGTTGAAAAGAATCATTTGGCACTGGGTTTGATAAAATCAAGCTGAGGACCTGGTCCCTTGATGATTGGCTATGAAAGAAATGAGCATGTAAAATAGCTAAAAAGTGTTTTCTGGAAAGGTCTAACTCATTTCTATACCGTTACAGGTAGACATGCATGGCGATTACAGAGCAAACAAGAAGCTAATGGTATTGCACTTTAGTAAAAAGATGAGGCTCACATTTACAAAATCTGTCAGAGAACCTAATTCCCTTAACACAGGTTAGTATTTTCTTTGTACTCTCATGCACAACTTTTTAACGGCTAAAAAAGGTGCCAGGTCATTAAATGTCAGTTTCTCCTTTTTTTCCATTTTAGAACCCAAGCATACTACCCGTTATGAAACGAACCGTCTACTTAGAAAATCAATACCCGTTCCTAACTGGTCCTTCACCCTCTTTAAATAAACCCAAATGTTGTCACTCTCATAACTGTTCACATCAAAAGCCGAAATTTCCCTTTTCTCTCAACAACCAAACACTCTCTTCTTCAATAAACTCTCACTACTCTCCATCATGTCTGATAATCTCGAAGCCTCAAATGTCCAAAATATCATCCTCACTGTGTCTTCATCTATTGAAGCGTTGGTAATAGAGTCTAAGTTCCCTATACCACCTATTCTAAACCCTAAGCAAGATTCCCAACCACCCATTGCCTCTTCTGCAACCCAATCAAGTTCTGGTTCTCATTGGAGTCGCAAAACTTTGAACCCTAAGAGGTTTGTGGCTACGACCTCTCCTTCTGACTCCTTGGAAAAAATGGCTGAAGGAGAAACAAAGAGTTCTGAGGCACAATGAAAAGTTAGTGATGACTACCCCCGGCCTCGATTTGAATGATTTCGATTCTACAGAATATTCTTCCTATGCCTTCTGAGTTTATTTTGGGTTAAAAGAACAAGAGACTATAGAGAATATATTGTCAATAGCTGTTGAGGGAAGTTTGGTTGGTGGTGAGGCTGGTGTGTTTGAAACTATTAGTCTTAGGGGGAAGGTGATAGTCTACAGTTAGAGGGGTAGGGAACTGGTGCATGTTAAAAATCTGGCACCTGAAAGTACTACTAGGGAACCACATGAGGGACCTTATCCCTTAGACCAAGAGGAGCCCTCTGCTCCTACTTGGGATGGAACTCCCTATTCCTCAAAAAAACCCCAAGTCAGTACTGATCCCGCTCCCTCTCCCCATTTCTATGCATTGACAATTGTTGCTCCTAAGATGAGATCTCTTTCTGGGGAAGAGAATGAGGATAGTGAAGAAAACTATGACAATGTGTCTCTTGCAAGCTTTATTAGTGATAGGAGTAGAAAGGCAACTCCCAAAGAGCCCACTCCTAAAAGACCTACTACTAGGCTGCAAAAGAGAGAAACTCTTGAATTAGTTCTAAAGAAAAAACAAAGAAGAAAAGAAGAAGAAGAGGTTGGTGAAGGGTGCAAAAGTAGTGAATGAGGAAGTAGTGCCTCCAGCACTTGTTGTTGATAGTGATGACGAGGTGAATGAGGAACCTGGTTCCTTAGTTCGTACGTCTTCCAACAAACCTACAGTTCCAGACCCAGGAAGGAGTCATTTGTGAGTGTGATGGATGTTATCAATGTTGAGGTGGAAAAGTCTTGTAAGAAAGTGGCTGAGGAGTCTGGTGAGAAGGTGTATGTGAGGGTATTAGAGAAATCTGTAGAGAAGGGAAAAGTGTAAGAAAATCAGTGAAACGGAAGGCTGGTGCCAATGAGGAATCTAGTTGCCTCCTAAGCCTGACTAAGCCTCTTTCTGGGGAAGAGAATGAGGATAGTGAAGAAAACTATGACAATGTGGCTCTTGCAAGCTTTATTAGTGATAGGAGTAGAAAGGCAACTCCCAAAGAGCCCACTCCTAAAAGACCTACTACTAGGCTGCAAAAGAGAGAAACTCTTGAATTAGTTCTAAAGAAAAAACAAAGAAGAAAAGAAGAAGAAGAGGTTGGTGAAGGGTGCAAAAGTAGTGAATGAGGAAGTAGTGCCTCCAGCACTTGTTGTTGATAGTGATGACGAGGTGAATGAGGAACCTGGTTCCTTAGTTCGTACGTCCTCCAACAAACCTACAGTTCCAGACCCAGGAAGGAGTCATTTGTGAGTGTGATGGATGTTATCAATGTTGAGGTGGAAAAGTCTTGTAAGAAAGTGGCTGAGGAGTCTGGTGAGAAGGTGTATGTGAGGGTATCAGAGAAATCTGTAGAGAAGGGAAAAGTGTAAGAAAATCAGTGAAACGGAAGGCTGGTGCCAATGAGGAACCTAGTTGCCTCCTAAGCCTGACTAAGCTGACCTTTGAGAATGGCATTATGTGCCTTCAGCTTCCTTATCTCTTCATTGGCAATATTCTGAGCTTCAATCAGTTGAGAGATAGTAGAATTGCCGCGAATCACTCCCTTCTTATCAATGCACTAATACTCTTCTAAGGTGGTCTTGAAGAAGGTTTTCTTGCAAGTACACATTTTAGCCTTTCCCAAGGGGACTTTGAAGAATTCAAATACTTTAGTAAGTAGGAACCTGTAAGGAAACCCATGATTACCATCCTTAAAATCTTCCACTTTCTTCATATGCTCTATCATGAGATCAGGCAGGTTTATAATGGTATATACATCTAGTGCTTCCATGAGAAACAAGCTTTCTCATGACGTAATGGAACGTCTTTATGCATGTGGGAGTAGAACTTTGTTCACCATTTCAATCATTATTTGCTACACTGGAAGAAGGGCCTTCTTGTGTACCCGTTCCCCTTGCTGAACTATATTATCCTTCAAGATGGCATTTCTGAAGTTTGGAGAACAAGTCCCCTCAATGGAGGGATGTCGCGGGTAGGCACTCCCAAAATGGTTTCCAATATAGCCTCATCCATCACAAAGTCAACACCATTCACCTTCATGCAGATATTGACATCCTCTACTATGAAAAAGTCGGCATAGAAACTATGTGCCTCTACCTCATACACCTTAGGACTCTCATTTGTGAACAAATGTGTCCACTATTGAAATTCACAGATATCAACCAGTTGGGGCATCCCTGTCCTGTCAAGAATATCAGGGAAAAATGTTCTGCCCCACAGCACCTTCTGATTTCTCAGATTTTCCCTTCCTTCGTCCTTGGTCACACCCATCTTGGGCAGTTCATCAGGCACAAAGATTGCCCGTCTGACCAAGGAAAATGTTGATCTCAGGAAACAAGTCGAGGACCTGAAGGAGAGGTTTCTTAACAAGCAGGTGTTAGTAGATACCCTAATGGACATTCTCCTTAGAACCCTTGCCTCTTCATATGTACCTCCCCCTTCCAGTGCTCCTTAAAATTGTTCCCTTCCCAGTGTCATGTTCAAGTTGTCTGTCCGTTGTTTTTGGTCTCCTTTGTTTAGATATGCTTAGTGGCTGGTACATTTTTTGTTGTTTTATTTTGTGGATGATTATGTAACAAATGGCACTGCTCCCTATTTATTTCCAAAATCAATGAATATCTCATCCTTTTGCCATGCACGCGTTGCTCGTATGCTCTGTTTTTAGTCATATTTATATGCACACATATGACATGAGTTAATCAGGCTAGACTTCTTTTTGCTTATTACTTGTTTCTAATTTTTTTATGATGACAAAAGGGGAAAAAGTAATTTAGGGGGAACAGGTTCAGGGGGAATACAAAAAAATTAATGGTACTCTGGTTCTCAGGGGAATTTCAATTACAAGTTTGTCATCATCAAAAATGAGAAATTGATAAGTTATGTGTCCTATTATGTTTTGATGATCTAACAAATTTAATGTTAAGAACTAGATAGGGAACTTGTTCCACTTCCTCAAAGTGCTCAAGATCAACAAGTCTCAAGCCTGGGACACATTTCAACAGTTAGAGTCAAAGAAACAACAGAGGGAACAGATGGACATCAGTTCCCTTACTGACTATACCAGTCAACCCCAAAGCTATAAAGTCGCTGCAATTGTTCCTCTGCACACACGCAACAGTGCAAACAGTGCAACAGTCATTTTATAGGGAATACCCTTGTACCAAATATGCTTGTATCATTCAAGTGATGTCAATTATGTAATATTAACATGAAGCAAAGGCAAAACATCATACTTTCACATTCTAGAATTAATCAAGCTCTCTCTCAAGTGTGTTGTCAACTTGCAAGTGACATTCAGGGCTTCAAGAACAAAGAACATCATAATGAAGGACCAGTTTCCTGCTATGTGTTATTACATGTCCTTAGTTATGTTGTATCTTTGTTAAAGTGATTTACTTGTAATTCCTACTTAGCTTAGTTAGAAGCATCTATGTAGGAAACCTTTGTAAAACTATAAACCTTGTGTTTGTGTCTTGACTAGAGTTAGCCGAGTTGTGAGCTTTGTAATATTGTTATTACAAAGGGGCTTGTAATATAGTTATTACAAGCAAGTGAGGGATTATGAGTTTAATTCCTAGGTTACAATAGGTTGTAATCTGAAGTTGCTCAGTTAGTGAAGTTGAAATCCTACAAGTGTAGGTCATGGTTTTTAATCCCTTGAGCTGGGATTTTTCCACGTAAAATTCTGTTGTGTCATTTACTTATTGCTATGTGTGTGTGTGTTCTGTAGGAACTAATAGAGAACCAGGTTCTCTATATAGTTTGGTGGACCCTTAGTTTCTATTAGGTTTTGAGAAACAGTTCTGGCTCTCTGCACTCCTTCAAATAAACTTCAATAACAAACTACGAAATGAAAGTACAACAATACCAACAAACTCAGTGGAATCCCATAATGGGGTATAAGGAAGATAGTGTGTATACAGACCTTATCCTTATGTTGTGAAGGTAGAACAGTTTTTTCTAGTAGACCCTCAGCTTAAGAAAAACCAGGAAATAAAAATATCACGACCCAAAATCTAACTAGTCGTGATGATACCTAACCCAACCCGCTAGGTAAGCCAATTAAAAACAATCCAATTCAATGCGATTTACTAAGAAAATAAATGATGAAATAACTTAACTTTTATACGCTTCCTAATGACTAATAGTACAAATCATGAACTTTTGAGACTTAGAGTTTACGAAACTAGTATGAAATAAATACTTCATCTGTTCGAAATATACTTAAACAAATTTTTATAAATCTAAGGCTACCACGAACAAGAGACAGCTACAATTGGAACACAAGTACATCTTTAATGCTAGCTTCCGCCATATACAGCGACATCAACTCCAAAATCTGCACGCAAGATGCAGAGTGTAGTATGAGTACAACCAACCCCATGTACTCAATAAGTAACAAACCTAACGTTAGGTTGAAAATAGTGACGAGCTTGGACAATGGTAAGAGTCCAACACCAACAGCCAGTAATAACTCACAACAATATAAATAAATCAGTACAAGTAATAACTCAAGATATGATGCTCAGCTCATTCACGGTCACGAAAAATAGGCATGCTTTTCAGGTATAACAGTAAAAACCCAAATCTTTTACCGAAATCACCAAAATATGAGTAAGTTTGTAAAACTGTGGTTTTCTTAAAACTTTCAATAGGTAAATGTTTTATTATCAAATGGCATGAGGAAAGTACATCTCTATGCCTACATGTCAATGTGTATGAGAAGTCATGAATGATGTAATACCGTACAACATGAGGAAAATGCGTCTTTATGCCTGCATGTCAGGTGTGCATGTCAAATGCAATACAACAAAGTGATAAAATCATATGCGTACTCTCATAGTATCAATTCACTCAGTCCTCCCAGTTATTCAGTCCTCACAATTACTCAGTCATCCCAGTCACTCAGCACTCGCTCTCGGCACTCGCACTCGCACTCAGTAGGTACCTACGCTCACTAGAGGTGTGTACAGACTCTGAAGGAGCTCCTTCAGCCCAAGTGATATAATCAACCAATCATGGCGTAAATCAATAACAGCTGTTGCGGCGTGCAACCCCTCTCATCATAAATCAATATACTCACAATCAGGCCCTCGACCTCGCTCAGTCATCAATCTCTCCAGTCTCTTGGGCTCACAATGTCATGAAATCAGTCCCACAATAATGATGTGATGTATCAATAAATGGTAACATAGACTGATATATGATATGCATATGAATGCATATGACTGAGTATGTAATTGCAATGTAAGCAAATAACTCAACAACATAAATGAGCTCAGTGGGTTCCAACAGGATAAACATGTAGCCTAGACATGGTTTCTAACATCGATCACAGCTCAAGTGCTCTATCACATAGAGGACAGTAAAAAGGTTTAGATAAGATAGTTACATAGTTCCATGGAATCGACTAAATCACATTTACCATGATGCAAGCCTACACGCCCGTCACCTAGCATGTGCGTCACCTCAACATCAATCACATAACACATAATTCGGGGTTTCATACCCTTAACACCAAGTTTAGAAGTGTTACTTACCTCGAACAATCCAAATCCAATACCGAGCAAGCCAAACGATGCTCCAAAAATGTCATCTTACGTGTACCGACCTCCGAACGGCTTGAAACTAGCCAAAGCAACTCAAATACATCAATAAAGCCCAAGGAAACAATTCCAAATGGTAAAGGTCAAATCTTTAATCAAAAGCCCAAAATTGGCCAAAAAGTCTAACCCGGGCCCGTACCTCGGAACCTGACGAAACTTATAAAATCCGACAACTCATTCAATTATGAGTCCAGTCATACTAGTTTCACCCAAATCCAACTCCGAATCGATGTTCAAAACTCAAAAATTCACTCTATAAAACTTTGGACAAATCCCCCCCTCCAATTACCAAAAAACGAAGATAGATTCACGAAATATAACCAAAATCGAGTAGAGAACACTTACCCCAATCCATATGGTGAAAATAGCCTTAAGAATTGCACAAATCCGAGCTCCCCAACTCAAAATATGACCAAATGAACAAACCCCTCGATATTAAATATTTTTGCCTAGTTTTTCTGCCTCGTTTTGTATGTCAAACGATCCCGAAACTCGCTATTGATACCTCCAATGGATTCCTTGTGAAATTTCAGTCAAGTTAGGCTTTTGAATCACTCCATTTGACCTTATAATGAAAGAGATATGTTGGTTTCAATATTTGAAAATAGTTCAGATTTTTAAATACGAACTCAGTGGTAATTTCTTAATTAATCTGGAAAAAATCTGGCAACCCAATTCTTAGTAAAATGATCATAAATTCCTCATACGATGTCAAAACTTGATGATTCCAACTGTTATAGTTCCAAAATTATGATACAGATCTAATGCTTCAATTAAAATAGAAATTTAAGCTCATTTGCTTATTGCGGTACCATTTATGCTTGAAGAAACAACGTCGAAACATAAAAAGACGAGTGCAACATAACCCAAACCTATCCGAAACTCACCCGAACCCCTCGGGACCCCATCCGAACATACCAACAAGTCCCATAAAATAATAAGGACTTACTCTAGGCCTCAAATCTCGCATAACAACATCAAAATCACGACTCGTACCTCGAATCGAACTTAATGAACTTTGAATCTTTCAATTTCCAAAACTCGTGCCGAACCTTATCAAATCAACTCGGAATGAACTCAAATTTTGCACACAAGTCCCAAATTACATTACGAAACTACTCCAATTACCGGAACCACAATCTGAACCCGATTTCATTAAAGTCAATTCCCGGTCAAACTTATGAACTTTCCAAACCTTCAAATTTCCAACTTTCGCTAATTAGCGTCGAAACCTTCTAGAAATATCCAAATGCAAATCCGGGTATACGTCTGAGTCCAAAATCACCATCCGGACCTAATGAAACCATCAAAACTTTGATCTGGGGTCAAATACTCAAAAGTCAAACTTGGTCAACTCTTCCAACTTAAAGCTTCAAACATGAAATTCATTCTTCCAAACTAATTCCGAAACACCTGAAAACCAAAACCAACGATTCACACAAGTCATAATACATTATATGAAACTACTCAAGACTTCAAACCACCGAGCGAAGTGCAAATGCTCAAAACGAACGGCTGGGTCATTATACCAACTTACTATGCATCCTTCTGGAGTATAGTAACAGGCAACTTAAAACTTGACGAGTTTACAAATTAATGACAAGGGCTTTAATTTAAACTTACTCACAACCAGAGTTTACACCAAAAGCATATATATATATATATATATATATATATATATATATATATATATATATATATATAACATATACTCCTAATCAAACATGGTAAGTAATAAAGGTGCATAAAAGAACACGTCATGTGTCCATATTTGTGATATGTAAACATTTGGTGTAGGTAATTAATTAGTTTTGTCCCTCATCCTGAGGTATTGATAACACATAGGGTGCTAACACCGGGAATTGAAGAGGGAGGTTAATTTTCAGTTACAAAACTGAAAAACGAAAAACTGATAACGGACCGTTGGATTTAATATTAATATTTGTTTTAATATTAATATTCATTTAATAATATTTCTGTTAATATTTTACTATTAACAAATAAATTTGGTCCAAAAAATGAATCAATCAATCGATCATTTGATCAAATCCAAATCCAAATCCAAATCCAAAGCCGAGCCGAGCCAAGCCGAGCGAGCGACGGCGACGACGATGCGAGGCTTGCCTTGTTCTCAACTCTTTAAGAGCTAGAAGAAGAGCAATTGCTTATATACCCATCAAAAACCTCTTCCTCTTCCAATATGGGGACAATATCACTTTGTCAAGGAGGGAAACTCAAATATTACTCAAATATTTTATTTTTCCCCCATTTCCTATTCACCCTCTTTTAAGCATTAATATAGCTTAAAACCCAACAATCCCCCACATGAATGGGAAATGGCTATATCACGGAAATATACATGAAAAGTTGTTTGATTCGCAAGCAAGGATTAATTGCATCTAGATAAGTAGGTTTCCCTTTGAACTTTCCGTAGTGAACTTATGTCGGATATACTCAGTCAATCGATAGATTTGATATCTTTGAAACGTCAGACTTTGGTGTTTACCTAGACAACCATAAGTCACACAATCAACCCTTAACCGTCTTTGGTTCTCATTGTTGTGTTCATTTCAGCCATGAACACCGCCTGGTTTCATAAGTGCGTAGAGAACTGGCCTTACAAAATTCTCCTTGAAGTGGCTAACACTTCACACTTACATAGGTAATTCCTAAACGTGTCATCCCATAGATACACTATTTGATATACCCCGTATTAAATTTAGAAATCATTAAAAAGTCTTAATGCTTTATCCTTAGTACTTAACATTGTTTCATCACGAGAATGGACCAAAATTGTAGTTGACAATGTTGAACCGTCATTAATGATTTTGTTTGATCTCCTTGAACCTAGATCTTGGGATCTCTAGTCTTCTAGGTAAAGTTACTGTCACAATGACCTGTTCTCGGCCATAGTCCCATTCCCCTTGATGATTTCTCAACTACCTCTCTAGTTAGGCCTTTTGTAAGTGGATCCAACACATTATCACTTGACTTTACATAGTCAATCGTGATAAATCCTATAGAGAGTAATTGCCTAACGGTTTTATGTCTTCATCGTATATGATGATATTTACCGTTATACGTAATGCTCACAGCCCTTCTAATTGCCGCTTGACTATCACAATGTATGCATATTGGTGCCAACGGTTTAGGCCAAAATGGAATATCTTCCAAGAAATTTCAGAGCCATTCAGCTTCTTCACCGGCTTTATCTAAGGCTATGAATTCAGCCTCTATTGTAGAGCGAGCAATGCAAGTTTGTTTGGACGACCTCCAAGATACCGCTCCCCCACCAATAGTGAATACATATCCACTTGTGGACTTTGAATCAGCTGAACTGGTGATCCAATTTGCATTACAGTATCCCTCAATCACCGCAGGATATTTACTATAGTGCAAAACAAAGCCTTGGGTATGTTCTAAATATCCCAAAACTCGTTTCATTGCCATCTAATGAGACTGACCTAGATTGCTCGTGTATTGACTCAATTTACTTATAGCACAAGATATATCTGGCCGTGTACAATTCATGATATACATTACGCATCCCAACACACGAGCATAATCCAATTGTGATATTGTCGCACCTCCTTTTCACCGCGCCCGCGGAGCGCGTGGGGAGTTTTCTCCAATTAAAGGACAGTCGAAACAGGATTTATTTATTTTGTTTCAGAGTCGCCACCTGGGAATTTTAAGGCGTCCCAAGTCACCAATTTTTAATCCCTAAATCGAGGAGAATATGACTCTTTTTGTTATTCTGCGAACCAGAAATCCTGAATAAGGAATTCTGTTAATCCGGAAGAAGGTGTTAGGCATTTCCGAATTCCGTGGTTCTAGCACGGTCGCTTAACTGTTATTATATTTGACTTTGATTTATTAAATGCATATTTATTGCCCAATTTTATTGTTACCGCTTCTATTTAGACTGCTTGTAATTAAGGACCCTTCTTCGAATCGAATCACGCATACGTGTATCCGTTTTATATATTATATATTTTTTAACGTGAAAAATCGTGTTACGCGTACGTATACACAATGATATTGATAATATAATTTATTTATTTTTTTCGAAATTTTTATTTATTTATAAAAATAGACTTAAGTTCGAAATTGTGCTTAAAATAAAATTAAGAACGTCTGTCGCTCTTGTATGATTAAATAGTGAACTGCACATCTCAGGTTATATGAAATTAATTTGATATTCTCCGAAGAACCCCTTTTTAATAAAAATTTGCTCGAAGTTGCGCGAACGCATAATCCGAAATGCCTTTAGAAGTATAATCAAGTCACGCGAACGCATCCCTAATTATGCAAATTAGTTTGGGTCGCATAAATGCGTACCCATGTTTAAGAATGGAATTATTATTATACCGCGCCTAAAGCAATTAGCGTTTTATTTACTTTGGGGAAGGCCGTGAAATTTGTTAAACGGCCCATCCGAAGTCTAAGTAATCAATTAAACAGTTATTGAGGGCCCCGCAATTAGTGTGTTTTATTGGGCGAGGCTCATCTCATTTTATTAAAAAAATAGTCCTAAAATGCCTACATTTTCTGTTGAAATTTTTCTTTACAAAATAAAGAGAAAATGTCTTAATTTATTTACATGTTATTACCTAGTTACATTATACTAGGCATGTTCTCAATTTGTCAAATTAAAAAATAGCAATCCAATTTTAATCCTAGACCATTTACATGCTGAACTTAACCAATATTATTTAACTAAACAATATTTCTACCAAATTCTTACTAGATGGCCTATTCGTTTGATTTTTACTTGACGAAGTTACTACACCATTTATTTATTTTTGGCAATATATAGGTAGTTCAATCGTTAAGCTATCGTCGGATATTCCACTATATGTATTAAATAGCTACACGATTCTGATTTTTTTGCAAACTAAATAAATTATACATACAAATAAAATTCAGAATATAATTAAAACTAATTCAAAATTTCAACTATTTATTTTTTCGTATTCATGCTTCATATTCGGATTACAATAACCAACTTTCAGTTGTGTACCTGATATCGGAAGCAAAAGAAAATGATGATGAGAATCAGCGACAGTAATAACAATACAGCAACAATAGTCCAGCAGCAGTAACAACCCAGTAACAGACCGGTGGAGTAGTAATCCCAAAAATAAAAGCTTTAAGCTTTAAATGAAACAACAACCATTAATACTAATTTCAAACAAAGAAAGAAAGCAGTAGATTTTTTTAGTTTTATTTTATTTTGAAAGCTTAAATATTTTTCGGAATTTTTCTCTCTTCTATTCTCTGTCCGTTTTTTCTCTCTCTCTGTATGTGTTTTCTGTCTCGTATCTCTCTCTATTCTCTCTCTATGTATTCTTGTCTTGTGTTCAAGACTTCATATATATAATCCCATCCCATAAATCTTTTAATTAATTAAAATCAATACTTTTTCTCTACCCAACCCATTATCTTTCCACTCATCCCCATTACATTAAATAAACATATCACACCACCCCATTATATTTTGTCCCCCATGCTTTATTTAAAATAATGCAAGATTCCCCTTTAATTTAAATCTTGTCCCCCCTTTATATTAAATAATCATATCACAACCCACCCCATTTCATTTTGTCCCCCATGCTTCAAATAAACAATTTCAAAATGTACAATTCCTAAACTACCCCTTCCGACCTTACTGAAATTACCAAACTACCCCTAAACGTACTACAAATTTACCAAACTACCCATCAGCTATAACACATCAATTAATCAAACTTAACCAAAATATAGACAATATGATCAATTTCTAACAATGTTCAAACAACAATATGAACACGGATGAACATCATAACAACAATATCACATGAACACGATTTTAACAACATTTCAACAACAAATCACATGAACACGAATTGAACAACAAAGAACAACTAAAATTTGATTGAACAATATTTTAGCAATAAACAATCATATTTTCTGATTCAACAACAACAACAAACAAAGTATGAAGATTTCTAAATTCAATTATATTGAACTTAAAATCAACTCTAACAACATTACAACAAACAATTATTATATTAAACTTTAAACAAGATTATGAGAACAATTTAAAAAATAATCATAAATGGTAAACAAGAAATCAAACTATACAAAATTCGGATTCAAGATCATCCAAACAAAGTATGAACATGAATGAATCTATTTTAACACAACAAACATGACGGATTAAACGATTAAATCAATATATTCCTTTAACACAACTAAATTCTTTTTAGACAAATAACAAGATCGACGAATAAACAATTATGAACTTAAGCTTGAACTTAACAATATTAACAATTTCTAACAATACATAAACACATGAAACAAATTGAAGAAATAGTTAATTAAATTTCAATTTGAATCTAACAAACATCAAACTAACAAATATTCATTTAAACAATAATACAAACATGAAATGAATATGAAAACAACTAATTAAACTTCTATTTTGAAATCTGAAAATTAATTTAACAAACAACATGAACACACTAGAAAATTATTTCAACGATGAACAACGAACAAAACAAGGATTAAATCATTTAACGATTTTGGATCCGAAAATAACGAACAAAAATTACGGACAATAAATGAGATTCAAAAACCAACTAACCTTAAATGAAATCAACGACGAATTTCGATTGTAAACAAATCTGTCCAAGCCTCGACCAAAGCTCGAACGAAGGACGACGAAGACGAAGAAGAAGTAGAAGCAGTCATGCAACTACTGCCGCGACGAGCAGCAGCAGCAGTCCGTCCAACACCTGCTGTAACGAGCAGCAGCAACACTACGTAGGAAGCAGAAGCAACGGCGATAGGCGTGTTTGGATGACGGCGTGTTTGCTGAAACGCAGCTGCGCGAGCAGCAACAGTTCGGTCATGTTTGGTTAAAACAGAAGCAGCAACGACATGGATGACGACGAAAACACGAAGAAGAAGAAGCAGCTGAACGCAGCAAGAAGGAGAAGCAGCTGAACGCAGTAGGGGAAGCCATGGATGAGCTCAAACTCGACGATGACGAAGCTTGACGGAGGAGGGCAACTATGGAGTTGTTGGTGCGTGTGTGCGTGAGTGACGGGGTGAGGGGGCGTTCGTGGGGGAGGCTGGTTGACGTTGCAGGCTGGGGTTTGTGGGGGGGCAGCCATGGGAGCTTGAGAAACTTGGAGAAGAAGAAGAAGATAGGAAAAAGGGGGGGGGTGGCGGATTGGTTAGGTTTTTTTTAGGGTTTTCTCCTCTTTTTTTTTTTTTTTTTGTTTTGTGTTGTTTGTAAGATAATAGGATGTTGGGTTATGGACTGGGTCGACCCAGTTCGAAATGGACTGGGTCGTAGGGAAGATTGGACCATTTTTTGGGCCTATGGCTTGAAATCGAAGAAGAGGCCCAATTTCGACTTTCTTTATATTTTCGCTCTCTTTTCTTCTTTTATTTCTCTAAAACTAAATTATAAAAATACTTAAACTATTATTAAGAACTAAATTAAGTTTTAAAAGTGCAAATTAACTCCAAATAATAATTAACGCACAATTAAGTAATAATTAAGCATAAAATTGTATATTTGGACATTAAATGCTAAAAATGCAAAAGATGCCTATTTTTGTAATTTTCATTTTTTGTAAACAAATTTAATTAGTAACAATTATAGAATTAAATCGTACATGCAAATGCGACATATTTTTGTATTTTTTTATTAATTTAACAAATAAACAAACACAGACAAATACAAATAATTATCCAAAATATCACAAAATCTCACAAAATTTCACACCAAGGAAAATCATTTTATTTTGAATTTTTTGGGAGTAATTCTCATATAGGGCAAAAATCACGTGCTTACAGATATGCTTTGGCCTTTGTTCTTTGCTAATGCAAGATTCACGTCAATTCTTTGCAACTTTAAACCCTAAGTGCTTGAATTTTTCAAGTACTGTCTTAATATAATGAGATTGTGACAATGCCAGACCTTAAGGAGTCATATAGATCTTAATCCCCAGAATTAAATCAGCAACTCCCAAGTCCTTCATATCGAACTTGCTAGCTAGCATACGCTTAGTAGCATTTATGTTGGCAATGTCGTTACACATTGTCAGCATATCATCCACATATAAGCAAACAATGACTATGTGATTTGGAACATTTTTAATGTACACATATTTATCCCATTCATTTATCTTAAAATTATTTGACAATACTGTTTGGTCAAATTTCGCATGCCATTGTTTAGGTGCTTGTTTTAGTCCGTAAAGGGACTTAACAAGTCTACATACCTTCTTTTCTTTACCTGGAATCACAAACCCTTCAGGTTGTTCCATGTAGATTTCTTCCTCCAAATCTCCATTTAAGAAGGTCGTCTTAACGTCCATTTGATGAATTTCAAGACCATACACTGCAGCTAATGCTACTAACATCCGTATGGACGTAATTCTTATAACTGGAGAGTATGTATCAAAGTAGTCAAGACCTTCTCGTTGTCTATACCCTTTGACTATAAGTCTTGCCTTAAATTTATCAATAGTACCATCATCTTTCATTTTCCTCTTAAAAATTCATTTAGAACCCAAAGATTTATTTCCATGAGGAAGATCAACCAATTTCCATGTATGGTTGTTCAATATGGATTCTATTTCACTATTGACTGCCTCTTTTCAAAACAATGATTTCGAAGAATACATAGCTTCTTTAAATGTTCGAGGCTCATTTTCCAATAAGAAAGTCACAAAATCTGGTCCAAATGAAGTAGACGTTCTTTGACATACTACATCTTGGATCCTCCTGATTAAATGTACTTTCTTTTGTTTCTTCCCGAGGTCGTTTAGATCCTTCACCAATGGACTCACATTCCTTTTTATATGGATATATATTTTTAAAGAACTCAACATTATTTGATTCTATAACTGTATTATTATGAATGTCGGGATTTTTTGATTTATGCACCAGAAATCGATATGCTTTACTATTGGTCACATATCTTATGAAAACACAATCAACAATTTTCGGTCCTATTTTTACCTTTTTAGGTTTAGGAACTTGTACTTTTGCCAAACACTCCCACACTTTAAAATAATTCAAGTTGGGCTTCCTTCCTTTCCATTTTTCATATAGAATGGATTGTGTTTTACTATGGGGTACTCGATTTAGTAATTGGTTAGCCGTAAGAATGATTTCCCCTACAAGTTTTGTGGCAAACCATAACTTATCAACAATGCATTCATCATCTCCTTTAATGAACGATTCTTTCTTTCCGCAATCCCATTGGATTGGGGCGTGTAAGAGACCGTTGTTTGATGAATAATTCCATATTCTAAACATATTTGTTCAAAAGGAGATTCATATTCACCACCCCTATCACTTCTTATCACTTTGATTTTCTTGTTAAGTTGTGTTTCAACTTTATTTTTGTATTTCTTGAATGCGTCTATTGCTTCATCTTTAATATTAAGTAAGTAAACATAGCAATATCGAGTATTATCGTCAATAAAAGTTATGAAATACTTCTTTTCATCGCGAGATGGTATTGACTTCATGTCGCAAATATCTGTGTGAATTAAGTCTAAAGGATTTGAATTCCTTTCAACTGACTTATAAGGATGTTTAACATACTTAGATTCCTCACATATTTGATATTTTGATTTATCGCATTCAAACTTAGGAAATACTTCCAAGTTAATCATTTTCCGCAAAGTTTTATAATTGACATGACCCAAACGTATATGTCATAATTCATTTGACTCAAGTAAGTAAGACGAAGCTGAAATTTTATTATTATTCTCAACAACCATTACATTCAGCTTGAAGAGGCCCTTAGTGAGGTAACCTTACCCTACAAACATTTCGTTCTTACTTATTATAACCTTATTGGATACAAAAATACATTTAAAACCATTCTTAACAAAAAGTCCATCATAGACTAAATTCTTCCCAATTTCGAGAACATGAAGGACGTTGTTCAAGGTCACCACCCTGCCAGAAGTCATTTTCAGAAATATCTTCCCACATCCTTCAATCTTGGCCGTTGCAATGTTTCCCATAGAAAGAGTCTCTTAGGGTCCAACAAGAGCATATATAGCAAAAGCTTCCCTAACAGCACAAACATGGCAAGTGGCTCCAGAATCAATTCACCACTCCTAAGAATTTCTCACCAGGTTGCATTCAGAAAGTATAGCACATAAGTCATCAACATCTTCATGTTTTTCAACCATGTTTGCTTGACCCTTCTTCTTGTCTTTCTTCGGAGCACAGTACTCCATAGATTTGTGTCCAGCTTTTTCACAGTTGTAGCAATTTCTGTTGAACCACTTCTTACTTGGGTTGCTTTTTGGTTCAGAAGCCTGCTTCCACTTTCTCTTATTTTGAGAAGTATCCTCAACAATGTTTGCTCCCATTATTGTTGAGTTTCCACGGCCTCTCTTTTCAGCAGCTTTGTTGTCCTCTTCGATTCTCAATCGAACAATGAGATCTTCAAGGGACATCTCCTTGCGTTTGTGTTTCAAGTAGTTTTTGAAGTCCTTCCACAAAGGAGTCAACTTCTCAATCATCGCTATTACTTGGAATGCTTCGTTGATGACAAGACCTTCAATGAAAATTCTGTTAGTAAAAAAACTAAAATTACTACTTTCAACATCACTATTAATTCGATTTATACCTTCAGCAAGGAGATCGTGAATAATCACTTGCAATTCCTGGACTTGGGTAATAACATACTTGCTATCTACCATTTTGTAATCCAAAAACTTAGCGGCAATGAATTTCTTCAACCCGACATCTCCAGTTTTGTATTTCTTTTCAAGCGCAGTGTACAATTCTTTTGACGTCTCTACGCCACTGTAGACGTTATACAGATCGTCCTCCAGTCCGCTAAGAATATAATTCTTGCATAGAAAATCAAAATGCTTCCACGCCTCAATCACAAGAAAGCGTTCATTCTTTGGAGTTTCATCAGGCAGAACAGGAACATCTTCCTTAATGAACTTCTGCAGACTTAAAATAGTCAGGTAGAAGAACGTCTTCTGCTGCCACCGCTTGAAATCAAGCCTGGAAATTTTTTTGGTTTTTTCCGTCGGTGCCAATACCGGTGTTCGGCTTGTTGACGCATTGACAGTCACCATCGGAACAGCTTGGTTTCCGTTGCCATTCGTCATTTCTGTAAAAGAATGACACAAACAAGCATTTAATAAACTTTTAAAACCGGAGTAGAAAATCGCCACGAAGGCTTTAATCTCCAAAACGGGAGTAGAAAACCCACAAAGGTTTTAGCCTCCAGAACAGTAAGTATAACACAAATACAAAAAATATATTAAATTCCTTAAGCTTGTTAGTGAACTGTATTTGTAAACTAATTTTGGAAAAAATAGAATAACATATAAACAGAAAATGTAAAGAAACAAAAGTTAATCCGAGCCCACTGAATTCACAGTGTTTCCTTAAGGAATTTAATCCCCTCATAGTACCCAAGGTTATGAATTATTTCCTCCCAAGATAGAACGAATTACACACTGGTGTAGTGGTACTTCAAACCCTAGTGTTTCAGCGAACACAAAGTTCGGTAGCAAATCACCCTTACTGTTGCTTTCTTTGAAGATAAAACAATACAGAAGAAACGAGGAGAACTCAGAAAATCACATGAAAATTCTGAGAGAATGGACTTGTATTTATAGCCAATGTTGGGTTGAAAACTGAAGAGTTGCAACTCTTCAGAATGACTGTTTATGCAAAACGACCATAACATTGTTAATATTTCATTATTAACAAATAATTTGGTCCAAAAAATTAATCAATCAATTGTTTGATCAAATCCGAAGCCGAATGACGACGACACGAGACTTGCCTTTTTTTCAACTCTTTAAGAGCTAAAAAAAGAACAATTGCTTATATATCTATCAAAAACCTCTTCCTCTTTCAATATGGAACAATATTCCTTTATCAAAGAGGAAAACTTAAATATTACTCAAATATTTCACTTTTTCCTCCATTTTCCATTCAATTTCTTTTAAGCATTAATATAACTTAAAACCCCAACAGTAAGTAATCATCAGACGGCTAACAATAAATTGAGAAGTTAAGCACAAGTCCGCACTGAATATATCCTAGAAGACGTGGAACTATCCTCATCAAAAGTCAAGAATCAGGTACAGATTTTGGAACTTTTTTACTTTTGGAAAAGTATGACGAGGATTGTAATCGTTAGTCGTCTGTTAGAGACGTAAGGTCAAAGATGGAAAAACATCTTTGGTTTCCACATGCCCAGAGAGGCGGTGGCGCAGACACTTTTGGCCAAGGTCGTCATCTATACGGCTTCCCAAAAAGTTTTCACTTTATACGATAAAATAATGGAGTACGATATTTTAAAAAATACAAATATATACTCACTCTATTTTAATTTATGTGAATCTATTTTCTTTTTAGTTCGTATAAAAAAAATAATCCCTTTTCTTATTTGGAAATAATTTACCTTTACACAAAGATTTATAATCACACATATTATATGTGCATCATTTTAGATCACAAGATTAAAAATCTTCTCTCTTTTCTTAAACTCCGTGCTCAGTCAAATGAGTTCACACGGAGGGAGTATTATATTACCCGCTATTGCTTCATCTTTTTCATTTTTTCTAATTGAACCAAGAGATGCCACTTGAAAGTAATACAAAATCTTGGTATTATAGGGTTTTCGTCCATCACTTGTCAGGTCATTTTTCTCGCTTAATGACGTACGACAACTTGGTGCACTTAATACCAAAAGGAGAAAGTACCAATACTATGCCGACCATTAATGTTAAGTGGACTACATATTGAACACGTTACAACGATATTTACTTAGCTAGTAATCTTACCCTATAAATTCACCATAGTGTATGTTCTTCTCTACAACTACAACAGCTCCGCAGTATTTCTCTATTCACTTCTTTATTTTTCTCTTCCTTTCTGAACTTAAGAAATTTCTGACAATGGTCAAGATTGCAAGAGTACTAAGATTAGTTGCAACAGAAGTTGCTCCACCAAGATTTGTACATGTGGTTAAACGCCCAACTACTAAGGTTTTGGCTACCGTCAATGAAGACGAGGCTTGTACCTGAAACCTTATCAAGCATCTTTTTTTTTTTTGGAGTTTCTTTGCAACATTATACTAGTTTACAGCATGTGTGCCCCAAACACATTCTGTCAATGCGTGCTACTTAGCTCTAATATTCATCCCATTTTTCATCTGGGCTGAATAGTTTTCTTTTCTTTTGGTTCCCACCTGGTGCTCGGTACTCAACCAATTCAAATTTCATCACGTAAAACACATTAAATAGGGAAGCGCTCCATACAAGAATTTTCTTTCAAGTGATAGAGGTAGAGTATAAATGGCTGCCATGTCAGTTAATAATACTATTGAAGATTTTTCCTATTGTTATTTATTATTTGAGACACTCTCCTAATTTTCACTATTTTTATAAGTATCAGTTTCAATGATTAATTACTGTTGTTGATATCATATCAGGCAGCCTTTATGGAGTATGTGATTTTACAGCTTTATTAACGTTCAAAAATCAAAGTACTTGGATAACACTGATAAGAATACCTAAAGAAAAAACAGAGGGAAAATATAGCGTTTTTTAATTATTTCCCAAATGGTAAATCAGAATACTAACAAGTTCTAAGCATACAAAGTAGTTTCAGAACTCTTATCTCTATTTAATTTCTTATCACATATTTCTGGTTAGTTAAAAGTAGGTATAACTTCCAAAGAGATCGAGAAATAAAAAAGAACCCAAAAAATTTACTTGAAGAATAAGATTTTGATTTGTATTTAAAATTTGAGGGGAGATTTGACACGTCAACGTTCTTTATAATACTTACTCGCACACGGTGGTTTTGTAATATTGGATCAACGACAAGAGCTGTTCTATAATTTTTGTTTTATCCTGATTGTATGTACAACAATAGTAGAACATCTAAGATGGCTTCTTCCTTACATACATGCAGCAAATTCGTAGGAAATAGGAATCATGAAAAGAGAAATTGAAGGAAAGAATAGCTTCGCTAGTTAGTTGCGTTGCTTCTCATCTCTTGATGAGATTGTAACAACAACAACAACAGACCCAGTGTAATTTTACAAGTGGGGTCTGAGAAGGGTGATATGTACGCAGACTTTACATTGTAAAGATAGAAAAGCTGTTTCCGATAGACTCTCGGCTCAAGGAACAGTAAAAAGAAAACTACAAACAATAGCAACAACAAGGTACTAGGATAACGAAAGCAAAGGCACAACATGTAAGACTGTAACCATGTGAAAAACAAGGCATTGGTTGGTGTAAATTTAGCTAAATTTTTGTACGATGCAATGATCATTTAAACAAGACAAGATTAATATGTTGATTATACTTTGAAATTTTACAGTTCAAATAAAGATCATACTAGCGCAGTATAGCAAGTTATATAATCAAATAAAATGGAAGCAAAACTATAAACAAAGGCAACGTTTAGGCCCCTATAATACCTGCAAAAAATTAACTGTCTCAATTACCAGGTGAGTTCAAGCAATCTCCTGGCCGTCCGTTAAGCGAGTGAAGTTGCATTATACTGAGTACTTGATTTAGTTCATAATAATGGTCGTCTCCAGCAGTATTACTTGATCTATTACAAGTCCTTTGCATAATCATGACCAATGCAAAATCTTTTCATTTCAAGAAGGAAGATATGAAACAACAGTAAGAGAGCTAATAATTTCATGACGAAGGCATAATTTTATGCGTGCACGAAATGATTATCTGTTTTATTTGTCATAAATTTTTAACTTGCTTGGTTGCTTATTCATATTTACCAACTAGGTCTCTTTTACAATCTTCACCAATTCCATAAGCACCAATATTACTATTCGCTCAAATTATGCTAGAATGCTACTGAGATGAACATTGTCTTCACAGTTCTAACATGTTGGTTGGGATAAAAATATCACATTAGAAGCAGGATTCTCTCTTTTCATTCAGGAACAGAGACAAAGTTTCAACAATAATGTTACAACATTCAAGGGGATCCGTAAAGATACATGACAA